>NC_051863.1:195641970-195970720 GCF_015732765.1 Culex quinquefasciatus
GCCAGATTTTTGGGGCCTTGTCCTTGTCCGGTATGCTAATGTGGACATGGACATGGTGGTTCCCGCGGTCCCTGCCAGGATTTGGAACGGACTGTTTACTGATGTCCGGGGCAGGCTTGCAGGCGTTCCATGGAATTGAAGAATCAACATTAGCTCGAATGGCACCGGGCGGAAATTTCTGTTTCCGGCGGAGGAAAAGTTTCCGGGGGTCGTAAACAAGTTTATAGTTGGTAGTAAAATAGTAGTTTACAAATTTTAAGACGAAACAAGATTGTTTGAATTTAATTAACAAAACTAAAGTCAATCTTAAAGATTGTCTGAAACATTTTAAAGATTATTAAAACCCCAATTTAATACTGTTGAAAGAGCCAAGTTTCCACCTCATCGTTCTACACTTTAACTTTCCACAATCCCAATCACATCGAAAATCTTCAAGCACCCAACTAATGGAGATACATTTACACCCTCTTTCGGTGTGAAATTCAGTCGATAGAGCTTTCAATATACCACATCCAAAGTATACCGTGCATATTCCTAAAAGCACCCGTTTGCGGTGGGGATGTTTTAATTTTAAAAGGGGGAAAATTGAAAATTATCGATCACTGGGAACCGCCCTCACCCCATTTCTGGAGGAAACCTTTACCACGTGAGCGCTCTCCTTTATGGAGCCCATAAAAACCCCACCCACCCCCGGTTTGGGTTTCCTCCCACATCCACCTCCGCAGATAGGCGCGGCTCGGTGCAAGTTTGCAATATTCCGCCTGGAAATAGACTTTACACTAGCGCAGCACGACCAGAGCAACCATTTCCCACAGGAATGAATTTACAAAGAAGAGTGGAATAGGGTTACCTAGTTTTACCAGATTTGAAAAATTATTTTTGGAATTTAGTTTGACTTTTTCTGTATTTTCCTGTTATTTATCTGTAAATTCTTAAACATCAAGATCTACACGGGTGGAAATCCTGTAGGCGAACCCGGTAACTAGGTGATGGACATTTCTCATGAAGGCGTTTTTCTGTCAAGAAAAAACTTATTTTTAAATTGTAATATTGCGGGTATCAGGATTAATTATCATTCCGCTGCGATCCTATCCCGCCGTTGCGGAAATCGCAGAGGTCGCTTAGTAGGCTCAATTGTTGGCATGCTCGATCAACATGCTTCATTTCATAGCTGAATAAGCCACGTGGTTGCAAAAAATCTGAAATAAGCAGAGCATGCTCGGAAAGCCATGCTGGTTTTTGGTATCCTGAAATGACACGTGGTCGTAAAATTCGTTGCGCTAATCAAAGTGCGCTTTATAGTCGCAGCCAGCCTACAGTTCAGATCAGACCGCCGCACTTTGCGCAGTAGCCAGACTGACGCTCTCTAGAACCGCAGAATGTTAAAATATCTTGCCAAGGATAATAATCAAGTTTTTTGAAAGCTATTATATTTTAAAAACAAAAAAATATATATTTGCAATCAGTTAGGAAAAATTTATCTGTTAAATTAATAAAAAGGGATTTAAGCTCTCATTTTATGTTTAAGTCATTTTCATCATTTTGGACGATTTAACCATTTTGATTGTTTTGGTAACATTGGTCGTTTTGTCCATTTTGATCGTTTTTGCCATTTTGGTAATTTGGAAATTTTGGTGGCTTTGGCCAATTCAGTAATTTTGTAAGTTTAGGCCATTTTAATCATTTTGGCCATTTTGGTCATTAGTTTTATTTGTTTTACAGTTTTATTCAATTTTGCCATTTTGGTCTATTTGGTAATTTTGGTCGGTTTTGGCAATGTTGGTCGATTTGATCACTTTTTTGTCAATTTGGTCATTTTCGTTATTTTGGTCGATCTAGCTCTATTAGTCGATTTGGTAATTTGATTGCTTTGACCATTTCGGTCATTTGCTCGGTTTAGCCATTTTGGTCGTGTTGGTAACATTGGTCTATTTGGTAATTTGGTCGTTTTGGCCATTTCGGTAATTTTGGTGGATTTGGTTATTTTGGTCGCTTTGGTTATTTCGGTCGATTTTATATTTTTTGGCAATTTAGTAATTTTCGAAATTTTGATAATTTTGGTTGATCAACATTTGTCGTTTTAGTCCTTATTGTCGTGTTGGTAATTTGATCGTTTTTGCCATTTTGATCGATTTGCTCATTTTTGTCAATTGTGTCATTTAGGTCATTTAGGTTGATTTGATCATTTCTGTCGGTTTGGTCATTTGGTCATTTTCTTCGATTAAGTCATTTTGATCGATCTGGCAATTTTGGTCAATTTGGTCATTTTGGTCGATTTGATCATTTTTGTCGGTTTGGTAATTTTTGTCGGTTTGGTCATTTTCGTCATTTTCGTCGTTTTGGTCTTTTTCTTAATTTTGGTCGATCTGTAAATTTGGTCGATTTGGTCATTTTGGTCTTTTTACCGTTTTTGGTTGGTCATGTTGGTCGTTTTTGTCATTTTCGTCGATTTGTTAATTTTTGTTGGTATGGTCATTTTCGTCGTTTTGGTCTTTTTCTTCATTTTGTTCGATCTGTCAATTTGGTCATTTTGATCTTTTGGCCATTTTGTCATTTTGGTCGATTTGGTAATTTTTGTTGGTTTGGTCATTTTCGTATTTTTCGTCGTTTTGGTCTTTTTCTTCATTTTGGTCGATCTGTAAATTTGGTCATTTTGGTCTTTTTGGCCATTTTGGTCGTTTTTGTCATTTTGGTCGATTTGGTAATTTTTGTTGGTTTGATCATTTTCGTCGTTTTGGTCTTTTTCTTCATTTTGGTCGATTTGGTCATTTTGGTCGATTTGGTCATTTTGGTCTTTTTGACCATTTTGGTCCTTTTTGTCATTTTGGTCGATTTGGTAATTCTGGTTGGCTTGTCCATTTCAGTAATTTCAGGTTTTTTCTAACTTTTTAATATATTTTAAGAACCAAAAGTGACAACATTTTTATTTCGATCAAGTTAATACTTTTAAATTGACAGCCTTGTTGTTTGAAATCGGAAAAATGTTGACGATTCTGGAAACTTTTCAATGTTTACAAATTCAACAACATTGATTTACCTCATTAGCTTACAGGATTTATATCCATGTAGTTAACTCCACCAAAAGAGTTTCTCTGAGCACTCATTGACAGTAAATTTTATACGAAACTTAAACTCTCTTACGGTAAATATCATAAATGTAAGCTCAATAAAATCTATTCCAAGATATTTGATAAGATACGGAGAAATTAATGAAAATATCGTTTTCTCTATGATATTTTTTTAAAGTTCGCGAGAAATTTTCTCTATCGCATTCCCCCAAGTAACATTTTTTCCAGGAGTTCTACAAGAGCTCTTCAAGATAGCTACAGCATAGCAGTTTGGACCGCGGTAGGATAAAACTCTCTTCAAGTACTCTTCCAAACTCCTGAAGAAGTTTTGAAGAGAATTTTATCCTACCGCGGTCCAAACTGCTATGCTGTAGCTATCTTGAAGAGCTCTTGTAGAACTCTTGGAAAAAAATGTTACTTGGGCCCCCACGTCTTATTTTCTTCGGCAAAGATAGTTCGCTGGCTAAACTGAAATTCGAAAATAATTCAATCGCTGCCGGTAACCCTAAACTCAACAATACGCCAGTCGATAAATTTGCCCACACACCAGAAGAGCACCAAAAAACTCCTTTTATACCACCTATTGGGCGCTTTCCTGGCCCAACGTAGTGAAAGCATTCGCTCCAAACCTTCCAATTCTTTGTCACCATCGTCTTGATCATTACCGCCAGGAAGTGTACGGCGTTTTTCCCACAGGAGCAGCCAGCGTTTTCCACCTTTTTCGCGCAAACCACCACCACGTGTGTGTGTGAGTAGAATAACGAGCAAGTGACACCAAGAAGTTTTTCATTTGCGGTGATGGGGAGTTTTTCCCTTGTGGTGTAGGAGGACGTTGACGAGTACGAAGAAATTGTTGGAAGAAAGCTTCCTAGATAGCTGTTTTTTTGAGTTTTGGTCGGTTATCTTTTATATTTTGAAAAAAATCAGATTATTTGTCCAACAAAAATATTCAACCAAAAAACTTTAATCCCCCTTCTAAGTGAATAGAACTCACGTGTCTGTTATTGTTTTGCATCCCACGGGAATTCCGAGAGTAGGAGTAAGTGCCGTTTTACTTCAATTGTAAACGTCATGAATGTGGGTTGGGATTCAAAACCTTCGCACAATAATAACCCTCTTTTCTGTGAAAGTCGCGCACTCGACGAATGAATGGAACTTATTTTTCTTAGAAAATAAATGTGCGCTTGCAGCTTACCGGCAGCAATCATCATTTTCTTGAGTAATTTTGTAGACAAAACGGGGGAAGCATTGTTCCCAACTTCCGTAGGATAGAAAAACATTATCTTAATTTCAACAGGAGACTTCTATGAGCCTTCAACCTACTTTTAAAAATTAAATCCGCACGAAATTTAAAGACGATTCCTTACCAGTCAATCCTGAAAAAGGTTTCCAAACGATAGCTTCGCCACTGATTCGTAACCGAAACTAAACAGAACCCCAAACTCGAATCTTCACCTCGAAGGAGGAGCAAATTGCTCTATAATCAGAGCCAAAGTACGCGCTTCGAATGATGAAAAATGACCACCATTTTGTTGGAGGGATGCTTCCCCTTCTCTGCCAGAACCAGAAAGTCAGACTCATTTTTCCAAAACAGTCAAAAGAGGGAAAAACAGACAACTTCTTGCCTTCCAAGATTTCAGGCAGTTTTCCACCAAAGATCTTCAGTCAGTTCTGAGGGGCGGAAAAAAAACTTGGCAGGAAGAGTAGATAACAATCGAGTGTCGATTGTTTACAGTTTATAGCGAGCAGAGTTTAGCTGAAGAAGGCAGTGCTTTCCACGACCTGCTCGAGTGTTCTCAAGCTTAAGCCGTTCGTCTTGTTGAGTAGTTTGCTTTTTTGTCAGCAGCACGAGAAAAACAATCGTAAGACGTTGCAATTTCTGTCCGTTTTTCCTCTCTCGAACCGAGGCGAACAATAGCTTCGCAAATTGAACCCTTTTTAAACCTTTTTTCCCTACTGCCAAGAAGCACTTTGTTCAATGACCCGTGAAAAGCCATGCGTCTCCATCTGGCGGCGGGTAAGGTCGCAGAGACAAGAGGAAAAATCAACTTCCCGTTTTCCCCGACACAAAAAGAAGAAGCAGTAGCGGAGTGAGTGATTTTAATTTATGGTAATGGGGTTTTCCACCCTAACCTCACCCCCCTCGAAATGGAACCATAACCTAGAATCTGTGACCGCGCACGAAGATGAGATTCCACAGCGGAGATAAATGGAGTTAATCGTCGCCCGCGAAGCAATTGACGCTTCCAAATGATACACACTTTTGATCGGACCACCCACCGTGGATGTGCTTCCATTATAAGCTCCATGTTGGAGGAATTTTCCGCTTCACTAAGTTTTCAATCTTGGGCGAAGAGGATGAGTCAGCCATTAAGGAAACCGCTGATGAGGCCGCGAAAATTGCTGGATGATAAGAAGAGCTGCAATACATTCACGTGATGTCTAGTTTTAATTTTAAAAAAATGTTGAACTTTGGGAAAAGCTGATTTTAAGATGAAGATCTGCAATCCCATGTTATCTCCAAAAAATATTTTGTTCATATACTCAATTTACACCTACAAACTATGGTATGTCCACTAGGGTGCCCAGAAAAAATGAACCCCTGCTCCACAAGCGGAAAACGGTTTTTTGGGTGATTTTAAGCATCTGTGCAAATTTTGAGCGGAATTAGTTCAGATTAACCCATTGATATCCGAGCCTAAAGTTGGTGAAAAAAATGTTTTTCATACAAAAATTACTTTTTCAAATCTCTAATAACTATTCATGATCAAGTTTTACAGCTTTAGTATGTTCTACAAAGTTGTAGAGCATTAAATTTCCAATGAGAATCTCATTTTTTTTAATATTTTGATGGAAGTAGCGCACCCTGCAGACCAAACCGTAAGAAAAATGGGTTTTCAATACATTTTTTCGATTTTTCCCATGCAAACTTCACCTCCGAGTATCAATGGGTAAATGTTGACCGATTTTGCTCATATTTGGGTCAGAGTCCTAAAATAGCTTAAGGAACAATAGGTATTCAGCTTATGGAGCGAGGTTTTGAGAAAAAGTCCCATATTCTGGGTACCCAAATGTTCACGCATCCTTCCTCTCCTTTTAATTATATGAAATGTGATCTATTTACAGAATATAAATTAGCATTATTTGCTCGTTTGGATGTGTAACAAAAGGTCAGATGCCAATAGGTCAAATGAACAAAAAGTCGAATGTGAAAAAGTGAAACAAAATTCTATGTTTTCTAGTAAATTTTGTAACGCATTTATTTAGACATTTGCAGAAAAAGTCAGACTTCACAAATATTTTAGCAAAATTCATTTTCTTACAAACAATTCCGCATGTTTCTATAAGATTTTTTCATTCTTCATTATGAGCAGTTCTTTTAAATCGATAGCATAACTTCTAGACATTTTTTTAAAAGTATTTCCATTCCTTAATTTTTTATTATTATTTTTGTAATCATATTGTGAGTTATCTCATTCTTTTAAACATAAGCAGGTCTTTTAGAAAGCAAGAGTCAAACGTAATTCTAAAAATATGTTGAGAGATTTTCCATCCTTTCTAGGTTATTATTTCTAAATAAAAACTTATTCTTGATCGCCGTGATTTTTTTTAGTTTTTCCACACATGAGCAGTTTTTCCATTCTATAAAAAAATAAACCGTAAACTGGGGTGACTTTGATAGCCCGGGGCGACATTGATAGAATTTTGATTTGGCCACTAATTTTGATACATCCAATGTAACAGTCACATTTTTGCATATATGTTCGATAATAAATTATCCCTTAATGCTTACATACTCAAAATTCTCAAAAATGTTGAGATATTAATTTGATTAGCATTTGAAAAACCTACCAAAGTCACCCCGGGCTATCAAATTCACCTCAGTTTACGGAATGTAATAATAAAGAAAAGTTTTTGTGAGTTTGCGGATCATGAGCGGTTCTTTAAAAAAGCCTAACTGTTAAATATAATAAAGTTTTTTATCATTTTCAAAAAACAACTTATTCTTGATTGTCGTAATATTTTTGTGTGTTTTTTACGGTCCTTCAAACATGAGCAGCTCTCTAAAAAAAAGTACGACTTCTAAAATATTGTGTAAGTTATTTTGTTTATTCTTTAAAAACAACCTGTTCTTGAGCGTCTTAAAATATTTGTGAGTGTTTTCATTCCACATAAGCACTGCGAAAAAAATCTATAAGATTATTATTTTTTTAAACTAAAAAGAATCAACATTTTGTTCTCTCGGCCTTTTTTCTATTCGACTTTTTGTTCACTTTCTACCATTTGACCATTAGACCTTTAGGCAATCGACCTTCTGCCCATTCGACCTTTTTTAAACATTATACATTTTATAAGTCTCAAATATTTTTCAACTTTTTTTCACTTAAAACTAAATTGCACAAAAACATATTTTTTGAAGAAATTTGGCCAATTGAAATTTTATTTAATGCTTTAATTCCCCTTGGCACTGCTCCAGGGTAACGGAAAGGGCAATTTTTCTTAAATTTGAAGCAAATAGTATCACAGAACGATTTATACAAGGTGACAGTTATGCTACTATCAAATATTTTAAAAATGATCAAGCTGTCCCGGGCAGACGGTAATAACAAAATTCATGCCATTTCAATAATAAATTTTGTTAAAATAACAGAAAGTGTTATGGAATCTTCCTGAAAAATCCATTTTTTCATGCCATTTCAATAACAAAATTTGTTAAAATAACAGAAAGTGTTATGGAATCTTCCTGAAAGATCCATTTTTTCATGCCATTTCAATAACAAATTTTGTTAAAATAACAGAAAGTGTTATGGAATCTTCCTGAAAAATCCATTTTTGCATAAGAGTTTAATAACAGTTTATGTTATCATAACAAAATTTGTTATTGGTCTGATATTGGTTGAAAGCCAAAACAACTTTGGAATGACATTTTTTGTTATGTAAGAATAACTCCAACTGTTATTGGGATGATCGGATTAATTGTTAAAATAACAAAAAATAATAACAAAGATTTTTCGAAGAATAACTAAAAATGTTATTAGTCTGGTATTACAATAACAATTCAATAACAAAAAAAATCATAACGACGAATAACAAATCTTGTTATGAATTACATAAAATGTTATTGGCCTAGTACTTTCAAATATCAAAAAATGTTATTCCCAAGTAATTTCCGTCTGCTCGGGGTTGCAAATATTTTTAAAAGTTTATGTTTCTCAACTCTGCCGCCAGTCAAGGGGGAAGGACAAAAAAATGCCATGGTTTTCACCTTTCAATGAAAAAGTGTTTTAAAATCCACTACCCACAATAATGCAATGTTTTGTTATCAAAAAGTAATAGGTTTAAAGCAAAAATTGGTTTTGCCGATGAAAGTATTTTTTCTTTAAAACTATGATTTTTAAAAAGAAAGTGATTGTAAACCATTTTATAAAACATTCTTTTATTTTATTTATACGTTTAATCAAATGCCAACAAATTTAAGTTTTTATTAATCTGAAAAAATACTGCTATACACCGATTTTTTACTAAAATTCAAAATAATTTCAAATGAGCCAAACATGCTTAAAATTCTAAATTCATTCTAAACGCAGGGGAATGCATTTTAAATTGATTATAGCTGATAGCACTTAAATTTCCATTAAAATTTTAAAGATTTTTGAAAAAAAAATGTTTTGCCCCCTGATTTTTTGGACCAACTTTGAATAAAATTGACAAAATTTCAAATAAAATTTGTACCAGCCTAAGTTATCTATTTCCAATAAAAATTTTAAGTATTTTTGAACAAATTTGTTTTTGCTTTTGTAGACTAAGCAGTTTTGTTATTTTACGAGGAAAGACATTAACCTTAAAATTTAATTATTATTTTGTAGGATTGTTATATATTAACATGTGCAGGTAACAATTAAATTACTAAGAACATCGTGTGTTCTGAACAAAAAATTAACAATGACTGCGAATTACATCGAAGTGGGCAACAGTTGAGTACGAGCACTCAAAAGCTTTCCATTTTTCATCATGCTGCAATTGGTCTCGTATTACTGCTTTTATTCGCAATAAAAATAACCGCAAAATTCTCGGATGCACCCTGAACAAATGCAACTTTTTTAATTACAAAAAATCATCCATGAGATCGCAAAACTAATTAAATTAATTGCACTGCAAAAGTTGTTGCCAACCACTCACAATATTACCACCTACCATGACGGAGCACACGTGTACCACAAAAGCCATGCACATCATCATCTCAACCCACCAACCAGCAAACACAACAGATCCACTGCATGGAATCCCGGAAAATGGCAATTATTTCCATCAGTAATCAAAACTTGTACCAACATCACCGGAGAGCCCTTTTTGTCGTCCCACGCCTCCCCCAAAACCGGGCGATGAAAGTCGACAAACAGGTGCCACCCCCTAAAGGGCCATCCGCAGCCTGGGTTTCAATGATGCATTCCCACGGCTTATCTCCCCTGAGAGTACATAAATAAAGCAACAATCGGAAATCACTCCAACTATTTGAGTCACCTAGAAGTGGGACAGTTTTCTCTTTATTTCTAATTTAAAAAAATGTTTTTAAGATTTTCTGGTAAGGCTCAAGCATACACCATAGAATCAATTTTCAAACCAAAAAAAAGGAAATTTGAGAGAAACTTAAATAATTATAATCGGATCATAAAGATTGATTTTTTAGAATAACATAGAGCAATTCCAGCTCAAATCAGGAATTTTTCTGGTACTTTTGTACCCATGTGATCCTAGGCCTATATAAGCCATGTTATCCTAGGCCTATATAAGCCATTTTTGTGTATATGAAGCCAATAGTGCTCGAAAACAACATTTGAGAAGGGCGTAAGGTATTTAAATATTTTTGTATTTTGTAATTTAAAAATTACTGTATCTCGAAGCCGTTGCATCGTATCAAAAAGTGGTCAAAGACAAACTTGTAGGAAATTGGACGGGCTTTCTGAAAAAAATACACTGAAATAAAAATACACGCCACATCTATGAGATGATTTTTAAGTCTAAAACTTAAATTTAAAGGTGATGTCACGATTTTTTTCGTTCAAAATTTTTGAGGGAATAGCCTAAAATGTTACCAAAAGACTGACGAAAAATGCAGGATGGTATGTCTCTCCTAAAAAAATACAAAAATCATTTACTAAAACTGTTTTTTTGAAAAGTGGTCTAAACGTCAAAATTTTTAAAACCCGGTAGTGGCAATCGATTCTCCAGACAATTTTACATAAAAGTCTCCATATTGACCATTGTCCTATGTCCAATCCTTGGGAAGATACAGCGGTTTTAAAAATAAAAATGTTGAAAAAATAGGTTTTTTGGTGGTTTTTTGCAATTTCTATATGACAGACTTGGTTTTTCAGTCTCGTAAATATTTTTACCGGAAAGCTCGTCCAATTTCCCATAAGTTTGCCTTTGGCAGCTTTTTGATTTGACTCGTTTTTATATTTACGTAAGCAAATTTACTATCCAGGTTTCTACCACACTGAAAAAAATATTCTATTTTCAGTTATTAGCAATGTAGTTAAGCTTATATCTGTAAGCCCTTACATCCAATTGAAATGCTGTCGAAGACAAACTTATGGGAAATTGGACGAGCTTTCCGGTAAAAATATTTACGAGACTGAAAAACCAAGTCTGTCATATAGAAATTGCCAAAAACCACCAAAAAACTCGTTTTTTCAACATTTTTATTTTTAAAACCGCTGTATCTTCCCAAGGATTGGACATAGGACAATGGTCAATATGGAGACTTTTATGTAAAATTGTCTGGAGAATCGATTGCCACTACCGGGTTTTAAAAATTTTGACGTTTAGACCACTTTTCAAAAAAACAGTTTTAGTAAATGATTTTTGTATTTTTTTAGGAGAGACATACCATCCTGCATTTTTCGTCAGTCTTTTGGTAACATTTTAGGCTATTCCCTCAAAAATTTTGAACGAAAAAAAATCGTGACATCACCTTTAAATTTAAGTTTTAGACTTAAAAATCAAAAAATCTCATAGATGTGGCGTATATTTTTGTTTCAGTGTATTTTTTTCAGAAAGCCCGTCCAATTTCCTACAAGTTTGTCTTTGACCACTTTTTGATACGATGCAACGGCTTCGAGATACAGTAATTTTTAAATTACAAAATACAAAAATATTTAAATACCTTACGCCCTTCTCAAATGTTGTTTTCGAGCAGTATTGGCTTCATATACACAAAAATGGCTTATATAGGCCTAGGATAACATGGCTTATATAGGCCTAGGATCACATGGGTACAAAAGTACCAGAAAAATTCCTGATTTGAGCTGGAATTGCTCCATAACAGATTTTTGTTTACAACGCCACAAAGTTTTGTCGAGTTGGATATATACGAAGAGTGCTGAAAAAAATTGAACTTGGAATTTAAACTAGTTAACTGCAATTTAAAAAAAAACATTTTCAATTTGTTACTTTCCTTTTTCAAAGAAAAACAACTCACCCACTCACCTGTTTATGAATTACTGCGCCAAAGATTGAAAGTTGCCATCATTTATGTTTATGCTTTCCGATTAATTTTTAATTAATTTCCACCGCCACCATCGCTGGTGGTTGCCTACCACCAGGGGCTGGTAGTGTTGTTAAGGGAAGGGTGGGGGAGGGAGCTGTACTTAAGTGCGGTGATGTGCACTTGGGCGTTTAATAAAATTTACATTATCAACGTCAACGGCAGCCCTCGCGGCCATCGGTCCATAATGACGGAGTTGGGCCCAGCTTTGTGGCCGGGGATTGTTGACGAGGTTGCGGTTGGTGGTGGTGGCGCCGCCGAATTTGTTTGATGTGTTATCGATGGGGAGGCTGCGGGTAGGGTGACCTGATTGGTAAATTATCATTTAGTGCTGGTTTAGAACGTTGGACGACCTAATGGGAGTTTAGTTAACTGTGAATATTCAAGAGTTAAACTTGACAGCGAATCAAATCCTGTTTAATTAATTTATGAGAGCTATTCAATGCTTGGAGGATGTGGGAGGGCTCAAACAATAAAATTGATGTAATTTATTCACCATCAGACGATACCTATAAACACTAATTTATTTTTAGAATTTGTTTGCTGACGCAGAAAAAACAATGATGATGCAGCATGTCTATAAAACCAATGATTTTTTTTCTTGGTGGTGGTAGTTGATTTATTTCAGGCAGCTTTAACATATTTGTCATTGCTTGCATTTTTTCTTGGAATTATGCTGAATAATATTTATACTAGCAATTTCACATTCAACTCGAATTGACTGATTCAAATCTGTACAACATTTTTTCAAATGATATCAAACCCTTGCTGCCCATAACCACTACATGTTGTCCCTACTTTCAACAAAATCATAAATCTTTTCACCCTGTCGATCCCATCCCCATAAACATAAAGATTAACTTCCAGCTTTCCCCAATATCATCCCCTTCACTAGCGTTTCTATCGAAATGTAAATCCGCACCCAACCAGAGTGATAAAAATCATGTTATTTCAACTTAATTAAACTCACTTTCGACGTCCGAACCCGTATGCCCGATATCAAACAGTCCAAGTTCACAAGAAGCCCGAAGTTTCGTCCTTTTGTAGCGCCTCTAGAAGGGCCTTAAATTTTTCACTCTTTTCGGGCAAGACACTGCCGGCTGACCTTTTCCGGAGCGTGAATGCGAAAGGACCGGGGGTCGTCCCAGGGGATAAATTCCTTCGCAATAAAAAGTTACATTTCCCATGATTCTTACTTTTTTTGGTTTCTTTTTCGGGGAAAGGTTGCTTTTTACTTTTCTTTGGATGAAATTTTTGCATTTGTTTTAAAATCACAAGCTTCTTGATTTTTTTTTTGGATTTTTTTAACAATCAACAATTTCAAAATATCGGGAGCGAAAATCATGAAAATTAATATAATTCAACAAAATCCTTCTACATGATTCAATCATTCCCTTTCTCCAGTCCCCCCGGAAAAGAAGCTCCATAAATTGGGCAAGATTTATTCCGGGACCTGTCGATGAAACCAAGTCCAGATAGCACCATATTTGACCTGCCTTCTTCTCGGGACGGCGACGACGGTGCTGAAAACTACAAGACCGCGTCAGGCCCTTTCTCTGGGGTCAAAGTTTTCCCCGGATCGCCCACACCCCACTCCCCTTCGAGTTAACACATCATCGAGACGTGATTGCCAGCTCGACGTTGGCCGGGATGACCGATTTGTTTTTATAGTGTTTTCGTCAGTTAATTGATTTTGGCTCGAGAAGGGTAGTAAACAGTTGGAAGAGTAATAAAATTGAAGGTTGTTTGATTAAATTGAACTGTTGTTGAATTGGGATTTAATTCGATAACGAAAAATTTCATTTTTAAATAATGATATCAAATTCCATAAAAGAAAAAAAATCTCTATTCAATACTTCTACTGCTCAATATATTTTTCAATTTTCAATGTTCAGAAGGCCACTTCAAGCAACTTGTATTCTACAAAAAACTATCCATTTTTAATATGTTTATTAGCAAATGCAACATTTGCAAAATTATTTAAAGCAAGTAAAAAATACCAATCCCAAATATGAGCAGTTCTCTAGGATTTCGGTCATTCGATTTTTTTTGTATTTTTTAATCCGACTGAAACTTTTTTGGTGCCTTCGGTATGTTCAAAGAAGCCATTTTGCATCATTAGTTTGTCCATATAATTTTCTATACAAATTTGGCAGCTGTTCATACAAAAATGATGTATGAAAATTCAAAAATCTGTATCTTTTGAAGGATTTTTTTGATCGATTTGATGTCTTGGGCAAAGTTGTAGGTATGGATACGGACTACACTGGAAAAAAATGATACACTGTAAAAAAAATTTGGCTATTTTTTTATTTAACTTTTTATCACTAATACAATTCAATTCAATTCGGTTTTATTGGTGAATAATCAAGATACAATCAGTTCTTTTGCAGTTCATAACAGAGTTTTGGAGTTCCTTTCAGCTGTGTGTTGCACCATAATCCATTTTGAAACAATTATTTCTATAACTATGGCACTAACAAGAGCAAGAAAAATTAAAAAAAAACTTGCTAAAATTGCAAAGGAAAGGGGAAAGAAAGAGAAAAAGCTTATAACTACATCACAGTATTTTATCCTTTGTAGATGTGCTTGATCATCAGCTCCCCAAGGGCTAGAAATTGCTCCGCCTTGTTACGGCAGGTCCGAAACCTCGACATCATCTCCCCCGCAAGAGCAAAGAACTCTGGCAGGGTGAAGAGATCTTCCCCGGTGACTTCTTGCTGGGCCGCATTGCCGCTACCGGCAGCGACCACGCTGGCGAACGATCGCCCCCAGCCAGGGGGGAATGCTGAGTTGTCCGCGAGAACCGTACGCTGCCCAGCAGCCGGCACGGTTACGCTCGTACTTCGCTGAGGAGGGTGGGACGCTGCTGCTTTCTTCTTCCTCTTTTCCTGCTCCTCGAGGTAATTTTTTCGTGCACTGCATCCACGGTAGTTGCTGGTATGGTTACCTCCACAGTTGGCGCACCTGATGCGCACCTTGGTTTGCTCTGCCTTGTCCCCCAGGTCCGCCTTGCACGGCAGTGCACACGCCTCAGAGAGGTGTGTTTCACCGCACTTCACACAGCGGGGCGGAAGGTTGCAGTTCCGCGAGCCGTGGCCGAATTTCTGGCAACGGTGGCATTGTGCTGCGTCCGACGGGTTCTTTGAGTAGAAACGCCAGTTTACCCAAAACCCGTCCAACGCCTTAGTTCGTCGCAGGTCTTGAATCTTGACGGTGCCGCGGTCGAAGTACAACAGGTACAGTGTGTGTGTACCTGTGACTGTTGTCTTCCGCGAGAGGACTTTTATGTCACGCGGCGTTATTCCAGCACCCGAGAGGTCCTTCTTGAGGTCGGAGATCGGGCGGTCTTGGTACCCCTGCAAGACGACCTTAACGGCTGTCTTCTGCACGGGGTCGAATGTGTAGAACTTGAAGTTTTTACCCTTCAATTTCTCCACAACCAGGTCGAAGTTCTTGTTGTCAAATGTGTAGACTTGCACTGACGACTTACCGATTTTCAGACAATATCCGAGGCCTTCCAGCAACTCGTCAATATCGTCCACCAACGTGTCCAAAACAAAAATTGGAGGTGGTCTACGTTCCTTTGGAGAATTGTTCGTTTTTGGCGTCGGCACTTTTTTCCGTGCACGACGATCGTCATCGTCGTCGTCGGTAGTGCTGCTACCGTCGGTGTTGTTGTTGTTGTTTTCTTCGTCGTCGCTCAGCATCTGGAACTCGTTCCTGATGGGAATGTTGGCGGATGTTGACGTGTTGGTCGTGGCACCGGAAGTACCGGAACGGGTTCGCACTGGTGATCTTGGAACATATCCGGGATGTAGCAACTTTTGTCGATGCCTTCTGCGCTCACGCTCCCTGCGCGATGGCGGTCGACACGGCGTTGGTTTGTTTACCTTTTTGCACACGGCCGGTAGACGAACTTCGCGGGTTTTTCGAGGCCGCACTCGAACTGCCACGGCCACGGCCGGCCTTTGGCATGCTGCAGGAGCAAACTCGCGGGTAATCACGGTAATTTACGGCGAAAAAAATCGAAAAAAACGATGGAGCACTGAGCACTTGACTGCTGCTTGCTCTCGTGCTTACACGGAGGTGATTATCACTAATACTTGATTTGCAAAAAAACACTATTTTTAATTTTTTTTATTTTTTTATATGTTTTAGAGGACATGAAATGCCAACTTTTCAGAAATTTCCAGGTTGTGCAAAAAATCATTGACCGAGTTATGAATTTTTAATCAATACTGATTGTTTCAAAAAATCGAAATTTTGGTCGCAAAAATTTTTCAACTTCATTTTTTGATGTAAAATCAAATTTGCAATCAAAAAGTACTTTAGTGAAATTTTGATAAAGTGCACCGTTTTCAAGTTAAATCCATATTTAAGTGACTTTTTTGAAAATAGTCGCAGTTTTTCATTTCTTAAAATTAGTGCACATGTTTGCCCACTTTTGTAAAAAATATTTTTGAAAAGCTTAGAAAATTCTCTATATTTTGCTGCTCAGACTTTGTTGATACGACCTTTAGTTGCTGAGATATTGCAATGCAAAGGTTTAAAACAGGCAAATTGATGTTTGAAGTCTCACCCAAACAGTCCACCATTTTTCAATGTCCATATCTCAGCAACTAATGGTCCGATTTTCAATGTTAAAATATGAAACATTTGTGAAATTTTCCGATCTTTTCGAAAACAATATTTTCAAAATTTTCAAATCAAGACTAACATTTTAAAAGGGCGTAATATTGAATGTTTTTTTGCAAATCAAGTTTTAGTGATAAAAAGTTAAAAATAAAATCACCAAATTTTTTTTACCGTGTATCATTTTTTCGAGTGTAGTCCGTATCCATACCTACAACTTTGCCGAAGACACCAAAGCGTTAAAAAAAATTCCTTCAAAAGTGGCTTCTTTGGGCATACCGTACATACCGGCATACTATCAAGGGACCATCCATAAACCACTTGGACAATTTAGGGGGGAGGGGGGGTTGGGGTATGACGATTGTCCGATTGCGGCGATTTTTTTTTGTATGGACAATTGTCCACGAAGGGGGGGGGGGGGTAACAGATTCCCAAAAAAGTGTCCACGTGCTTTATGGATGGTCCCCAAGTGAAAATCGCCATTTTTATGTGAAATTGTCTGATCTTTACGATTAAAATATTTTCAGATTTTTCAAATCTGACCTAACATTTGAAAACGACCAAAAAATATTTTATATTTCAATTGGGGTTAAATGGACCTTAGATGATTTTTGCGGTGCAAGTGGTTATTTTTACTGGATTCCTGGGAATTTGAGCTTTTTGAAAAAAAATTTGAGCTTTTTGAGTGTTTTTGAATACTCATAACTCAGGGGGATTTAAAAAAGACCCAAAAAGCAAACAAAAATTTGTACTTTCTCAACGTTTTTCAATAATCATATTTTTTTCTAAAAATTGGCAACGCTGCCAAATTTATTTTGTCATAGCTCGAAAGATGCCATTTTTGTCAGCTAAAATCTGTCAAAAAAGGAAATAAAAAAAAAAATTTGCACAATTTAATTTGTGAACAGTCCAGTCAAAAAATGGGTAATTTTTTATTAAGGTGATGCTATTTCTTTTGAACAATTCTGAGCAATACCTTTTTTTCCGATGACACCAAATCGATCAGAAAATCCGTTCTCAAGATACCGTTCTTAAGTCATAGTAAAGTACACACAAAATTTCATCCAAAACAAAAAATACAAAACATTTTTTTTTTAAATGCTCATTCTTGAGAGAATTGCTTTTTAAACATTAGAACTCTCTGGAGCTTGGTACAGGCCTTCAAAATTTGAGTTTTTTTTTCTGTTAGTGGGTTAAATCCCACTCAAAATTTAAGGAAAGAGCCCCAGCTCCTGTCACGTTAACCCTTTCGAGCCTGAATTTTTCAAAAAGCTATGAAATTTGGGTCATATATGACCCATCAGGCCTGAAAGGCTTAAATCAAACTCATATTTGGGATTGGGGAACGGCTCGGGCACCGTAGCCATCCCCAAAATGCCAACAAAAAGTGTTTTTGCTACATTCTATTGTATAGCCAATTATTAAAATATTGTATGATTGGATCTACTACCAGTAAGCACAATAAAACAGCAAAAAGTAAATAAACTTCCAATTTCCCACAAAAATACGACCTCCAATCGATCACAAGTTAAACTTTTGTGTCATAAACCAACACCAACTATCCTTCAAAAGTCCAAAAAAACTACATCAATAAAATATTTACCAAATTCCATCAGGACAGGTTGTTCAAATCTATCACTGCACGTCGCGTTTGAGTGATCCCGGCAAAGAGTTCTTCAAATATTTTCCTGACCTCAATGGGACGACCAGATGGTCGTGGTGACCACTACGATGGAAAAGGTACACACAAAAAGATGGACTTTCGAGGGTCGAAAAAAAGAACAACCCGGGGAAACTTCATCAATGGCGCTCCATGATTGGTGCGTCCATCAATCAACTTTGACTTTTTGGAGCTCGCTAACCCTTGGCTAGTTTTGGAGATTTTTTGGTTATAGGAATTTAATTGTTAATTTAGTTTAGATGGTAAATGTTAAGTGAGATTTGTAAAAAAATAAATAAAAAGAAATGTTTAAATCGTGAAATTTTAAATTGATAGTCAACGTCCACCTCGCAGCGAAAAGCCCTTCACAAAGTTATTCTCCCCGCCGAAAAAAAATACTACCCAACTGATGACTTCTATAGTCTCACTCGCTCATTGCCGATGACGACCGCCCCACCAAAGTTGGTCCGTGAAGTTTTGTCAAGTTGCGAAGCTCTGGGACATCCTCCCTGACAGGACGACGATGAGAAGCTTGAAAGACACGAAAGTCATGAGTCCACCGGAAAAGGATGGTTAAAATTCGTCTCGCGTAAACTTCTTGCCGATCCTTCTCCGTTTCGGGTCTTTTCCGCGGGAGATCTTTTCCCTTGTTGCAGTTTTTTTGGTGGGTTTTTTTTTTCACGGATACTTTCGTCATGTTGGAAAGTTTTTGTGATGAGAATTATGCTTTTCATGTCTTTTTTGCAATTTTTTATCAGTAGAATTCAAATAAGTGTTCTTTCAAATTGAAATGATCGGGATGATAACCGTGGAATATTGTTTGAAACTTTTGTATGAAGAAATTACCTAAAACAGAGGTTTTCCCTTTTGGCTAATACCCTCTCATCAATAACTCCTATTTATGTTGGCCAAATAACAAGTCAAAGAAGGACTAGACCAACTTTTCCGCCTCGAAGACTAACTTTCCTCTCTGATCAATAAGCAGCCAATGATAAATGATAGAATCATTCATCGGTTACTCCTAACATTTTCGCCAAGCTTTTTTCCCACTTTCCGTAAACACAATCTTGTCCAGAAATTGCCCCCTTATTGGTAAAACCGCGCCGACGACGGTGGGGCTCGAACCCGTGACCTCCGGCACGCCACCCACGAAAGAGTGCTATTTGCTAATGTATTCCTGGGAAATTGGTATCGAGAGAAGAACCGTGAAAGCGATGCGCTAAGGCAAAAGAAGGGAAATTTCCGCCCAATCATCAGGAAATGGATCCTGTCGAAACGTGGGTAGGATGGGGAGGAGGGGGTTCGTCTCCATCGTATTTATGGTTCGTTAGTTTGTTTTCACTTTCATCTTTTCCATTTCCTCCTTTTTTCGGTTGCCTTACAACTTCTTGGTTGTTGGTTGCGTGACCTAAAAGCTCCCTTCCATCAAAGGAGGAAAAAAGAGGAAAACGGGGCAGGTGACCAAAGTCTACTCTCTGGAGCCACAAATTCATCCGGCTGAATGAACGCCCTCCCTCCGCACGGACATTGCGTGACGAAACAAATCACCCCCGCAGAATGAATGGGTTTGAATTTGTTTTATTTGGTGGGAAGGAGGGTCTATTTGTGGAAGTGGAGTGTGTCTTTGGGGAGCAATTTCCTGGTAGACGTCCAGCTTGAATAGTGTATTTATGAGGTATTTTGTTATGAAAACATTAATTTGTCAACAGATGTCGCTGTTACGCTGTAATTTGCACAGTGAAATCGCCTGCCAGTATGCAACATTGATGCGCTCAACGCTTCACATTTCCACATTGAATTTGAAACCCTAATAATCTCATTACCAAAAATGCAAATACCAAAACCGCACCCTTTCTCGTAGCAAAAATAATTGCAATCAACGTCAGAAACTGGACACGGCTCGACCACCACAACATGTTCCCATGTAAAACAGACCAAGTTTCGCCCATTAAGTGAAATAAAATCGAGTCCAATTTGTTCACAATACAGCCCGAAACTGGCCCGGACCCCTTTCCCTCAAGGCCAATTCCCGGACACTCGGAGGCGACCACAAACAGCACACCAGACCGGTTCATTAAAAATGTACACTCTCCGCCCCTAGACGACTTCGTGCGCCTAGCTTTATGCTCTCCAAAATGGTAGTTATTAAAATACTGAGATGCCGGAGATATGAGGAGGACCTTCGACTAAGACACCCATTCGGGTATTATAACCATACAAATTTATGCTGAAGCCGAGCTTGCATAGTTCTTGCCGAACAATAGTCAGCCATATGACTACAATGGAACCGCCAGAACGGCTTTTGGGGGAGCAATAGAGACATCATTATCATCGTCGAGGAAATAGTGCCCCTTCCGAATAAATGGCTTGTACACATCCATACGACAGCCACATGATGGTAATCGTTGAGCTATAAATTCGTAGTGTAGATTGCGTCGAGTGTGGTGCTGAAATAACACTAGTATTAAGCCCAAATGATATGCAAATTGAAATTGAACGAAAACAGGAATGACATCCCATAAAGATGGGGATTACGCCTTAAAGTAGACAATTTGCATCGTTTTTTCCTAAGAGCCATCATTACGCTTTACGCCTAAAGTTATGCTCTTGGGAAACCCCTCCACTTCAGCGCTGCACACTCCGTAATCCACTATTAAAATTAAAACCCTTCTCCCAACCTCCGCATCCAGGATCCTCCTTTTGAAGGTCCAATTTCATCCTGCCCTCCCAAGGGGGTTGCACCTCGTTACAGGTTTTGACCGTGCCGGCGCACCGGCAAAATCCGCATCTCATTTCGGAACCGCCCCGGTAGGAGTTGAAGCATTCCGGAGGTTTGCCTCAGGAACTCCGCTTCACGCGGGGAGAGAGGGGGAATGTGGATTCAGAAGATTGCCTTTCGGGTCGGCTCGACCTTCTGCAGTAACGCTTCCGGTTGGTTTGCCCTTCAAATGATGCCGTTTGCCACGTGTACGCAAAACAAGAGGTTTGAGAGGGTGAAAATTTAAGTTTTAACCTTGAAAACGATCTGCCTAATCGGTGAAAAGATAAAATTACGTTATATAACCCGAGAAACTTGAATCCATTTTTCCTTTTTTTTTTTTCATTGTAACACGTAAGTTTAATTCCTTCTCCTAAAAAAATCAAATCAAATTATTCACTCTACAGCATTGCCTTGGCGTTCTCGATTGCGAGATTCCTACTCGAAACTAGGTGTCCGAAGGCTTGATTGTTGAGGCAATTGCAAACCTCTTTTTACACCTTAGCTTCCATCCACCCCGGGATTCGAACTGACGACCTTTGGATTGTTAGTCCAACTGCCTACAAGCGACTCCACCGAGGCAGGACCCAGGGAGACGACTTCTACACCTGGACTGAGCTAACGACCTAACCTCTAGGTTAGTCCGGGGCCAACATTTACTTCCCGTCCGACGGAAGGCGTGATCAGACAAATCTCGTCTCGAAAAATGCCACCGGGACCGTCTGGGATCGAACCCAGGCCGACTGGGTGAGAGGCAATCACGCTTACCCCTACACCACGGTTTCCCGGCACCTTCCTTCTCCTAAATAAATCCAAATTATTATCAAAAAAGGAAATAAAGGCTTTTTATATGAAGTTCAAAAACGAGCTACATATAGTTTAATTGCCACCTTTAAAAACACGAATTCTTTCAAACTACTGTTACAGTATTAACAAGAAATTTCAAAAAAGGCGAAATATGTCTTAAATTTTTATTAAATACTCAATTTTAAAAACAAAATTCTATCTTTCAAAAATTCTTCTGAAAATAATATTAATGGTTTTTAAAAGTATTTTATTCATGAATCATGTATTCAAATCATTTTTATGTATTTTGAAATTTACTAAAATTGATTGGTTAAATTATTTAAATACACAGTACAAAATATTATGGTAATATTACATCTGGGATTGTAAACAGATTTTGTGTCAGAAAAAAAAGTGTGATATTACCTCTAAAAATGTGTAAATTTACACATTTTTATGTGTTATTTTACTTGTTCTGCTAAGATTGGTGTAAATTACATTGAAAAAGAGGTCATTTTCAGCTATCAAAATGTCCAACTTTCAAAAAATTCAACTTTTTTTTAATTGTGTAATTACCAGAAACATTACAATGAAGTTCTTTTTAACAAAATTTATTTCATGTTTTTGTCTTTCGGTTTCGAGTCAAGGTAGATAAATGGCTAAAACTTGTCAAAATGACACAAATAAACCTTTTCTTAGTATTTAATATGAGAGTCTATTTGGATTCATAATTCAGAGACTACTAATTATTTTCTTGGAACACTAGTGCACCACAAATTTTTATCTAAACTTTAACTCCAAAAATCCAAAAGCGTGTAACCTGAAGTGTTTTTATTATGTATGCGAGTTTATATGAAAATTTAAAGAGCACGCAGCACAAGGGCTGTGACCGCTTCCACAAGCTTAATATTGTACCTTGGGCTGTTTTAAGATTCTGGGCCAAATATGAGCAAAATCGGGGGACAAAAACAAAAACATTTTTTCCCTAACTTTAGGCTCCAACTTTCCCATAACTTCGCTGCCGGCTGCGGGTATTTAATTGGATGACACACACAGATGGAGTGTAACATTGGTGTTACACAGTTTACTTAAAATCCAAACTTCTTGAAATTTTTGCGAATTTTGTATTCTTGCGTTATGCATTCCATGAAATCTTAACATTTTTTGCGTTGAAAATCACGAAAAGCCAAGGATTTGCTGATAAAAAATCAACAGAATGAGTAAAAACGATATCTAATTACTCGAAGCACGTTAAATTTTCCACCTTTCGCATCTTCAACTTAGCGCGCAATAGACACTTGAAGCCATTGAGCCGACACGTGAAAATAGCTGCTTCCTCTTGTGTACTAACAACCCGCTGCTGTTTGCGAAGAAAAACGAGACGCGGGAAAACTCTGATATTTTCTCCCCTTTGAACACACACAAACACACATCCTCCCGGCAAGATCAAAGAAAATTGGAATGTCACGCGTTGGCGGCTGCTATATCCAATAACGACGACGACGGTGCAACGACTCGCGAAAGATGCCGAAATTGAAAAGTGGCACGTCATTCGTGGAAGGACCCTCTTCTGCTAGCTTACTGCTCGCAGCTTCTCGCGCGGAGTAATATCGGGACAAGAGCCAATAAAAATGGAATCTGCTCTTGAACTTGACTTGGGCATGACTCGACATCTTCACGATGACCTGAAAATAAAATCGAATATATCCGGTTTACCTTGCAGTCAAACAACGAAGCACCGGAAAGGAAGCCATTTTTCCCGGTGGAATATCCTGTCACCAGCCGGAATTGGCTTGCGCGCTCTGTCGCAAGGAGCACCATAACTGTCCATCATTTGGCCACTTCATCAATCTTACCCCACCGGTCGTCGACGTCGTCGGTCCTATCTGATGAACAAACCGGAAGAACCATTATTTCAAACCACGCCGTAATCGCTGCAACCCATCTGGGAGGACTAATTTTCAAAATAAAAGTAGGGAAATGTGTCCCGGATTTGTGTAACGGACAACCCCCTGGATGACTGCTCGCCAGCAGTGTCGCGCCATCTGTGACAATGACAGATGAAGTTGCATACCTTCCGGCGCGTGATTGTTTCCCGCGCAGATAATTAGACTAAAGGTTATTTTTCTTGCCGCTCCAAAACATTATCACGAAGAGTTAATTGAGTCATGAGCAGAGAAGACGACCCTCCCTCAAATAACGAGCAATTTTCCCCCGTTATAATCACTTCGTAAAGAGTTTTGGATGGTGCCGTCTTTTTTTTTTCGGTGTCGCAATTTATGCTGGGTCACACTGGGTGACACCTCGTCAGGGAGAAAAAAGATGCTTCGTGGAAGGTGGGACACTTTCCATGGCGCGAAAGGAAAAGTTTGTACAGCCGGAAAAGGGTTCCCGGACGGTGCTTCTTGCTAAGCTGCGAAACGGTTTCGAATAGCGTAAAGTTTCTTTCTGCAATATGACCGTTTTCGGGGCATTATTTTTACTTTTAGCACTTTTTTTTCTGCCAGAAGGAGAAACTTTTTCTTTTGATGCAATAAAAACCGTCAAATGGAATTGCTACAGGACTTTTTTAAACAATAAATGAAGAAAAATCAGCTTAAATTTCAGATAAAATGATGAAACATTCATTTCTCATCATTTATTTTTCCATGAAAGACTTTGAATTCCAACGCTGTCGAGCGAGTGCATTTAAATGTTCACAGCACTTCATTCTCCAGGAAACCAAATCCGACAGATGAAGAGATTTTCCTAGGAAATGGAGAAATTCTGCTTGTTAAATTCCTGCAGTCAAGACGAAATTTTCCGCAGTTCCGACGACCACAGCGAATTTATCATCTTGCTTCAAATTAAGCATAGTTACGCCCTCTTTTCTACACCCACCAGGGCTTGTGACCGTTCGACATTTTTGGCGAATGGTAACTGAGAAACATTCGCACAGAGAGCGTTCGTTTGAAATTTCAACCGAGTTACCGCGTTTCCCTTTCCCCATGACTGCATTCAATTGATTGTTGTCACCACGCAGCACAGCAAGAAAGAGAGAATAAAGAGAGAACATGTGTCAGGCTGCTGCTTGAATGCCGAGCTCGGTTTCGTTCGTTTCAACTTCATGTGCGTTCACTGACGATCGCTTTGAAACGGCGAGCGTCACAGGCGCTTTTATGACAGGACAGATGATTTTTTTTTTGAAAATGAACCTGAGAGTAAAATTCCCTCGGTTATGTGCTTTATTTTCTCAGTTCAATAACAAATACTGTTAAAATAACAGAGAGTGTTATGGAATCTTCTTGAAAAATCAATTTTTGCATAAGAGTTTAATAACAGTTTATGTTATCATAACAAAATTTGTTTTTGGTCTGATATTGGTAGAAAGCCAAAACAACTGGGGAACAACATTTTTTGTTATGGATCCGATCATCCCAATAACAATTGGCGGTATTAAAATGTTATTGGGATGATCGGATTAGTTGTTAAAATAACAAAAAATAATAACAAAGATTTGTTCGAAGGATAACTTGAAATTTTATTAATCTGTTATCACAATAACAATCCAATAACAAAAAAAATCATAACGGCGAATAACAGAACGTATTACACTACTCGACAAAACAAAACTTGTGTCAACGGATTCACGATATCTCATCCGTTCCTGAGAGAAAAGGCATCCCCGAATCCGATGCAATCGACAGAATTTGATTTTATGTCCACGCGGACTGATGAAAAGTTGGTACATTTTTTAACATAAAAAATCGAACAATTTAAAAAAAACCATGCGTCTCCTCCCAATTATATGAGCCATCTACAAGAATATGGAAGCGCCTGGTGCATAGCCATTTCCTTTAAGCACAACGGAAACAACCAATACAAATGTATAAAAAAGTTGTCAAGTTCTCGGGGGGTCCACAGCTAGCATTTTTTGTACGATTATAAAAAATAAATATTAAAAGTTTAAAATTAATTTATTTAAAAAACATATTTTTTGATTTATTTGTTTACTAAAATTTAATGTATCTCAAAGATCTATGGGTACTTCGGGATGTCCATGGTCATCCAAGGACTGCCTGGAGTTAATATCTACGAGTCTACCGCCGTAACAAGCAAGAGGTCGTCGGTTTTTGACCCCGGATCATGTGCGTATAGCATCAGTGCATATGGTAGACTACTGTATGAATGTGTTGGGATGTTCATGGTCATCCAAGGACTCCCTGGAGTTAAGATCTACGAGTCTACCGCCGTAACAAGCAAGAGGTCGTCGGATTTTGACCTCGGATCATGTGCGTATAGCATCAGTGCATATGGTAGACTACTATATGAATGTGTTGGGATGTTCATGGTCATCCAAGGACTCCCTGGAGTTAAGATCTACGAGTCTACCGCCGTAACAAGCAAGAGGTCGTTGGATTTTGACCCCGGATCATGTGCGTATAGCATCAGTGCATATGGTAGACCACTGTATGAATGTGTTGGGATGTTCATGGTCATCCAAGGACTCCCTGGAGTTAAGATCTACGAGTCTACCGCCGTAACAAGCAAGAGGTCGTCGGATTTTGACCCCGGATCATGTGCGTATAGCATCAGTGCATATGGTAGACTACTATATGAATGTGTTGGGATGTCCATGGTCATCCAAGGACTCCCTGGAGTTAAGATCTACGAGTCTACCGCCGTAACAAGCAAGAGGTCGTCGGATTTTGACCCCGAATCTTGTGTGTTTAGCATCAGTGCATATGGTAGACTACTATATGAATGTGTTGGGATGTTCATGGGCATCCGAGGACTCCCTGGAGTTAAGATCTACGAGTCTACCGCCGTAACAAGCAAGAGGTCGTCGGATTTTGACCCCGGATCATGTGCGTATAGCATCAGTGCATATGGTAGACTACTATTGTGTTGGGATGTTCATGGTCATCCAAGGACTCCCTGGAGTTAAGATCTACGAGTCTACCGCCGTAACAAGCAAGAGGTCGTCGGATTTTGACCCCGAATCTTGTGTGTTTAGCATCAGTGCATATGGTAGACTACTATATGAATGTGTTGGGATGTTCATGGGCATCCGAGGACTCCCTGGAGTTAAGATCTACGAGTCTACCGCCGTAACAAGCAAGAGGTCGTCGGATTTTGACCCCAGATCATGTGCGTATAGCTTCAGTGGATATGGTAGACTACTATATGAATGTAATGGGATGTCCATGGTCATCCGAGGACTCCCTGGAGTTAAGATCTACGAGTCTACCGCCGTAACAAGCAAGAGGTTGTCGGATTTTGACCCCGAATCATGTGCGTATAGCATTAGTGCATATGGTAGACTACTATATGAATGTGTTGGGATGTTCATGGGCATCCGAGGACTCCCTGGAGTTAAGATCTACGAGTCTACCGCCGTAACAAGCAAGAGGTCGTCGGATTTTGACCCCGGATCATGTGCGTATAGCATCAGTGCATATGGTAGACTACTATATGAATGTGTTGGGATGTCCATGGTCATCCGAGAACTCCCTGGAGTTAAGATCTACGAGTCTACCGCCGTAACAAGCAAGAGGTCGTCGGATTTGACCCCGAATCTTGTGCGTATAGCTTCAGTGGATATGGTAGACTACTATATGAATGTAATGGGATGTCCATGGTCATCCAAGGACTCCCTGGAGTTAAGATCTACGAGTCTACCGCCGTAACAAGCAAGAGGTCGTCGGATTTTGACCCCGAATCTTGTGTGTTTAGCATCAGTGCATATGGTAGACTCCTATATGAATGTGTTGGGATGTCCATGGTCATCCAAGGACTCCCTGGAGTTAAGATCTACGAGTCTACCGCCGTAACAAGCAAGAGGTCGTCGGATTTTGACCCCGAATCTTGTGTGTTTAGCATCAGTGCATATGGTAGACTACTATATGAATGTGTTGGGATGTCCATGGTCATCCAAGGACTCCCTGGAGTTAAGATCTACGAGTCTACCGCCGTAACAAGCAAGAGGTCGTCGGATTTTGACCCCAGATCATGTGCGTATAGCTTCAGTGCATATGGTAGACTACTGTATGAATGTGTTGGGATGTTCATGGTCATCCAAGGACTCCCTGGAGTTAAGATCTACGAGTCTACCGCCGTAACAAGCAAGAGGTCGTCGGATTTTGACCCCAGATCATGTGCGTATAGCTTCAGTGCATATGGTAGACTACTGTATGAATGTGTTGGGATGTTCATGGGCATCCGAGGACTCCCTGGAGTTAAGATCTACGAGTCTACCGCCGTAACAAGCAAGAGGTCGTCGGACCCCGGATCATGTGCGTATAGCATCAGTGCATATGGTAGACTACTATATGAATGTGTTGGGATGTCCATGGTCATCCGAGAACTCCCTGGAGTTAAGATCTACGAGTCTACCGCCGTAACAAGCAAGAGGTCGTCGGATTTTGACCCCGAATCTTGTGCGTATAGCTTCAGTGGATATGGTAGACTACTATATGAATGTAATGGGATGTCCATGGTCATCCAAGGACTCCCTGGAGTTAAGATCTACGAGTCTACCGCCGTAACAAGCAAGAGGTCGTCGGATTTTGACCCCGAATCTTGTGTGTTTAGCATCAGTGCATATGGTAGACTACTATATGAATGTGTTGGGATGTCCATGGTCATCCAAGGACTCCCTGGAGTTAAGATCTACGAGTCTACCGCCGTAACAAGCAAGAGGTCGTCGGATTTTGACCCCGAATCTTGTGTGTTTAGCATCAGTGCATATGGTAGACTACTATATGAATGTGTTGGGATGTCCATGGTCATCCAAGGACTCCCTGGAGTTAAGATCTACGAGTCTACCGCCGTAACAAGCAAGAGGTCGTCGGATTTTGACCTCGGATCATGTGCGTATAGCATCAGTGCATATGGTAGACTACTGTATGAATGTGTTGGGATGTTCATGGTCATCCAAGGACTCCCTGGAGTTAAGATCTACGAGTCTACCGCCGTAACAAGCAAGAGGTCGTCGGATTTTGACCCCAGATCATGTGCGTATAGCTTCAGTGCATATGGTAGACTACTGTATGAATGTGTTGGGATGTTCATGGTCATCCAAGGACTCCCTGGAGTTAAGATCTACGAGTCTACCGCCGTAACAAGCAAGAGGTCGTTGGATTTTGACCCCGGATCATGTGCGTATAGCATCAGTGCATATGGTAGACCACTGTATGAATGTGTTGGGATGTTCATGGTCATCCAAGGACTCCCTGGAGTTAAGATCTACGAGTCTACCGCCGTAACAAGCAAGAGGTCGTCGGATTTTGACCCCAGATCATGTGCGTATAGCTTCAGTGGATATGGTAGACTACTATATGAATGTAATGGGATGTCCATGGTCATCCGAGGACTCCCTGGAGTTAAGATCTACGAGTCTACCGCCGTAACAAGCAAGAGGTTGTCGGATTTTGACCCCGAATCATGTGCGTATAGCATCAGTGCATATGGTAGACTACTATTGTGTTGGGATGTCCATGGTCATCCAAGGACTCCCTGGAGTTAAGATCTACGAGTCTACCGCCGTAACAAGCAAGAGGTCGTCGGATTTTGACCCCGAATCTTGTGTGTTTAGCATCAGTGCATATGGTAGACTACTATATGAATGTGTTGGGATGTTCATGGTCATCCAAGGACTCCCTGGAGTTAAGATCTACGAGTCTACCGCCGTAACAAGCAAGAGGTCGTTGGATTTTGACCACGGATCATGTGCGTATAGCATCAGTGCATATGGTAGACTACTGTATGAATGTGTTGGGATGTTCATGGTCATCCAAGGACTCCCTGGAGTTAAGATCTACGAGTCTACCGCCGTAACAAGCAAGAGGTCGTCGGATTTTGACCCCGAATCATGTGCGTATAGCATCAGTGCATATGGTAGACTACTATATGAATGTGTTGGGATGTCCATGGTCATCCGAGAACTCCCTGGAGTTAAGATCTACGAGTCTACCGCCGTAACAAGCAAGAGGTCGTCGGATTTTGACCCCGGATCATGTGCGTATAGCATCAGTGCATATGGTAGACTACTATATGAATGTGTTGGGATGTCCATGGTCATCCAAGGAATCCCTGGAGTCTACGAGTCTACCGCCGTAACAAACAATAGGTCGCCGTTTGGCTTAAGTGGTAAGCAAGGATTTTTGTTCATCGTTCACAATTGAATATTTCGATTACTTAACATCGATTGATTGATTGATCTCGTCAAGCCTTTCGTTTGTATTCAATACCACTATTTTTTACACATTTACTCCAGACATAATCCGCCATCATATTTGCATCGTAATGCCCTTGATATTTTTTTTCAAAATCTTTCATGTCTTGATGAAAGCGTTCTCCTTGCTCTTCTGAATATTTACCCATATTGTCCTTGCTTGTTACGGCGGTAGACTCGTAGATCTTAACTCCAGGGAGTCCTTGGATGACCATGGACATCCCAACACATTCATATAGTAGTCTACCATATGCACTGATGCTATACGCACATGATCCGGGGTCAAAATCCGACGACCTCTTGCTTGTTACGGCGGTAGACTCGTAGATCTTAACTCCAGGGAGTCCTCGGATGCCCATGAACATCCCAACACATTCATATAGTAGTCTACCATATGCACTGATGCTAAACACACAAGATTCGGGGTCAAAATCCGACGACCTCTTGCTTGTTACGGCGGTAGACTCGTAGATCTTAACTCCAGGGAGTCCTTGGATGACCATGGACATCCCATTACATTCATATAGTAGTCTACCATATCCACTGAAGCTATACGCACAAGATTCGGGGTCAAAATCCGACGACCTCTTGCTTGTTACGGCGGTAGACTCGTAGATCTTAACTCCAGGGAGTTCTCGGATGACCATGGACATCCCAACACATTCATATAGTAGTCTACCATATGCACTGATGCTATACGCACATGATCCGGGGTCAAAATCCGACGACCTCTTGCTTGTTACGGCGGTAGACTCGTAGATCTTAACTCCAGGGAGTCCTCGGATGCCCATGAACATCCCAACACATTCATATAGTAGTCTACCATATGCACTAATGCTATACGCACATGATTCGGGGTCAAAATCCGACAACCTCTTGCTTGTTACGGCGGTAGACTCGTAGATCTTAACTCCAGGGAGTCCTCGGATGACCATGGACATCCCATTACATTCATATAGTAGTCTACCATATCCACTGAAGCTATACGCACATGATCTGGGGTCAAAATCCGACGACCTCTTGCTTGTTACGGCGGTAGACTCGTAGATCTTAACTCCAGGGAGTCCTTGGATGACCATGAACATCCCAACACATTCATATAGTAGTCTACCATATGCACTGATGCTAAACACACAAGATTCGGGGTCAAAATCCGACGACCTCTTGCTTGTTACGGCGGTAGACTCGTAGATCTTAACTCCAGGGAGTCCTTGGATGACCATGAACATCCCAACACAATAGTAGTCTACCATATGCACTGATGCTATACGCACATGATCCGGGGTCAAAATCCGACGACCTCTTGCTTGTTACGGCGGTAGACTCGTAGATCTTAACTCCAGGGAGTCCTCGGATGCCCATGAACATCCCAACACATTCATATAGTAGTCTACCATATGCACTGATGCTAAACACACAAGATTCGGGGTCAAAATCCGACGACCTCTTGCTTGTTACGGCGGTAGACTCGTAGATCTTAACTCCAGGGAGTCCTTGGATGACCATGGACATCCCAACACATTCATATAGTAGTCTACCATATGCACTGATGCTATACGCACATGATCCGGGGTCAAAATCCGACGACCTCTTGCTTGTTACGGCGGTAGACTCGTAGATCTTAACTCCAGGGAGTCCTTGGATGACCATGAACATCCCAACACATTCATACAGTGGTCTACCATATGCACTGATGCTATACGCACATGATCCGGGGTCAAAATCCAACGACCTCTTGCTTGTTACGGCGGTAGACTCGTAGATCTTAACTCCAGGGAGTCCTTGGATGACCATGAACATCCCAACACATTCATATAGTAGTCTACCATATGCACTGATGCTATACGCACATGATCCGAGGTCAAAATCCGACGACCTCTTGCTTGTTACGGCGGTAGACTCGTAGATCTTAACTCCAGGAGTCCTTGGATGACCATGAACATCCCAACACATTCATACAGTAGTCTACCATATGCACTGATGCTATACGCACATGATCCGGGGTCAAAACCGACGACCTCTTGCTTGTTACGGCGGTAGACTCGTAGATCTTAACTCCAGGGAGTCCTTGGATGACCATGAACATCCCAACACATTCATATAGTAGTCTACCATATGCACTGATGCTATACGCACATGATCCGGGGTCAAAATCCGACGACCTCTTGCTTGTTACGGCGGTAGACTCGTAGATCTTAACTCCAGGGAGTCCTTGGATGACCATGAACATCCCAACACATTCATACAGTAGTCTACCATATGCACTGATGCTATACGCACATGATCCGGGGTCAAAATCCAACGACCTCTTGCTTGTTACGGCGGTAGACTCGTAGATCTTAACTCCAGGGAGTCCTTGGATGACCATGAACATCCCAACACATTCATATAGTAGTCTACCATATGCACTGATGCTATACGCACATGATCCGAGGTCAAAATCCGACGACCTCTTGCTTGTTACGGCGGTAGACTCGTAGATCTTAACTCCAGGGAGTCCTTGGATGACCATGAACATCCCAACACATTCATACAGTGGTCTACCATATGCACTGATGCTATACGCACATGATCCGGGGTCAAAATCCGACGACCTCTTGCTTGTTACGGCGGTAGACTCGTAGATCTTAACTCCAGGGAGTCCTTGGATGACCATGAACATCCCAACACATTCATACAGTAGTCTACCATATGCACTGATGCTATACGCACAAGATTCGGGGTCAAAATCCGACGACCTCTTGCTTGTTACGGCGGTAGACTCGTAGATCTTAACTCCAGGGAGTCCTTGGATGACCATGAACATCCCAACACATTCATACAGTGGTCTACCATATGCACTGATGCTATACGCACATGATCCGGGGTCAAAATCCAACGACCTCTTGCTTGTTACGGCGGTAGACTCGTAGATCTTAACTCCAGGGAGTCCTTGGATGACCATGAACATCCCAACACATTCATATAGTAGTCTACCATATGCACTGATGCTATACGCACATGATCCGAGGTCAAAATCCGACGACCTCTTGCTTGTTACGGCGGTAGACTCGTAGATCTTAACTCCAGGGAGTCCTTGGATGACCATGAACATCCCAACACATTCATACAGTAGTCTACCATATGCACTGATGCTATACGCACATGATCCGGGGTCAAAAACCGACGACCTCTTGCTTGTTACGGCGGTAGACTCGTAGATATTAACTCCAGGCAGTCCTTGGATGACCATGGACATCCCGAAGTACCCATAGATCTTTGAGATACATTAAATTTTAGTAAACAAATAAATCAAAAAATATGTTTTTTAAATAAATTAATTTTAAACTTTTAATATTTATTTTTTATAATCGTACAAAAAATGCTAGCTGTGGACCCCCCGAGAACTTGACAACTTTTTATACATTTGTATTGGTTGTTTCCGTTGTGCTTAAAGGAAATGGCTATGCACCAGGCGCTTCCATATTCTTGTAGATGGCTCATATAATTGGGAGGAGACGCATGGTTTTTTTTAAATTGTTCGATTTTTTATGTTAAAAAATGTACCAACTTTTCATCAGTCCGCGTGGACATAAAATCAAATTCTGTCGATTGCATCGGATTCGGGGATGCCTTTTCTCTCAGGAACGGATGAGATATCGTGAATCCGTTGACACAAGTTTTGTTTTGTCGAGTAGTGTTATAGGGTACGTTATCCATTAGTGGACCCCTTTCCTATAGTGGACCCTCTGAAGGGTTTTTGATGAAAAAATCAATAAAATCACAATTTCAAGCGTGTTGTTGTCTACAAATCATTTATTTGGCATGTTCAGCATCATTTAAAACAATGTTGACTGACATTGAATTGTCCTTTTCACCAAAATAAGTGTTTTGAGTTCGACATCTGAAATCAGCCATGGCCACTAGCATTTTCACAACAAAACTGCAATTATATTTTATGATTGAATTAACCATCCAATCATTTTTTGACTGATTATTTAACTTCAGCAAGTCGAAATAATGTAAGTTTAAGGATCTTTACTAAAATAAAGCGAAGAGCTGCCATTTTCGAGCAAAAATAAGGGGGGTCCAATATAGGACAACGAAATCCAAACTTTTCCAAAAGTGGACCCCTGTAAATTTAACCTTCAAAAATGAAGAAAACTGTGTGTATTCAAGCAAAAGTTTCTCTAAAACATACAATAAATGCTTGTTGTTATCAACCTAAACGCATATTTTTTCAACTATGAGTATAAATATAGCTGTTTTCATGTTAAAAGTACCAAAAATGCTGAAGCCGTAAGAATTTATAATTAATCAAAACTATAGTTAATTGTACTTAACTGAAGCATCATAATTGCAGTTTGAAATGATATTTTATAATAATAAATCAATAACAAAACATTTTTTTTAAATAAACATGCTTGGTTTTCACAGCAACTGTAAACAAATCTATTATTTAGTTTCGGCCAACCATTTATGTAATTAATATGGAAAAAAATGCATCAAGATTACTTTTTTGAATTATTTTTTATGTTTATAGTGGTTTTTGAAACGTTTTTCTCTGATCTTTTTCGGAAATAAATGTGTTTAAATATCTGTTAGGTTTTTTTGTTGTTTAAAGCCAAATTTGTTAACAAAACATATTTGTTTAAAATGAAAAGTGAGCAAAATCCATCTTTTATTCATTATATCTATCATTAGACCTACACCATGCATCAAAACATCAAATATCGGTTAAATTTGGTATCAAAATAAGAGTTTGCCTATAGTGGACCCGGGTCCACAATCGGATTATGGACCCGGGTCCACTATAGGAAAAGGGGGTCCGAAACGAAACGAAACTATTGGCACTACGCCCCCCGGGGCATGGCCTTCCTCTAACGTGGGATTTCTGCTCCAGCGCCTCTGACGAGACAGGAGAAACCGGGACCGACGTTTTACTTCACCATCCGATAGAAGCTCAGTGGATAAGGCGGGAATCGAACCCGCGTCTCATAGCATCATCGGGATCGGCAGCCGAAGCCGCTACCCCTGCGCCACGAGACCCACAACCAGGAAAAGGGGGTCCATAACAGGCAAAAAAAAACTTTTTTTTCAAATGGCTATTTTTCTGCTCAAAAACAAATAACTGATGAAACAAATAGTCAAAATTGTTCAAAAGACTTCAGTTTTCATTGTTTTGTACAAAGGGTTATGAAAAAGTGCTTAAAATATTGAAAATTTGTGAAAAATGTGCTTCGGCTCTACTAGGGGGTCCACTAATGGTTAAAATACCCTAAATAACGTAAAATGTTATTGGGCTAGTATTTTCAAATATCAAAAAATGTTATTCCAAAGTTATGACCGTCTGCTCGGGTTTCTTTTTCATCTCAAAGTGGTGCAAGAGATTTGCCTTTCACTCGGTCATTCTGTACTGATTTGATGTTAACAGCTGTACTAATTTGAACCCAATCCCACAGGTTTCAGCGACCCGTACTGCATGCTGGGCATTCAGCCCTCCGGGACGCCCCCACCACCCTCGCCCCAGCCCCCCATGACGCCGCGGACCCTCTCCGACACCGGCATGGACAGCCTGGACTCGCCCGAGCACGGGAAGCTCCGCAAGCACCACAGCTTTCGGCTGAGCTTCAAGCGCAAGGACGGCCGCCAACAGCGGGACTCGGTCGGGCCCGTCCCCGCCAAGTTCATCCGGGCGACGTCCGTCAAGCCGCACACGCTGTGTCCCAAGTGGAACGAGAAGTTCAAATTGTGAGTTGTGCGAACGCCACGTGGTGCGTCATGATATTAACTTGGTTGATTTTCCTTCCCACAGCGACATTGACGACATTCACTCGGACATTCTGCACCTGGACATTTGGGACCACGACGACGAAAGCAGCGTGCTAGACGCTGTCTCACGACTGAACGAAGTTAGGGGCGTTAGAGGATTAGGTAGATTTTTCAAACAAGTGTGCCAATCGGCACGCCAAGGTTCGCAGGACGACTTTTTGGGTTCCGTCAATATCCCAGTCTGTGTGAGTAGCGATCGCGGTTACGAGGATCGAGATCAGCTCTCTAACAGCGACCTCCATGTCTTTCACAGGATATTCCTTCAACCGGTTTGGAGGGCTGGTTCAAGCTGGAGGCACGCAGCAACCGCAGCTCCGTACAGGGCCGCATCCGACTGAAACTGTGGCTGTCGACGCGGGAAGATCGCGGTACCTCCGAGGAGGACAACACCCTGGAGGTGAAAAAGTTCGAACGGCTGCAGACGATCTTCATGATGCACGAGGTGCACGCGCACGAACCGGCCTGGAAGTGGAACGGTGAGCTGGCCGGACCATCGCTCACCATTCTGCACCAGATCGCGGTCCAGAGCGATCTGTCCGATCTGCAGATCTCGATGGCAAAGTATGACTTCGCTAAGGGTGCTGCTACCTCAGTAAAATTCTAAAACCTTCTTACCTTCAACAGATTAGTGGCCATCATCCGGATCAACCGGAAGAAACCACTCGACACCAAGTTCATCCACCGGCAGCTCATCGAGGTGGACAAACTGTGGGTCAACAACTACAGCAACGAACCGTTGACGCGCGAGCTCGAGCAGTGGCTGGCGGACGCGCTGAACGGGTTCGTCGAGCGATCGCTCAGCCACATGCGACGGCATCGCGAGGTGTTCCCTGCGCTGCACGCGCCCTCCCTTGGCCGGTTAGAGTTCCAGCTGCGATGTCTCGGGCTGCTCGGATCGATGCGGGCCTTCCGTCAGGTCAGCCCGTTCAGCAAAGGCGTCCGGGGGGAGATCGTGGGAGCACTTCGGAAAGGGTCAATTACCTGGTCACAGGCACAACTTCGCGAATCCCAACGGGCACCGAATCCGCTCGTGCACTACACTACGATCCTGATCGCTGACCTGCAGATCGGAGTTCAGCACTACCACTCGCTGTTTGATTCGTGAGTTTTTACGCTCGTATGCGGTATCACATGAAGCTCACAGTTCTCTCCCAATCCCCACAGAACCAACGGCATCCAGTACTTTAGCATCGTGTACAAGCAGTTTGACTCGCTGCTCGGCGAAGAGGTAACGAATCGCATCGAATCCGGCCAACTGCCCGGAACCATCGTCAACCATTGGACAATCTTGGACAACGATCGCGAGCCGGACATTGCGCCGTTCGAGATCTACTTTGCGTTGCAGCAGTTCCACAACCTCAAGTCACATCTCTCGGTGACGCCGCAACCTCCGGAGAAACCGCTCGGTTTGCAGAACTTTCACGAATGGTTCGAACCCGCCGTTCAGCGATGGATTTCAATTAGCAAAACGAAAGCGATCCAACGGATCAAGGCGGCGGTCAACGTGGACCAGATCAGCGAGGGCGAGAAGATCGTCCGACACAGCACATCGGCCATCGATACAGCGTCGTGCTTCTACCAGATCCGGGAGTTCTGGAAAAACCTCGCCTGGCCCGATCACGGCTCGGGAGCGCACTACGAAGCGTTGATCATCGATCTGGTGTGCACCACGGCGAACGTCTACTCCGACCTGATCCACCAGAACCTCGCCGAATACTACGACAAATCGGGACCACAGCGAACCACCGACGACATGTGCGTCATTGTAAATAACCTAGAATACGTCCGACGGGCGCTGGCCGAGTTCCAACCGGAAACGCACGCCCTGTCGGAAAACGCCGAAAACTTGCTCGAAAATACCATTGCTCAACTGGAGAACAAAGCGGACCGCGTCCTGGGAAAACTAACGGCATCCATGCAAGGTCCCCTCCAAAAGGCCGTGTTCCATCTGGCCTGGTCCCCCGACTCACTACCCGCCAACCAGGCCGTGATGCCCCTCCTAGAATACCTAGACTCACACCTAGCGACCCTCAACGTCACCCTGCTCTCGCAGAACTTCTACCGCGCCATGAGTCTCATCTGGAACAGCGTCCTCACGGAATTCGCCAAGCAGATGGAGTCCGGCGGTGAAGGCGACAAACCGAGCAACTTTCACGACCGGATGTACGGCGCGCTCCAGCTGCTTGGTGAATTCTTCAACGCCGAAGGTCTCGGCCTCCCCCCAGAAATCCTCCACAGTGACCTGTACTGGCGCGTTGCTCAACGACTGCAATACCACAAAACCGACACGGACCAGCTGATCGATCTGTTCTACCTGCAGCGGCTACAGGAACAGCTCAACACGATGGGCAGCCAGACGCAGCTGGGGACCCTCTCGGTGAAGGCGTACTTCAACCACGACTCGCTGTGCGTCGAGGTGCTGCACGCCAAGGACGTCATCCCGCTCGACCCCAACGGCTTTAGCGATCCGTTCGTCATCGTCGAGCTGCTGCCGCGGCGGGTCTTTTCGCACTGCTCCGAACAGCAGACGAACGTGCACAAGGTGAGGTTCTGGACTAATGTAACGGAAAACGCGATTAAACGCCATGCCTTATTTACACCCCCGTGAGCTTAATTGACTTCGGGCTGTTGCAATTCTGGGTGCTTCTTTTTTGCAGCCACGTGGGTGTTAGTTGATGCAAATTGGGGCCAGGACATTCGGGAAAGGATAAATCCGTTAATAGCATTAAAGCACGTCCGTCTATTGCCGTGATGGTCATCCCAAAGTGGACACTGGAAGTGTGACTAATTTGTGTGTTTAAACTGCAGTTACACAGCAATACGAGGTTACAAAAAAGTTGAGTTGAAAATGTAAAGGTGTCAATTAAGATATTTTGATACAATTTCACCTAAATTAATTTGTATAAAAAACATAAGGCAAAATTATTTAGGCGATTTTTAACAACCATTTCTTTTCTAAATAACATGTGACTCAGTTATAAAAAAAACTCCTGAAAAATAGCATAAATTGTTGTTGTTGTAACATGATATTTTTTTTATTATTATCAACTTTCAACTTCTTTGGAACTACAAACAACGGTATTTTTCAGGATTAGATTATTCGAAGCTTCTTTGAAGAATTCGGAAAATTTGAAACTTCGGGTATTCTAGACTCGACTGTACTGGGATTTTTTTTTTTCGAAAATATGTGGTTTTGTGAAATTATTTATTATAACCATTATTTTCAAGATGGTACCGTCATCAGGGATACCATTGGGTCAGGCGGGTGAGCTTGGGCCACACAAATTTCAACGTTGTTGTATGACTCAATCTCATCCCCATTACGGTACTTGACATTTGGAATCATTTGAAACCTATATTATCAAAACTCATTTATTTTAACTCTAGACTCGTTCATTCGAAAGCCTCGGAATAATTTCACTTCAGATAATCGAATAATGAAAAAAAAGTTCTTCGTTGTATTTATTATTGTCGAGTAGGATCCCTAAACTATTCTGAAGTGATTTAGAATTTTTAAATTCAAGATGGCGGCCAAAATGACGCTAACGCAATCTTAAGAAAATGCATGGCAAGAAGAAAAAAAAGGTTTTTGTTCATTTATACAAACAATCGATTCATCGAAAATTCGGATAATCGAGACGTCAAATATTCGAATCTGGATTTATTTTTATGAAAAAAATTAGTATAAAAGTTGCGTCTTTCAATTACGAAAACTTTGGTACCCAAACATGTATAGGTCATCGTTAGAATTTTCAACTCATCGCAGTTTTAGTGAAAAAAGTTGATTTTTATCCGTTTTCGTCATTTTTCCCATTTTGCACGCGGCGCGTCGAAAAACCCAGTTTTTATGTTAAAAAAATCATATCTCCGAAACGTGTTAATAGATATTCGCAATTTTTTAATATGTTATGTAAAATATTACAAGGAATGAGGGAAAAATATTTTCAGACATGATCTCTTTGGTCCCGAGACCTTGAAATCGGCAAATGAAATTTTCATAGGACCTTTTCAAATATTCAGCTATTTTTTCCTTAAAAGCCCAGCTAATAACCTTTCTTTTGAATTCTGGGGCTCCAAAATTGATTCAAATAGATTTTTTGAAAAATGTAGTTTTTGCAAAAAATTACGAAAAATGCAATTTTTTGGACCACCCTATTTCGGATAGGACCACCCTAATTGCCAAACAAAAAAATACGGGTCTAATTATTTGGGCCAAAGAACCCTTTTTCCAAATTTGAGCCAAATCGGAGCACTTTTGATTTGGAGACTTCCTATTTGACGTGGACTGGCTGTACCGTAAACTGGGGTCAATCGGGACACATGGGGCGAATTGGGACAGCAGTTTTAACCATGTTAGAGCACAATATTTTGATTTTTCTGGTTGGTTTCGGTTAGAACAGACTCTGGCCAACAATATGTGTACATCCATTTCCAAATTTAAAAGCTTTAAGTGCTCTAAAACTGCTGTCCCTATTCAGACTGTAGTCCAGATTCACCCCAGATTACGGTATATAGTTTTGTGCCAATTTTAAGTATTTAAAAAAAACAATACTATCACCATAAAAAGTTCCTCAAAATTTAAATGCAACGCATAGTTTTGAGGAAAATTTAAATATTTTTTTAAAACAAAACAATTAAGCTATTACAATTTTTTAAAAGATTTTTTCTCTCGGCTCTTGTCGAGGTCAAGAAGTGGCAGAAAAACGAAAAAAATTTAATCTGAAATGCAATCATAATTTTCGAGACAACAAAAAGTATCACAAAATGCGTTTTACATTCTTATAATTGTGCTACCGTTCAGAATATAAAATATTTATGAATTTTAGATTGTTTTTTCTGTGGTCTATTGCCGTTCTGTGATCCCAAAATTCAAAATTTGTAAAAATCCTTAAAGCACAATATTTGATTAAAAGTATAAAGATTCTCAATAGTTTACAATCGATTACATAACATTTTTGAATCAAAATTTGAATTTTCACAATTTTTGTATTGCCCTATGATTTTTGGGGGAAATTTAGAAGTATGGGACAAACACTTAAAGTAATATTTTCATTGGCATTGTTTCGTGAAAATTATCGTGATATTTTTCTTGGAACGAGTAGCTTGCTTCATGCAGTTTTCATAACATTATAATTTTTAAAGTTTAGATTATTTTTCAAAGGTCTGTTATGGTCATTGTCTCTCATAAAGCCGAGACTATTAACAAATAACGTGGATTTTTTGATGAGTTCAGACTAAATACCAAGCGTCTCCATTAAAAGAAAAGTTTTCATTTTGCTTCTAAAGTGGGGCAAACACTTGAAAACAATTTTCTTTATTTTAAAACAGCAGAAATTGCAGTGAAATAAGGCAAGAAAGAGATTAGGAAATCCCTTACAAAACCGACCTATTTTTTGTTTTGCTATTCCTTTACCTTTTTGGTACGTCACCTTAACCCACCGGAGGTCGCGTACGTGTACTTTGTACACATTTTGTAAGGGCACTTGTAAGAAAGGCGAAAACACGCGACTTCCCGAAGGTTAATGGAGACGCATGATATATTGTGAGCAACGGGAAGAGCAAATAGGATAAAATCTAATTAAATTCTAGAAATTGTAAAATCCAATTTCATACAGCAAACATTGCAACAAATTCATTCACATCGCACCATCAAAAGCTGCTACTGCGCCCAAGTGCAATTGTAAATTTAGTATTCCAATCGCGTCCCGGCCGCTTGCGTCCATTCGGATTAAAATCTTTGCACTTTCATAATGGAATGTCAATCAACAAAATCCGCCAACCATTTAGCCGGAACAATAAGCCGATTTGACAGGAAACCGGAACAATTTGCCGGATTAGATACTTTTTATGCTATTTGTTTAAAGGGAGAGCGGGGAATATGGGAAAAATATTTCAATATTTAAAAATTTTATGAACTAAAAGTGAATGGATAAATGCATTGCGAAAAATATAAGAAATCATCTCTATAATAGAAAACGTAGTTTTAACCCCACAGTCCCCTTCCGAACAAACGACCCCAAATTGAGCTTTTATCCTTTTTATTTCCGTTTTTTTTCTCTCCCTCGACCACCCAGAAAACGCTGAACCCGGTCTTTGACGAGTGCTTTGAGTTTTCGGTCACGCACGACCAGTGCCAGTCGGAAGCGGCCATGATTGTGTTCACCGTGATGGACCACGACGTGCTGACGGCGAACGATTTCGCCGGCGAGGCCTTCCTGTCGCTGAACAACATCCCGGGGGTGGCCAGCAACTTTACCCTCAACATCGAAAACTTTGACTGCGTGACGCAGCTCGACCTGCCGCTGCTCGAGATGAAGGACAAAAGTGAGATTATTTTCTGGGTTTTTTTTTATTGGAAGTGTCCTAATTTGATATATTTCAACTTTCCAGGTCACCCTATCCTGCAGATTATGGAGGGACGCGTCAACGACAAAAATGCAATGGAATTTTTGAGGAAACAAAAAGCTCGCGTCGTAGGTTAAGCAACTGAAAAAAACAATTTACAATAAACAAAAAAGTAACCAAACAATTTGTCAATCATGCAATTTATTCGTTACACTCACAACTCAAACCAGCGATACAAAACAGATAACCAAAGATCCACTAATCGTCTTTCTTTCAAATCATCGTTTCACATGTCGTGTGCATAAAACTCACCAAATCTGCGCAAGGAACTAACATTTTTGTAAGGAAAATCTATCAATAGCAACTAAAAAAATGCCTTTACTACACACAAAACTACGAAAGTTGTAAAAAGCATCAACCATCTACTCATTGTGTCCACCATAAAAATATCGTAGAAACGCCCAAAATTTATAAGACTTCAATCCCTTCATCACTCCCCTGGCAAAAGCCAAGAAACGAAGTCTGTGTAAACTATCGTTTGATTTTTAACATATACGAAAGAGCGTATTTTTATACAAAACAACTGATTTGCAACCTAGGAAAAAAACGCATAAACTACTATACAACTACTTTTAGCTAACTGAAAACCAAACTGTAAACTACGAAAGGTCTTGTATATTTGAATATTTGTAAAGTAAAGGAAAGGAAGACAACTTTAGAGATGCTATACATTTGTTTATACAAAGTTAAAGAAAAACATACCTGGTATAAAGGACAGAGTAGTGAAAAACGAATTGAACAAAACAAAAATCTATAATCTGTACACAACTGAGGCACACACAAACAAAAAAAAAGACACACACATTTTTAGATAACATCTCGCTCTGCTAGCCAAGAGTGTCGGAAACGAACGAAAAAAAAATCCAAACAAAAAATTAACTTTTAAGCTGTAAATTTTCTCGAACAAACTGCAGATATTTTCTTATGAATGAATAAAACCAACTTAAACAAACGCAAAATCAAGGAAACAAGCGCGCTTCCGGCCGATCTTTCCGCTTGTATAATAAGGATTTGTTTAACGGAAGATAACAAACAACACACACACAACTATTAACCACCTCGATATGGAAACACCTTCGCATACATACATACACGCATTTACACACACGCAAACTTGCCCTTAAGCCAGAACCAAATATGCAATTTGAATTTATTGTTTAATACATTTTTTTCTTATTTTTAAAGTTATTTTTTTTTTAAATTGACCAAAAATTTTGTTTTTTTTGCTGACAGCGAAAATAGTTTTATTAAAACACCCCAATAAATAAGACATAAAGCAAAGTCATTATTTCGATAATCGTGTACGGCTTAAGATTTCTATGGCCGAAAACGAAAACAAAGCGGCTATCCTGCTTGTTTCTAATGTAAACATCACTTGAACATGATAGACTCTTTGTTTACACTTTGGCATTGGCCCAATTACATTTTTTTTTTCTTGAAATGAGTTGTTTATATTTCATATGATTCCATCAGTTTGGTCACAACTGAATTAACCCAGAAATGAGTTTTGTGGTCAGATTTAGGTGAATTTCATTCATAATGTATCAAAAGCTGAGTGAAACAAGGCTTCCTTAGCCCGGTAAAAAAAAAATAATTTAACTCAAATATGAATGACTCCTCGTCACAGAGTCCTGAGGCAAACAAAGGTCGAGCTCGAGCTGTCACTGTCCCTGCGAAATATGTTAGCTGTCATTGGGCGGTAGGCCTTTAAAACCCAGCAAAAAGTCGCATGACAAAAAAACTTTTGCTAGAAAGAGAAAGCAGATCTGATGCAAACAAACCCGTGGCACTCAGAGGTGTGAATGTGTTAAGAATGACTCTAAAAGACTAGAACAAACTCGCACATTTTTGTGTTTGACAGTTTGCCAAACTTGCAAACTTGTTTGCGGCAAACTCGCAAACAAAGCAAAATGTATGCCGGCTGACGTTTCTGCAAACAAACACAGCTGGCAAACCGCCAAACTGTCAAAAATTTTGCTCGTTTGCGAATTTGTTTGTTTGCCGTAGTCTAATACGTCCTTTAGTAAATTTTCAACTAAAAAGCCTTATAACACCGTAGTTTCAAATTACTCAAATTTCATGTCACTCAGTTTTCGTTAAAATCCGAACCTAATCAAAAATGAAATGGAACTGTCAAATTTGGGTAAATTTCACTATAATCAGGGTAAATTTTACTCAATTTTCGTTAAATTTTATGTAAAAGGCATTAAAATCTGACAGTTTTTGGTTTTGCGTGCTGACCAAATTCTTCGAAATTTCCTTTTCACCCTGATATGGGTGAATTTTACCCACGATTGTGTGAAGTCTGGTCGAGTCTGGTTGTATTATAATGAAAAATTCTGGAAAAAACTCAACCATTTTTATGTAGAATTCATCTAAAAATTAGTCAAAAGAAAACTTCCAAAACTCACTTCTGGATAAGTTCATTTTTCACGATATTTTAGTGAAGTATTATTGTCTCTTTTAACAATTCTCAATACATGACTTGATTTTTTTAAATTACGTTTTTAATCATTATCATAATAGCAAGCCCACACATCCACAATAGACTAATTGTACGACAAATGTATAGTAAATGTCGAGCTTAGATGTGAACTCAAACTGTACCCAACCAAAGTGTCGCCAATCATTAAGCCTCACCAGTTTCATCTGAAAAAGAACGCATATTTTTCAATAATAAAAAAAACAACTTGTACTAATAGAAAAAAAAACTGAAAACGGGGGAAAAGCTTTAAAATCTCCTACCTTGACGAATACACAAACGTCGCGCACGTACACTAACAAACGCAACTGGAATTGCTGAGTTTCTCATCAAGTACCTACAAAGCATAACTGGAATTTTAGACAAACTTTTATTTTTACACCGAGTCTTACGCGTCCTATCCCCACATCCACCGTGACCTATAGCCATGATCCCAATTGTAGAATTGAACCTGTGTAAATTCTATCTTTAGACAAATTTTAACCCTGCACACAACTTCGCTTCATAAAAATACACACAAGACAAACAAAAAATCGTTGTGCACACCCCGTAGCCTTGAAGGAACTTTGCATGCACCACAAAACACTGACAAAAACAAACCAACATTTGTAGGGAAATCAAGAAAAACTTTATATATACACTATCCTTCTAGCTAAGGCCAACCAACTAAACTTGGAACAAGAAATTAAAAAAAAACGAAAGTGAGCCAAATAATTAACCCAAATAAACTAAAGAAAAACGACAGCAGCAACCTATTTGTACATAAAAATAGAGAAGAAAAAAACTGTTCAATGTTTGCAGAACGCTACAATCATATTTAAAACAAACGCTGTATGATAAAAACTAGACTCATCGTCTGATTTAGCTAAACATTTTGCGGTGGGGGGAAAGATAGTTTGCATAGAGAAAGATCCTTTATTGCCGTTGTTTTCTGATACATTTTCTTGTTCTTGTTCTAGAATAATTTATCTATGTTGATCGCCCATCCAAACAGTTAGTCAATCACTCGGAAAGAATCGTATATATTTTTCTAGCAGATTTTCCATATTTTTCAAACACTAAGTTATCAAAACGTGTATTAAACCAAGACAAAGTATAACATATTACAAAAAACAAACGGAAACAAAGAAGACAAACAGCATAGAATTATTACGTAGTGCGTCAACATAAACAATGTCAACAAAATTTAATTCAAAACCAAGCAAAATTAACCAACCTTCGTAGTCCGCCGCCGTTATTTGGAACATCAACAAGAAAAAGAAGGCATCTAATCGTATTAAAAAAAAACATTTCTTCGGTCAGGATCAGGATATCAGGACACACACACAATTGCTTTTCCCATCAAACGGAGCAGAATTTAAAAAAGGATGAAAAAAACGTGGACGAAAAATGTACTCGGTGGAAAATTGGAGCAAACAAAAAGGGCAGATTGGACAATGCAAATATTTTTCGAAAATAACAAATAAAAAAACAAGTATCTGTTCATCTATCAATCGTGGTTGGTTTATTTTTGGAGGAATTTGAAAGAAAGTTGTTTTACACTAGAGCAATTCTCTACGAAATCGGTATTTTTTCTTCAATTTTAATTTTTGTATTTTTTAATCCGACTGAAACTTTTTTGGTACCTTCGGTATGCCCAAAGAAGCCATTTTGCATCATTAGTTTGTCCATATAATTTTCCATACAAATTTGACAGCTGGCCATACAAAAATGATGTATGAAAATTCCAAAATCTGTATCTTTTGAAGGAATTTTTTGATCGATTTGGTGTCTTCGGCAAAGTTATAGGTAAGGATATGGACTTCACTGAAAAAAAAAGATACACAGGTTGTGCGAAAAATCTTTGAGCGAGTTATAAATTTTGAATCAATACTGATTTTTTCAAAAAATCGAAAAATTGGTCGCAAAAATTTTTCAACTTTATTTTTTGATGTAAAATCAAATTTGCAATCAAAAAGTACTTTAGTGAAATTTTAATAAAGTGCACCGTTTTCAAGTTAAATCAATTTTTAGGTGATTTTTTTTAAATAGTCGCAGTTTTTCACTTTTTAAAATTAGTGCACATGTTTGCCCACTTTTGAAAAAAATGTTTTTGAAAAGCTAAGAAAATTCTCTATATTTTGCATTTTTGAACTTTGTTGATACGACCCTTAGTTGCTGAGATATTGCCATGCAAAGGTTTAAAAACAGAAAAATTGATGTTTTCTAAGTCCCACCCAAACAACACACCATTTTCTAATGTCGACATCTCAGCAACTAATGGTCCGATTTTCAATGTTAAAATACATTCGTGAAATTTTCCGATCTGTTCGAAAAAAAATCGTGAAATTTTCCGGTCTTTTCGTAAAAAATATTTTCAAAATTTTTAAACCAAGACTAACATTTTAAAAGGGTGTAATATTGAATGTTTGGCCTTTTTGAAATGTTAGTCTTGGTTTAAAAATTTTGAAAATATTTTTTTCGAAAAGATCGGAAAATTTCATGAATGTTTCATATTTTAACATTGAAAATCGGACCATTAGTTGCTGAGATATCGACATTAGAAAATGGTGTGTTGTTTGGGTGGGACTTAGAAAACATCTATTTTCCTGTTTTTAAACCTTTGCATGGCAATATCTCAGCAACTAAGGGTCGTATCAACAAAGTTCAAAAATGCAAAATATAGAGAATTTTCTCAGCTTTTCAAAAACATTTTTTTTTTCAAAAGTGGGCAGACAAGTGCACTAATTTTGAAAAATGAAAAACTGCGACTATTTTCAAAAAAAGTCACCTAAAAATGGATTTAACTTGAAAACGGTGCACTTTATCAAAATTTCACTAAAGTACTTTTTGATTGCAAATTTGATTTTACATCGAAAAATTAAGTTGAAAAAATTTTCCGACCAATTTTTCGATTTTTAGAAAAAATAAGTATTGATTCAAAAATTCATAACTCGCTCAAAGATTTTTTGCACAACCTGGAAATTTCTGAAAAGTTGGCATTTGATGTCCTCTAAAACATATAAAAAAATAAAAAAATAGTGTTTTTTTGCAAATCAAGTTTTAGTGACAAAAAGTTAAATAAAAAATCACCAATTTTTTTTACCGTGTATCATTTTTTTTCAGTGTAGTCCATATCCAAACCTACAACTTTGCCGAAGACACCAAATCGATCAAAAAATTCCTTCAAAAGATACAGATTTTTGAATTTTCATACATCATTTTTGTATGGCCAGCTGCCAAATTTGTATGGAAAATTATATGGACAAACTAATGATGCAAAATGGCTTCTTTGGGCTTACCGAAGATACCAAAAAAGTTTCAGTCGGATTAAAAAATACAAAAAAAAATCGAATGACCGAAATCTGAGAGAAATGCTCACTAGTTTGTTGAATTCTTCATATTCATAAAATAAAAAAAAAACGTAAAAGTTGAATGATTTATTTAAATTTTCTTTCGCCGACTTGTAGAAACATATTTTTATTTGACTATTCATAATGTAAATTTTCAAAATAAACATTTAAATTCAACCAAGTGGCAAAAAACATATTTTTGTTCAATATTTTGATGTCTTGTTGGTATTTGTTAGAACAGGTTCAGAACTATAAAATGTATATTTAATTTAATACTCAAACTCAAATGTTTTGTTCACTTCGAAAAGATATTTTGAATGTTTTAAAATCAAGACTTACTTTTCAAAAGAGCCAACAATCCACTTTGACCTTTTGGATAGTTAGTCTTGATTTTATGATATTCAAAATATGTTTTTTCGAATAGATCAACAACAATCGAATAGATGTACAATGTTTCTTAGACAATTTAATAATAAATTTTCTGAACTTTTCGAAAAATATTTTCAGAAATAAATACTTATGGACTTTTTTTTGTCTATAAAATTTCTATTTCTAGAGTTTTTTTTAAGGTCTTATAAGCTATTTTGGTTCTTATGTTTTTAGGACCTATTAAAAAAAACTCTAGATTTCTTCAAAATTTTTCCATTTTTCCAAATAATATAACTCGGTGGAAAAAATGCTCCTTGCTTGGCAAAAGATGCGAGTTTTTGACCCTAAAAACATATCAAAATAATTAAAAAATGGATTTCGGAATTTTTTTTTTGTTGTGAAAAAAGGCAACATTTCCCGTGAACCATTTTTTGTTATTAGTTCTCAACAATACAAACAATTTTGCCGAGACACCAAATTGATCATAATTAAAAGATACAGACTTTCGATAACTTACGTACAATTGTGGTATTGACAGCTGACACAACTTGGCTTCTGGGGTCAAGGGGAAAATTTGAGTCAAATAAAAAAATAAAAACAACAAGATTTCGCAGAGAATTGTTCCGGAGTGGAATTTTTGCTAAACTTTTTGTCGAATTATAATATTTTAATGGTAGAAAAAACAGGGCTTTTTATTTTTTTGCAGACATGCATGATTTTTTTTTATTTTGTCAAATGAGGTTTTGATATTGTCAAATTATAATCGAAAAAATTAAGCTAAAACTTTCTTCGAAAAATCGAAGCAATTGAGTTAAAACTTTCTTCCAATTAAAATTTGAAATCTTTTTAATGGAAATTGATATCCAATTTCTAATGGAAATTGATTTCAGATTTCAGGAACGATATCCTTTTAACATAGAATCATTTCCCTTCATATTTATGTTAGCATACAATGTTGTTCAACCATTTGCTGGTTGAGTAAGAAGCAGTCATTCAACAAAAAACTATTATAGTAGCTTTCTGAAAGGAATAACATAGCATTATAGATAAATTAAGTAAAAGCATTATGAAAAAAGTACCAATTTTTGTGAAGCTATATTTTCATTTTGAGTTGAAATAAATAAATTTTAAAAACAATAATTGCAAAGAAATTTAAACTTTGTGAGGGGATGGTTATTGTTGGTTCAATGTTCAATTTTTGAAATTATTGAGCATTGATTATTTTATTATAATTATTCATTTCAATGAATTGAAACCTAAGCAAAATCTCTTTTAAAATTATTTTTTTCTAACATGATTAAGAGTATTTCAACGAAAAAAGAAATTATTCCTAAAATGCATATTTGAATAAAATTCTAGTTAGGAGCTAATATTTCCACTCTATTCATCCTAGAGTGTAGAGCACTTTACAAATGCCATCATGATAAAGCCATTATAACTTTTAAGTAAAGACTTCCATTTACACAACTTTATATTACGTTCCAATTTTCGCTGTGCTCTCAGTTCATCGTGAACTATCAAAGTACTTTTACGAACAATAAAATGTCTCTTCTAGTACTGGCACTGTTGTTGTCTGCGGTCTGGGCGACCATTCTCGATCATTCACAAAATCAAGAATTTCCACCAGATTTGATCGCATACGTTCTTGGTATGAAGGAACTACACTGTCCCAGCTCGAACGCGACCATTTTGATTACGCTGGGGAAGGTTCATGAAAAATTAAGGAACGAATTGTTACCAATTATGGTTGGTACAATTATGATCGGGAATGAGGGTCTACTTTTTGGGAAAAGTATACCCAAAGTTGACTGTGGAATTATTCTTGTCAATTTATACGTGAGTATTTTGAAAATTACTTTCATTATATTAATTAACAATCTTTCAACAGACTACGTACCTTGGCCACGCGGGGATCAATTTTAAGGCGATCGTGCTGGTGCGTGTGGAAACTTTTCAGCATGATTTTGGTTTTGACAGAAGACATGTTCATCAAATTTACATAATGTACCAGAGAAACAAGTACATGATTTTTGGATACGTGCCATCTCCGCAGTACAATCTGCTTCGGGTCATGTATTACCCCGCTGAAGCCACCCACAAAGCATTTGAGCACATTTGGACCACTATGGCAGTTCGTTACAACCTTAGCAGTCTTGTGCCAGTTCCAGCCCAGCTGGCTGCAGTATCGGCTTACTCAACGGGGATCTTTTCTCTAAAACGTACCGAACATGCGATTTGCTACCTTGTCCCACTCAAATCCAAACGTCCGCTGGAGTACGTGTTGATATTTCCCTTTGACCAACTCACATGGCTTTTAATCGCCCTTGTAGTTCTACTAACCATGGTTCTTCTCTGGAGATATCCAGGGTCATCACGTAAACTAACCGAAATCATCTTCGAACTGGTACAGAGTGTACTTTCTTCACCAAATTTGCACATCGGTTCTTCCTTCGAGCGAAACATTCTACAAATGTTCATGTTTGCCGTGCTCATTTTCGTATCCACCTATTTGTCGCTGATCACGGCCTTTATCGCGACTCCATTTTACTACAACGAGTACGAAACTGTGGACCAGATCAACAAAACCTGCAACGTGGCGCTAGGGTTTGTCCAAGACACATATAAGTTCGACTTCAACCACCAAGTCGACTTTTTGAAGGCCGTCCAGGATAACATTCCTGTTTGTGTACCGGTAAGCTGTAAAATAACACATCGTTCACAGAAAATCTACCCTATGGGAAAGGTTACGTTTTTCTTGTCTCAGGCAAGATCACACCAACAACCTCTTTTGGGCGTGGTAGCAAATGTTAAAATCACCCAATTGGTTCAATTTATTGCCTCTACATTTGTCGAGGGTGAGCTATATCACTTTGATGAAAATGAGAAACTGTCGGATAAGGATGAATCAATCACCGATCAGCTTAAACCGTTCAGTCTGAACGATCTTAGAATTGTTTGGAGATTGACGATCAACGGGTGGATGCTCAGCGTTTTTGTGTTCGTGATTGAACTGCTGAAATTGGCCAAAGACCGTGTATTTCCAGCTAGGGCACTCATATTTCAGTAAATATTATCGAAACAGTTTAAAGTAGTAAATTTGAACCATAAAAAATGCTGCAGACTTATCACAAATCAAATTAATAGTTACGGTTTGTTATTTTCACCTGCTCGGGATTGCAAAATCAAACAAACGAACGTCGGATAATTTTAAACTTAATCCTCTATTTCTCAACTTTGTTTCGAATATTTGGTATTTTGTGCAACTTTTATATTTTTTTTTCCTCTAACTATCCCCTTTCTATAGTAATTGTGTAGGTTTTTTTAGAACTTTTTCCTACTTTTGATTATCCCTTTAGTAATGTACAATCGTGTCACTAGACAAATTATATTAACACATAGCTGAAAGGACCTCCAAAACTCTATTATGCTTAATAGTTAAACACATTGTGAATTGATTATCTACTTAATAAAAACTGAATTGAATTGAAAAAAAAATTATAAATACTCAAAAAAATGCATTTATGCATTTTTCTTTAGTGATTTATTTTTTATATGCAATTATCATGTTTGGTTATTTTAATAAACTAAATTGAATGAATTGGTAATTTTAGGCCTGTAGGAGGATGACCTATTTTGGCTATCTGATGTTATTCATAATTTTCCAGTCACTTTAACGATTTTTGAGTGTTTTTAACAACAAACTTTTAATTACAAACTTAAACCAGTAATTAGATTTTTTTTTTAAATATTGAAAGTAACATGAAATAAGTACCATGAACAACCCTAAAACATTCTTGTAGAGTCACAACCGGGACTTTCTGGGACAAGACGTTCCGGACGCAACACTATCGCTGCCGATCATTAACCTCCCAACCACCCACTGACCTCATGTCCGCTTCCGTCGTGTCCTGCTCCGGATTCCGCCAACCGGTTCCAGTACAATTCAATCACACTCACACTTCCGCGCCAAAACGTTCACTCTCAACTCGACGGTAACATTTCAAAAGGCATCATGTACATTTTGACACTTTCTGGGTTATTGCATATTCTGAAAGTGCTCCTAATAAGCTACCTCTCCACCAAAAATGAGCAAAAGTTACTTCAGTAAAGTCTGTTTAATCATGATTTTAAATAAAGTAACATAAACAAAATCTCTGCCATCAGCAGTCCCTGTTTATATAGCCCTGTCAACCTGTCAAACAAAAGACTACATAAACCTCGTGACGAAAAAAAAGCATCATGAACAAAGCGCCATGTACATTCGGCGAAGAAAAACGAATCATAACAAAGCGCTCCCTCCAATGCCAGCAGGGTGATATAGACGTTGGTGATTTCAAAAGGAGTTATGTTTGTTTTTCTTAAATAAAAGACGGAAATAATGTTTTGTTGAATTTGGATGATCAAGTATCAATGAAAGCAACGTTTTTAATCGTTTGTTATTATTAGAACATCTTATTTTGCTTTTATATTAAAATGGGAATTGAAAATGGATGTTCAACATTCAAATGCGTTTTTCTCAAAACGCATGGTTTGTACATGATGCTTTTTGAAATGTTGGCGTCGAACTGTCCACAGCGTAAACATAAACACGCGCCTCTTTTCATGCGATGTCAAAACCAAGTACACGCTTTAGTAAGGAATCGTCTGTTTCGGGTTATTATTACCCGGTCAATATATTTATATTGTTTACATCATTTTTGAAGGACGAAAACCATACAATTCTAAAAATTTAAGAGTTCTTCTTTCCAGAGATTTAAAAAAAGTGCAAAATGAGTTCAAAAATTGATTTCCGATATTTTTAGATCAAAGCCTGTTGAAACGAGTGGCTGAAGCGTTATGTCTGAGTCTGAGTCTGAGGTGAACGAAATGAAACTTCTTGGAAACTTCCTTCCTTTTTCCGTATTCTAAAAAGCTATATTTTCTCAATAATTAACAAATAAAGTTCACAAGATACAATTTACTTACAACTTCGGCGTATTAGGGTGTTAATTTTATTAAAGGTGCTTCTACCAGAAAAGGCTGATGAAATATTAAATGTAGTGAAATGTAGTTTGTAAGCATATTTCTAGTGTTTTTTTTTTTTTTTTGTCTTGTGCTATTGTCTTTTATATGTTTATAGGACCTTTTAAAAAACTCTAGATTTGTATTTCTTAGAGCAAAAAAAAATTAAAAATTAATTTCAATTTCAAGCAAAATAATGTAAAAGGACCGAAGCCGAAGTGTAAACAAAGAGTCTATCCTGCTCACGTCAGTTGATGTTTACATTAGGAACGAGCAGGATAGACTCTTTGTTTACACTTCGGCTTCAGCCCTATTACAATGTTTAGCTAGATTTGAATATACAGTGGACCCTCTGTGTAAAAACGCGTGGGTACGTTTTTAATTTGCGGAACTTACGCTCTGGCTGCCGACGACTCCAAGTAGAACTGCTGGTGCTGATCCCGGGTGACTGCTGAAGACTGCTGGCTGCTGGAGGCTGCTCGTTCCAATACGAGGATGAGGAGTTCTCAAATTGACTGAAGTAAAACAGTTGTTTTTGGGAGTGATCTCCGAACTTGGTTTATTTGGAATTTAATGTACAATATAAACTTAAAGCTACGTGTTGCATTATTGATGTATATGATTTAAAACTAATCCTTGATGTTAGGCAGAACGAGATAGGTAGGCAAATCTAGTTGTATCTCTCTTTCACATACTACCTGGACCTGCACAGTCATCCTTCATACACATGGGTGATACGGATACTCATAATTCTTTCGCATATGTTTGCTTCTACGAAGACTCACTGTAGCTACCCGTGATTCTTATAAGTCCCATTAAACTATGAGAAATTTACCTGTCCTAATTCTAACGTTATGATTCTCAAGTAAGAGCACAAAACATTTGTATGCAAATAAGTGAGCATTTTCTGTTATTTTCCTATCTGATTTGCTACCATTCTTTGAAAGGTGAAAAGTAAAACATCTATCTGTTCGCGTGGTAACATTCCAGGGCCCGTAAAGCATCCTTGGTTTACAAATTTTCGAAGCCGCGAACTTTATCTGATTTTCTTTTTGTTTTGTTTATTGCACTTTTATAAAAATATAACTCTGAGTATTATCGGGTTTTTATAAAATTCTATATAGGAAAACCTGGACCTTTAAACCAGTTCGTGTTGTTACGTTCTTCTCTGTTGTTGTTCACATAACGCCATTGCGTTCTTTGAATGATTTTTTCTTGATTATTTGCTGTTTGAAAATGATTTAAATCTATCTGCTTTTTAGTTTTAGTTTTAAATATCTCATTGTTGTTTATTTTTCCAGAGTAATTCGTTTTGAATCGGACCGAAACGTGACTTGATTAGTTCCGAATGTATGTGATTTTAAAATAGTATTTGAAAGTTTTGTTTTGAACATATAATCGTGTATCTCTGATCGCGGTGTTGATATGTTTACTTCTGTTTCTATATTTGATTTTACCAATCTGGTTGTGGTCTTGATAATGTTTTTATCACAAAAGGACTGAACTCTTATGAAAGCTTTGTGGTTATTTCCAAAATACACATTAATTTGTCTTTTAATTATATTATTTTCATTAGGTTCAAGATTGCTTAAATTCTTGAATGATGATAGTTGGGCTATCCATACTTGCCATTTGTACATAATTTCTGCAGGCACACAGTCGTCCCAATGAGCACTGCTGTACCAAATGTCTTTTAAAACAATATTTGCATGTTTTTTAATGTGTAAGATAAGCCCGTGTGGATCATACAAACTACCCACATAGGCCAAATAATTTCTTTTAGTGTATTTCGTTGAATTTAAAACACTTGAACTCGCTGAGTTTATCATTGTTGTTTGTGTGGTTGTGTTCGATGCTTTATTAAATTCTTTTTTCTTAAAAAAGTTTGTACCTATAATTTCAGAATTTATATTCAAGCTATTCTGAACTAATACATTATTTTCTGGAATTACTATGTCAATATTTTTAAACCGAGATTTTTCATTGAAATTTATATCTGTATCATTTGCAGGAAAAATTACATTTTTCAATTCACACCGATCCGAATTTACTTTCGGTTGTAATTTTGTTTCTTTATTAATTGAAAATATGGAATCATTTTCGTTCCACATCGTACAACGTCTGTTGTTATCGTCATGTTTTTGACCATAAATATTTATTTCCTTTATTGGAAAATTCATTACAATGGGCAAATATTGTTTAATCAATTTTATGTCGAATTTCAAACATGTCATTTTAAAGTTTAATTTAATAGGTATATCACATGTATATAAGACACATTTCGTTTCTGTTTTCAAATCATCTAAATTTTCCTTATGCTGATCATTCAAGATATGAACCTTTTTTATATTTTCTCCGTTTGTCAGTTTTTGTACGCAATTAATTGGGCTGATTGCTCCTACAATTATTGCTTGATTTTGCAAAGCTTCTGATTCTTCATCCTTTTTATCTTGATAAAATTCTCTTACAGAGATTTGACCAAATTGTTCTTTTGCACGTTGAGAATAATTTTCATGCGCATCTTCTTTAGATACCAAATTCTTTTTTACTTCTTGAATCGTAAACAAATGATTCTTTTTGATTTTTCCAAAATTACTTCTTCCAAACAGGACCCACCCTAATTTGGTCATTCTGCCAATTGGTTCATTGAATTTTCCTGATAATTCCTTAATGCTTTTAAATAGGTATGCATGAGGCAAACCTAGCAGTAATGTAGGCATGGCGTTATTATACGATGCCAGCTTACTACCCTGTAGATGGGGAAATTGTTTTTTAAGGCGATTTGTGTCCAGAGATTGCGTTGGCAATTTCAGATCATTAACTGTACGTAAATCTTTCAAATTAAACTTTCTTCCGTTTAATGCTTGAATATTTATCTGAACAGACATACTATTTAAATCTTCTTGAGTTTCACCATTTGTCCATGCTAACGTCATAGATCTCTTAGCCCCTTTGGCTTGGAGCTCAACCGCTGTTTTTGCGTTTATAAGACTGACGGATGAGCCAGAATCAAAGAATGCAAATGTTTCTTTTTTATTGCTTCCATTAATTAACGTCACAGGAACGATTTGATAGAATACATTGTTATATTTCTTGACGTGACAATTCACTGAATGCTCATTTCCCGAGTCTTCGATTTCTGAATCAGTATTTTCCGTCCGCTTCACATGAAGTAGACGATTGTGTTTGCTTTTGCAACCTTCAATGTTACAATCTTTTGCAAATCGACATTGTTTTGCCAAATGATTTGCACCTAAACAAGAGAAGCATAACCTTTCTTCCATTACAAATGTTTGCTTTTCTTCTGGAGTCAAATTTTTGAACTCATTACATTGAATCAATTTATGACTATTTAAGTTGCACTTGATACAGCTAGTTTTGCATGTATCCTGTGCATAGAGAATTCGCTCTGACTTAGTTCTTGAATTTGAACTATCAGAGTCGACTAATTTTGCTATGGCTACCTTTTCTTTTGGTTTTAGAAAAGTGTAAAAATCTTTTATCGTTGGAGCTTTATAAGGATTGGTAGGTGATGATAGCGTTTTTTCTTCGTTTATATTATCTAACCATTGGTTCTGAAGACCAGATGGAAGTTTTTTCATTAGATCCCGAACTAGTCGAGGATCGTTTAAATATTCTTCATGATGAAGACTCTCCATATTAATAACCAAATCTCCGATGGCTGATATAAAATCAACCATGGATTTTGGGTTATCATAACTCGGATTACGAACTTTTATAATATCGTTCATTAATCCGTTGTAAATTTGTTCAATACTCCCAAATCGCTCTTCTAGAACGTTCATAATTTTGCTGACGTTACTAGAATCCGATAAAAGGGAGTTGACTCTAAGTAGAGCTTCTCCTTTTAAACATTTTTCAAGCCGGTTTAAGTTCTCTATGTCAGAGAAATTACCAAGCTTGGTGGTTTCAAAGAAAGTTTGTTTAAATTTTGGCCAATCTTTAAAAGAGCCGTTGAATTTTGGCAAGTCTATTAAAGTTTGCCTAAATAAAAATGAATCTGCAGTTCTTGGTTGAACTGACAGTCCTTCTAATTTATTGACTATGCCTTGTAAAAACTGGCAAGTCAATATATCTTTGTTTTCTGTTGAGGGTTTAGTTGAAACATCCTCAATACTTTTTTCTAATTGTTTGACCTTTTGGTCAAAACTTTGTAAAGTCTTGGCAACTGCATCACACTTGATGCAGTGCCAGTTTTCATTCTTATTTGGCATACGGCCAAGTCCTACACATTGCAGGTGGAAGAACCGATCACAATGACTGCACATTAGCATGTGCTGATCATCAAGATTGGTGCAACTCCTGCACCTACCATTTGGATTCACTATGAATTTGTGATCCATATTTCTAAATACCTTATGTTCGATGATGCTTCGTCGATCCTTGATGCTCGATGTTCCCTGGTTCGACGTTGCTTGTGGTACTTCTCGAGCCTCCTTAGGCTTCGTTGATGTAGCTTCGATGTTCGACGTCACTGTGTTACTTCTTATATTTTTTTTTTTTATATATTTTTTTCACTCACTTTGCACTAAATCTGCTTTGCAATCTTACAGTTTTTATTCCTTTATTATATATATATATTTTTTATATATATGTGTTTCTAGTCTTCCTTTAATCACTCACTTCACTTCTTGAAATCACCTATCTATTAAAAGGGTTTTTTTTTTTTTTTTTACTATTTTTTGGTGATTTTCTGCAACCAAGCGGATCTCTGGATTTTCATCCAGTCTTCCCTTTACTTGAAGTAGAGTTTAATCGACGACGTTTAATGTTGAATCACCTATTAAAAGGTTCTTCTTGTTTTCTTCTTCTTCTGGGTTCTTGCCCAGGATCGCTCACGGTGTTCTTCTGGACTATTGTCCAGGATTATTCACTATTGACGATAACTCGTCTACACTATCTGAGCCTGACACTGCTCACACTTGGTCACTTGACCGCTCTAGAGCGTCGGAGACGCTTTTACACTCTTGACGATAATTCGTCTGCACTAACTGAGCCTGACACTGCTCACACTTGATCACTTGTCCGCTCTATAGCGTCGGACACGCTTTTACTTACGATCACGATCAGATTTCGACTGACCGGAAGCTCGGAGTCCTCAGTGCTTGATTCCGACAAGCACTTCTCCTAATCCTCTCTGCAGAGCCACCATGTAAAAACGCGTGGGTACGTTTTTAATTTGCGGAACTTACGCTCTGGCTGCCGACGACTCCAAGTAGAACTGCTGGTGCTGATCCCGGGTGACTGCTGAAGACTGCTGGCTGCTGGAGGCTGCTCGTTCCAATACGAGGATGAGGAGTTCTCAAATTGACTGAAGTAAAACAGTTGTTTTTGGGAGTGATCTCCGAACTTGGTTTATTTGGAATTTAATGTACAATATAAACTTAAAGCTACGTGTTGCATTATTGATGTATATGATTTAAAACTAATCCTTGATGTTAGGCAGAACGAGATAGGTAGGCAAATCTAGTTGTATCTCTCTTTCACATACTACCTGGACCACAGGTAGTCCTTCATACACAGTCATCCTTCATACACATGGGTGATACGGATACTCATAATTCTTTCGCATATGTTTGCTTCTACGAAGACTCACTGTAGCTACCCGTGATTCTTATAAGTCCCATTAAACTATGAGAAATTTACCTGTCCTAATTCTAACGTTATGATTCTCAAGTAAGAGCACAAAACATTTGTATGCAAATAAGTGAGCATTTTCTGTTATTTTCCTATCTGATTTGCTACCATTCTTTGAAAGGTGAAAAGTAAAACATCTATCTGTTCGCGTGGTAACACTCTGGCTGTCGATCTTCTCGATATCAATATTGCTCCGACTGTCAATAAATTTGTCAGTCCCTTCAAATACGATACGATACGAAGTTGACTTTATAGCTGTCGGCCACCATTTCTAGTACCAACCACTAGTGTCTTCCTTTTTAACTACAAGGACTTTGCCGCACTGGGCTCCTAAGTGTATGAAAGTATGGCACGGAGCGACGGCGCCGAATACCCATATTTACACAAAGAATTTTAGAGCGCCTGCCGCGGGATTCGAACCGGTGACCTCTGGATTGTGAGTCCAGTGCGCGGTCCGATTGATCCACACGGGCAGGACCTTCAAATAGATTGCTTTAATTTTCGTTCTATAATTTGATACCTCCCGCTCTCGACGGTCCCTTCAATATCCACTGTAATTAAGAAAGAAATTAAATGAATTAATTTTAAATTTGACGCTTTTCTAAGACGAAAAATGATTTTAAATTTATCATGCTTTTTTTAAACTGAAATTTTTACATATAGGGTTTATAATCGAGATATAAGGCTTTCTAGGCCCAGTGAATAAAACATCATTTTACTCAAAAATTACGAACTTCTCGTCACAGTGTCCTGATGCAAACAATGATCGAGCTCTACACTAAAACTGAAAATCGCACTTTGCTGAGTTCGTTTTCGCACTTTTTCATACGATTTTTTCAGTTCAACTGCGATTACACTTTTTTGTGTAATCGCAGTCGAACTGAAAAAATCGTATGAAAAAGTGCGAAAACGAACTCAGCAAAGTGCGATTTTCAGTTACAGTGTAGCTGTCACATCCCTGCGAAGTATGTTGGCTGACATATCGGGTGGTCAGTCAAAACAACCCAGCTAGGAGTCGCCTGACAAAAAACTTTTGCTAGAAAGAGATAGGAAACCTGATGCAAACAAACCTCCAGCTGTAATGTAAACTTACGTTGAATGTGTTGGTAAATTTCTGACTAGAAAGCCTTATTCATAGTACAACATGGAATTTACATTCTGGCCAGCTTCTGTGAAGTTTATTATGACAACGAGTGTTGACCTCACGTTGACCTCCATGATGCACGTCCCTCATTTATAAATACGTATACGTTTAATTTTTCGATTCGATATGATTCTAAAATATTTTATAGAAAACAAGCTAACCCCGACAAACTTCGTTTTGCCTTTTGTCGTTTTTTTGACGTTTTCAGCGTGTTTGCTTATTCAGCCTCCTGTGATCAAAATTTGATTTTACGCAACTTTTCCTATACAATCTGCAGATTTTCCGGAATCGGTTCCAGAGTGGCCAAAGTGTCAATTAGTTAGCGTAAGAACCTTCCTTGGACTTAATACGAACCCAACGCAACAAAAAGCACCTCGATCCGACGCTCCGTATTGAACTGATTCGCGTTCGAACAAAACCGTCGAAATTTTTTATATATATAGATGAAAAAGACAAGGAGGTAATAGTAAAGAAATATTTCACCTGAATGCCGAGAACTCAATGAAGAGTTGCAGCCAGGGGTGCCAGGTTGCCAGATAAATCTGGCATTGCCAGATTTTTTGAGCGCCGATTAGAAAAAAATAACTTTCTATTTCTTCCTCACATTGTTTTATTGACGTATTTTGTTTATTTTGTGAAGCTATAATGTATAAAAAGTGAAAATACACAGTTTTTGAACAAAAAATTGCTTATTACTTTGCCAGATTTTTTACTCTTCAGACCTGGTAACCCTGGTTGCAGCACTCAAAATACTTTTTAGCACTTTTAATGTGTTGGTCTACATTTCCTTAACCAGCCAAAATAGGCTATTTACCCCTAGGCTGGCTTCAGTAAACAATTAAATTAATATAACCTAACATTGAGTAATTTTGTATAAACGTACAAACAATCTTCGACATTTATCTTCTTGTAGACAACTGCAAACTAATCACGCAGACTTTTTTCCGCACTCCGCTCTGGCATCCCTTGCCCATCTGTCACAAGCGTCCGAAAAAGAAGACTTCGCACGAGGCGACCCGCGAGTGCCCGATAATTTCCACCGAGCTGCTTTTCCGTCGCATTTCCGGCCGTAACTAGTGCCTCCCGGAACCGTAAAGTATGTGCAAAGTGTCCGCGGGGTTGTGTTGGCCGCGCGCAGCGAAAAATTTGCCACATCCGGGTCGGATTTAGTGGTGAAAAAGCGATTTGAAAAACGCGCCTCCCGAAGCGCGACAGGAGGCAAAATTTTTGACGAATCTGCTGGCTGAGGAGGGTGGTGAAGTTGCTCTCGGCCTGCTGTGGTGCGGTGGTTGGTGGGTTGAAGTTGGAGTGTGCGTAACATCAAGCAGTGGAGTGAGGCAGTAGTCAGCGAGAAGGAAAAAAAAAAGTGAGGCAAAAAGAAGATTGAAAAAGTGCCGTGGCCTTCTTCGTTTCGCGCGGAAAGTGAGGGGATTGACGTAGGAACTGGTGGCCGCATCCGAACCGGACCAGATGCCCGTCCAGATGGTGTGCGACTCGACATCCCTGGTCAGTGCGGCCTTGCGGGATTCGCTGCCAACCGGCGGAGGTCCCAGCAGTAGCAGCGGTGGCGGTAACAACTCCGTGACAACTTCCGGCTTCCTCGAGCCCGATGAGGACATTGACCGGATCGAGAGCACGCTGGCCGTGGCCATCAAGCGGAACCAGTTGCGACCAATTCGGTACGAAGAAGTTCCCGGATTCGGGCAGGAGTTGGACAGCCTGAAGTCCAAGTACACGGTGCTAAAAACCACCTCCTCTAGCGCTGGAACGACCGTCAATGGCATCAACGGTAGTAGTGGTGGCAGCAGCAGTCTCATGAATGGCGGTTCCATGGCCAAGCCGACGTCGACGTCAGACAGCAACGGCATCGGCGCCACACAGCAAAGTAAGTAATTCAACGTCCCCTCCCTCCCTTCGACTGCTAGTAATTTGGTAGTAACTCGAATTTTCGGGACGGGGTGGCCCCACCGGTGTGTGACGGATGGTGGCGGCGGCGACGACGACGGAACGAAACTTTCCCTCCGTAATTCCAATTGCATTTTTTTCCTTCATTCACTGCACACAACCTTTCGTTCATTTAGTTTTCGTGTTGTGTGGCGCTTGTACGCAAACATTTACAGTTTTCTTCGCGCGATGTCTGTGTGTGGGAACCGGAATCGACGACGACAGTGTTGTACGCGCGTAAATTAAAGTTGCCTACACCGGAGCGCGAGCACGGTGCTGCCAGGTGCAGACCGATGTAGGTCAAAATTTGACCTAGGTCACGGGCGTGTTTCGAGTTTTGTTGTGGTCTCATATTCGCGACATTTTAAAAAATGTTAAAGGACGGAAAAATCCTAAAATTTCAAACAACAATAACCAGCTTCTTTTAGCACTGCGATTTTTGTGTCGATTGTTGCTCCTGAAATCTAATCTAATCTAACACAAACGCAGCCAGTCCGATGATGATGATTATTCTCTTGTCATTACAGTACTTGTTCGTTAACTAGACTGAGAACGTAGCCCACTTACCGAATGCTACTCTCTAACTGGGCTTATCGAAAAATTAGGAGGGGAACATCGATGCTTTATATTTTCTCAACAAAAAAAAGTTAAGTTAATCAGAAATTTTAAAAGACTTTACATAGAAAATTTATGAAAAGTCAAAAAATATTTTTTATTTAAATAATGATATTCATATTTGCATCTACTGACCCCTCAATCATTTTGAGTTGTTATTGTATTTTAACGTTTGTCTGCTTTTTTGAGCGATCGAGCAGTACATTACATCCAAGAACGCCCAAGAAGCTATTTCTAATTAAAACGGCCAGCCCTACCAAAGCCCTACTGCGTAGTATTCACGGACGGTCATTTTATAACATTTCATTATGAAGCGTACAAGTCGTCTTTGTAATGAAATAAATTTTATACTCTTTTAATTTTTTTTTTAAACATTTTGTTTTTGTTTTTTTTTTTTTGATTTTCTGAATAACCCTGATTCAATCAATTTCAAAAACCACCAAAAAGCAAAAAAAAAACATTTTCATTGAACCTTTTTAAATGAAAAACTCCAGAGATTTTGCTCACCTCATATTAAACAATTGGGTCCTAAAATTAAGCTAAATTTTCTGATATTATTGTTCACAACGATAAAGCTTATTTTTCTGAGTAAAATTACCCTTTGTACAACCGCAAAAGATTTAAAATTGATTTTTAAATCAATTTTTAAAAATTGTCATCGCGGCACTTTTTGACAGAAAAGGTCCTACTTGACATCTTGTTCCAAAGGGACCATAGTTGATCCATCGAAAAAATGTTGATTTGTCATTTTTTTTTTTTTTTTTGCAGTAGAATCATACAAAGTGATCAGAAATTGTTTTTAAGCGTGTTTTTTTACCGGTGTACATAAAAATTTACATAGGGCTTAAATTAGTACCCTATTAATTGCTAGATATGGGTTGAAAACGCGTTTAAGAAGATGTAATCGAACGCCAAAAAGGAGCTCCAGCTTTGGGTGCCCAATTAAATTACAGTCCAGACTCGATTATCCGAAGGTCTTGGCAAAATTTCACTTCGAATAATCGAGTCACGAAAAAATAATTTTTTTTTTTTGTTTATTTTTGATTGTTGAGCTTTAGTATAACCCCTTAACTACTCTAAACTGCCCATGATCGCATAAATGTCCCATATGCATTTTCATCACTTTTGAGTTATTGATGCAGTTTGGTTCAAAATCGTGTGCTCTTTCAAAAGAGCCTATAACATTCAGTACTTTGTTCTAGAAATCAGTAGGAAATCCTGTTTTTTCGTGAAAACTTAACACGTAGCCTTATGCGTGGGACAAACTTCCCTCGCGTTTTTCTCAGCTTGCTGTTTTTGCATATGGGACATTTATGCGAACATGGGCAGTAAAATGATTTAAAATTTTAAAATCCAAGATGGCGGCCAAAATGGCAGTAATGAAATATTGAAAATGTATTTTTTAAGCTTATTGGCATAAAACTTCCGATCTTTTGATACCCAAACATCTAGGTACTTTCAAAATAAACAAACAAACTCGCCCTTTTTCGTGTTTGACAGTTTGCCAAACTCCAGGGTTGTTACGGACGGCGCGGATGGCGCGTTTCCAGCGGATGGCAATTTTGATAAATAAATAGATAAATAGATAGAATTACTTTCAAGTTAATAAGAAAAATATTATCAAGAATTACGAGAATTTTTATTTTTTTCCATTGAGTGCAATTTCAATTTCTTATTAATAGATTTTTTTCTGAAAATGTTTGTTTGTATTTTCTTAATACGAACCGTCGAAAAATTAAGATGAAGATTATGTAGAGATTATTTTTTAAATGTATGGTTGAGAATTTCTTAAATAAAATTATTACTACACTTAACTCATTTCTTAATATATTTACGGAGTAAAAGATGATCGAATTGTTCACCTAACGCTCACATGTGTTCCAGGACCAAGTTGCCTGCGGGTATGGGGATCATACATACATACATACATACATACTTAACTCATTTCTTAATATATCCGGCTCTGAATATGTATTTTTTTTTTAGTTTTGAGTAATGTTTTTTTTTAATCTTATTTATTTTTAATTTTACAGTGGATAGATTCAATTTGCCTTTGAATTTTAGATAGGATCTACCCGTAGAAATATTTTTCTAAATTTTAAACATTGTTGGCGAAAAATAAAAGAGCAGAACATTCAAAAATTAATGATCCGTCGTTCAAAATTCAAATTTGAAAAATTCGAAACCTTTTTTATATTTTAATAGTTTTTTGAATCAAAATTTTTAAAATTCAGATTATTTTTTTTCGAATTTTTTAAATTATGATTTAAAAAATCCGAAATTTCTAAATTCAGAATTTTTAAAATCTGAAATTCAAAACTCCAAAAAACTAAAAAAATCAAAATTTAAAGAAAAATTCTAAATAAAAAAAACTAAATAAAAGAAAATCAAAATAAAAAATTAAAACTAAAAAATATTAAATTTAAAACAATTTCGCAAACAAAAAAAAGGAAATATCAAAAATCTCAAATAAAATTTAAATTCTTAGATTCTTAAATTCTTAAATTCTTAAATCCTAAAATTGTTAAATTTTTAGAAGAAAATATTTCAAATATTTTAAAAGCAATTTGTTTGGGAATGAAATTTTAGTGAAGAATTTGGAATACAATCTGTATTAAAATTCATAGATTTAGAATTTTTAGAATTTCGAAATCTTAAATTTTTTCGTATTAAATTTTTATATTTAGATTTTTTTGAGCTTATATTTTTGAAGTTAAATTTCATTTATTAGATTTTTAAATTTTGTTTATAATTATTGCACGGCGTGTTCTCTGGGCAACCTTAAGGAGAAAAAATAGTCATCGCTACTTTCAAATGTGTCTTATAGGAAATTTTCACAGCTTTCCAATGCTTCTAAGAGCGAAATGTTTCATCGGGAAATTTCTGAGATATCTCTATTTTAAGTTATTTGTTTTAAAATCCTTAATCATTTATTGGAAACTTTTAAATAACAGTTCAGGAAACTTGTCAAATGATGTGTTTCATGTGTCATTTACTCATCAAAATGTGCAAAATAAGACAAGAAACAACTTTGTAGAAGGTTGCAAACCGCTAAACATTTCGAAAATGAAGTTTTAACCGAATTTTTGAATATGTGGGATTTATTCAGAAATTTAAATCATTAAACTGCATAAAATATTATTTTTACAAGAACAAATAGATTATTACATAATTGCTGTGTACAAATAACACCGGTCTGCTCTGATACAGCTTGGAATTAGCTGCTACAACTGAATTTTTTACAGGTTTGAGATTGATAGGATATTACAAGATTTTTATGGATAAATATCATGTTTCCTTAATCAAACATTAACCAGTTGCATAGATACAAAACATGTTTAATACTCGAAATTATACTGCAAACTACCGTTGCAAGCTTTAGGAGAAATACTTTTCATTAGTATGAAATGATTGTTTTAGTTTTTTTTGTATTAAATGATCAAAGATTTACCAATATTTTAGAAGTTTATAAGACTGTCATCTACAATCTCATCCTTAAAAAAAAATCGTGATTTTTGTTGAAATAGTTTTGAAAGAAAGTTTCTGTTGGATTTTTTTTGTTAAAATAACATTAAAAAAAAAAGTTTGTGACGGTCTTTTCAGCATTCTGAATTGGAAGACTCGAGTATTATTGCTACTTTTAAGTGCATGTTCAACAGAAAACATTTTATAAAATTTTGTCTTTATTTTATACTCAAGAAAATATGACTTTTGAAGCATGCAACAGTAATATGTAGTACATTTTCGATTTTAAATCATATTTGTATTTATGTTCCTGGTTAATGTTTGCTTAAGAAAATATCAAATTTATTCATTAAAATTCAATAATACCATTAACTAATCTAATCTAATCTAATCTAATCGAACACAAGCGCAGCCAGTCCGAAGAAAGCATCCTGGAAGAACTTGCGGTTAGATTACGCCTCAAGTCCTTTCTTGTCAATATTAATAATTGCTGTACATCCGAGTAACCCCAAAAAGTACAGCAAAAATTAAAGCGGCCAGGCCTACTGCGTTGCATTAACCGCAGAGACAGATTCGGTGAACGGATCACATTTCACAAAATCAACAGGGGAGGAAGGATGCGTGGACATACCGTACCAAACGCTCCGAATCAGTTAGGTGTGGTGTGTAAGTGTAAATTAAAAAAAAATATATATATTTTTAGAAGGGAAGTGGAATTGGTCAATTGAAGTTGGGGAAAATGGGAACTGGGAAAGGGATAATGGGGAAGGGATAGAAGGGTTATTTAATAATATCGTAATATAAAGGAATATAATAATATAACAACTTATGATGGAAAGCTCTCACCAAGGAACAGCAAAAGACGCCGCGAGGTGGTACCCGATCGTCAGATTCCAGGTTCTTCTCAGGAGACAGGCCGATCATTTGCCGTGAACACTTTCACTTTTGCACTGAGTATGTCCGCTCCCACCCAATATTTCCTCATGGTTCGGTGGTTAAAAATTCAATAATACCATTAACAATCACAAACCTGCCAAAGTTTCGGTTGAACATGCTAAATCAGAGCAGACACGTGATATTTGTAAACAAAAATATGTAATTATCTAATGATTCTTGAAAAAAATATATTTTTACACAGTTTTATGATTTTAATTTCTGAATAAATCCCAAATATTCAAAAATTCGGTTAAAACATAATTTTCAAAATGTTTAGCGGTTTACAACCTTCTACAAAGTTGTTTCTTGTCTTATTTTGCACATTTTTATGAGTAAATGACACATGAAACACATCATTTGATAAGTTTTCTGAACTGGTAGTATAGAATTTCAAATAAATAATAAAAGAATTTAAAACCAAAAATCTTAAAATAGAGATATCTCAGAAATTTCCCGATGAAACATTTCGCTCTTAGAAGCATTGGAAAGCTGAGAAAATTTCCTATAAGACACATTTGAAAGTAGCAATGACTATTTTTTCCTGATAAGTTTGTTCTAGAAAACACGCCGTGATTGTAGTGTCCCTCTGATTTGCAAAAAGATTTTTTTGTGACACTTTTCTTGACGTCTCTTGAGGTATTTTTCAAAAGGATTTTTTGCTTGAATGTTGGTCGCGATTTTTTTTATATGGCGCGGATTTCGCGCGGATTGGGGTTTCTGTCGGCGCGGACTTGGCGCGGATTTTTTTTTCGACTTTCCCGTTACAACCCTGACTCGCAAACTTGTTTGCGGAAAACTCGCAAACAAGTCAAAATGTATGCAGGCTGACGTTTGTACAAACAAAGCAGGCAAACTGTCAAAATGGCGAGTTTGTTAGTTTGTTTGCCGTAATGTAATAGCTCCTTTAATTTTTGCCCAGTTATTTAAAAATGTGGGTTTTATAAAACACCTAGATGTTTGGGTATCAAAAGATCGGAAATTCTATGCCCTTTCCGATGCCACATAGATTGACTTGTGAATTCGGATGCCGGCGGATTTTCCGACGACGTAATTCCGGGCTGGTACGTAATTCCAACGAAAAATCTATTCTATGGATACAAAGACCCCCAAAACGGTGTTAAACTCACTCCAAAATGTTTATTTAGCAATTCTATGGTAAGGTATTGACATTTAGTTATTATAAGTTTGCAAAATTAAGTTTAGATAAGTTTTCTATAGAATTTCCAGAGTTATATAAACTTTTATGCTAAGTAGCTAGTAAACTTTACATTTGATCCAAATTATTTTTTTAATCAGTCAAAGATGCCTATTTGGAGTTGGGAGACTGGATTTATGGAGATTTGTCAACAACTAACTTTATTTATGTTAATTTTTTGAAAGGTGTACACATTTTTTTTGCACCTTTTTAATTATTTGTGATATAACTTTTTATAGAAATCATCTTTTCATGAGCTTTTTGTAGCAAAACGTTCGGCATAAATTTTTGAAAAAAAACGTAGTACTAGGTTTCTGTCAAACTATAAATTGTTTAATTGTTTCATCACAAAATGTGCAAAGTGCCCAAAGGATGTAAATACTTTTTTAAATACTGTATTTTGAACCTTAAGAATAACAAAACAATGCCTGCAGTGGTTAAAATGCATTTCAAAACAAATTTCAACATACAAATTTTAAAACCAATTACAATTTGCTTGCTTGCGATTTCAATTTTTATATTTGAAAAAAAAATATGTCGATGATTCAATTTATTACCGCAAATTTAATTTCAAGACTCGCCGACGTACCACCCGAGCTGCGATGCTATGAATTGGGCTAAATTACACAATCAGACTGTTCCCAAAGTCCATAAAACCGCTGCACATCCCACTGTCCAGATTATGTGTAGTGGTGAAACCACCCCTCTTTTGAACGAGTTAGTCACGGTCACTCACACACCTAGTGCACAGAAAAACAACACAACACTAAAGTTGCGGTGTGTGTGTGAGTGTGCTTTTGAGAGCAGATCGAACACGGGGATCCACACCACACTGCGTTACCAAGCGTGCTCGATGATGATGATTGCCAAATGATTGTGCGATGATTTCTCAACTTCTTATTGGATTTCGTTGACACTCTGGTGTTTCATCATTAGGGTTTGTCATGACATGCAATTGTGTGGTTTATGGTGGGAAATTATTCTAGTTGGAAGTTTTTTAAAATGCAATATTTTTAAAATGAGATTTTTTATTACAAAATTTTAACCAAACCATCTCTCGTAATCATCATTACCGTGTAAAGAAAGTGAAAGAGAGATGCAACACGAAAAGTCGCTAGAAGAAGTCGTCGTAAACAAGAGCGAGACAGCCAACTAAGTAGTCAGGGTGGCAAGTGTTGAGTCGCGAACTCCCTCTCACCCACCGCGCGACTAGCGAACCTTTTTCTCTTCCGCTATTTCTTGACTAGCATTTGAAAGTGGCTCAACTTTTTTCAAAGTTATTTTAAATATTTTTCTAGGTTGAAATTAAGCACTTTTTGAAATATTTTAGAGATTGGACCTTACCGAAAGTTAGTCGCGATTTCTTTCTTTCCTTGTCCAAATCAGTGTAATTTCTTCCCTTTCCTTCCTGTACAAAGAGACACACACCCACACACACACGCCTTACTTATTTCTTGTTGGAATCTTTTTCAGTCACACTGCTCACAGTGAAGTAAGGAAGTGAGAAAACGTGCGTGTGGTGAATTCTTTTTCACGAACGAGCTTTATTTTTCATTTCGTGTTTTGACATTTATTAGTTTTCCCTTTGAAGAAAAAAGTGACTCAAAATTTCCGCGATCGAATCGACAAAAAACGACAAAAATAGTCGAAACAAGTGCTAGAAGAGTGTTAGAAAAGCGAAAAGAACGTGTGAGAAGCAACGAAAAAAAAGAGTCTCATTTGACAGAACAAAAATAAAATCGAGCGTGGCCTACTGACGAGTCGCGAGTCGTCTGGCTAAAAGTGTGTGAAAAGTTGGTTGTGTGTTGTGGTGCGGAGTGCGGACGTAATCTGTGTTATCTGTTGACGGATTTCCTCCTCACCTGCAACCCAGCACCACTCACCACGTGTAAACAGTTGAATATTTACCGTCGCGCCTCTCTGGAGTGTTTATCTCGTCGTTGGAATTCACGTTTCGTGGAAAATTTCATTAATTAGAACCGACTTTGATAAGTTTTTTTTTTCAATTTGAATTATTTTTTATTTAAATTGACCAAATTAAAAAAATGCATTTTTTTCATAAAAATTGCAGTTTAAATAGCAATTTATGTATGTTAGTCAGTTGACAGTTGATTCGCAAATGACTGAGAAGACGCAATTTGCAGCTGCTTTTATTGAAAGCAAAAGGAGATTTAGGCCACGCCTCCTTTCGGTGGAAGCTCCGCCCCAACATTTTTAGAAAAGTTTCAGAAAATCGCTTGTTACAGAAGTGATAACTCAGAGTAGTGTTTTGAAAAATGTTGAAAAGATTTTTAAAACTATTTCAATTTATTAAAGCATTTATTTGATTTAATTGAATTGAAACAGCACAAACCAAACAAATCGAGCCTTACGAATAATAATTACCAGACCACGTTCGTGCACCTTTGACCTAGCCACACACAAACCAAAGAACTAAACCAACCGTTTCTTCAAAGTGTAATGGTGACGGCAATGACCGCGCTACGTACTCGTCCGCTCAACCGTAGACGGTAGAATCGAAAACCTCGAAATGATCGCCCGGCGACGGCGCGGTCGCCGACGCAAACCCTGTCCCGTCCGCGGTCCGCGGTCACCTCCGATGGGTCAACGCATTCTGGAGGTGGCCGGGGCCACGATGGAACTGCTGGACCGGCTGTTGACCGTGGCCAAGTTCCGACTGCTGGCGGCGGTCCAGCTGCTGGCAGCGATGCTGGTCAAACTGTGGCCGAGGGGGAGGGCGAGGTCGCGAGCGGTTTTGGAGTTGTGTGTACAAGAAGGAATGGTTCAGGATGTTGAAGGGGAAGACAGTGATGATGGTAGGTCTAGTTGGCCGTGCAAATTTTGACGTTTTGTTTTTTGGGGAGGTTTCAGCGATGGACTCACTGTGCAAGGCTTTGGCCAGAGTCACGTTTGACGGTTGGGCAGATGAATCTGGATTTAACGGGGTTTTTTTATTCTCTTTTCTCTTGCAGATGGTCAACAGAGCGCCGGGAAGGATCAGCTGCCGGTGCCGAAGCGAGTGTTGTACGCCCGCGATAATGTGCAGATCGGGTGGAAGGCCACGGGTCGGAAGTGGCAGACCGGGGCCGGAATGACCAACGTCGGGAACACGTGCTACCTTAACTCGACGCTGCAGGCGCTGTTTCACGTTCCGGCGATCGCCAACTGGCTGATTTCGGATGTGACCCATCGGGAGCGGTGCGATGACAGCAACGGGCAGGGAGGTTGTATAATCTGCGCCATGGCCAAGACGTTGCTGGCGTCGCAGTCGCAGAACCAGGGCGCCATCAAGCCCTACCTGGTGTACTCAAAGTTGCGGCTGGTGTGCAAACACTTGGTGCTGGGTCGCCAGGAGGATGCGCACGAGTTCCTGCGCTACCTGGTCGAGGCCATGGAAAAGAGCTACCTGGCCAGGTTCAAGAACAGCAAGGAGTTTGATCAGCTCACGAAGGAGACCACCCCGCTAAATCAGATCCTCGGCGGTTACCTCCGGTCGGAGGTAAAGTGTCTCTCCTGTCAGCACATCTCGACCACGTTCCAGCACTTTGAGGATCTGCTGCTGGACATCCGGAAGGCCAACTCGATCGAGGACGCGCTGGATGTGTACTTTGCGCGGGAACGCCTCGAGGAGAACCAGTACAAGTGCGAGGCGTGCAAGAAGCGGGTCGCGGCCACCAAGCAGTTCTCCCTCGAGCGAGCCCCCTTTGCGCTCTGCATCCAGCTGAAGCGGTTCTCCATGATGGGCGGCAAGATCAACAAGCACGTCGAGCTGCGGAACCGGTTGGACCTGTCGCCGTACTGCAAAACCGGCAAGCTCACCTACCGACTCGTGTCGATGGTGACCCACCTGGGAAACACCCAGCACTGTGGCCACTACACCGCCATCGGTGGCACCGAGTCCGGCTCGTACTACGTCTTCGACGACAGCTCGGTGCGGCCAATCTCGATGCAGAACGTCACCAGCACCAACGCCTACATCATATTCTACGAGCTAGAAAGTGTTCAAAATGGTATCAAAAGCACCGCCAGCAGCACTGCCACCTCGGCCTCGTACGCCGCTTCCGCCAGCGCTACGGGGAGTAGTTCCTCCGGCAAGCAGCTGCTCGGGAGTAATTCCGGCGCCCCCGCCGGATCCACTGCTGCGTCGCCCCTCCGAGTTCTGGGGCCTAGCGGCCAGTCTGGCCACAACCCTCTTCTCCCGAGCAAGTTGGAAAACCGGCCCGGCTTTATTGGGCCAGTGCTGCCTGGGCAGCAGCAACAACAAACCCCGCAGGAGAAAGCCAAAAAGCTGGCTAACGGGCTAAGCAATCACCACATTCACTTCAACGACGCGGAAGACGACTTTGGTGAACCGACCTCGCGCCTCTCCCCCGTCTCCTCAACCACCTCGTCCCTCTCCAGCCCCTCCCCGAACAAGCAGTCCCGCCCAACGACGCTCCCAAGCCCCAAAAAACCCACCCCCGCAAGCCCAGCCAGCGTCAAGAACCGCTTCGGCATGACGATAACCACAAACGGGGTCAGTTCCACCAGCAGCACCTCCAACGGTACCTCCCAAAAGCCTTCTACTTCTTCCGCGTCGTCGTCGTTGACGGCCTCGACATCCGCTCCCACACTGCCATCCATGCCTAAACTTTGCAACAGTCCTGCAGCAGCGAAGAACGGCGATTGCGGCACCTCGAGTTCAGTGGGGCTCAACGGCAACATCAAGTCGGCCTCCACGACGGCCCTCAGCAACGGTCACAAAGCGGTTCGGCTAGTCCCGTACGATGACGGCGACGACGACGATGATGACGAGGAGGAGGAGAAGCAGCAGCGTCGGATTGGTTCCAACGGTCACAACCGAGTTCAGCAGCACGACAGTGACGAAGATGAGGAACGGTGAGTTCGATTTCAAGCAAGAAAACGTTGTTTCTCTAATCGCATTTCGTTTCCAGATTACACCCGAGCGCGGGAAACCCTAAATCGGTCGCCCCCGACGAGGAGGAGGACTCGTCCTGCTCGCCCAAGTCCCCGCCCGTCATCAAGTCCAAAACGGGCCTCTGGAAGGTGAGCGACAACCGCCCGGGCAGCAGCAGCAGCAGCAGTAGCAGTGCCAACAGCAGCAAAAACGCATCCCCGGCCACGTCTGGCAACTCGTCGCCGGCCAACTACCAGAACCACAACGGGAACGCGACGTCAACCGTTACAAACGGCAGAAACGGCCCACTAGCCTCCGGCTACCAAACCAACGGAAACGGCCGCCAGCAGCAACCGTACCAACAGCAACCCTACCAGGGCAACGCGTTCAACTTTAACGGGTACAACCGAAACGGTAATGCCAACCAGTCGGACGTGGTCAACCAGCTGCAAAAGTTTTCCCACCGCGGGTACGGGGCGCCGGTGCGCAGCTGGAACGGCCAGCAGACGCACATGGATCGGGAGTTGGCGCTGGAGCGGCGCGAGGACCGCAAACGGCAGATGGAGGACGACCGCGAGACGGAAATGGACCGCGGTCGGACGAAGAAGGTCAAGACGAACTTTTACCAGGGTAACAGTAACGGCGGTGGCTACCAGCAGCAGCAGCGGGACGGCGGCAATCCGTTCCAGAGCTATCAGAATAATCAGATGAACGGAGGTGGTGGAGGCATGAACAATAATGGCAACGGCAACAACAACCGGAAGTGGAACAATAATGGCTACAATGGGAATGGTGGGCAGAGGCAGCAGAAGTTTTGCGATTCTGTAAGTATTTTTTGAGTACTTATTTGGGATGATAAATCATGGGATAATCCACGTCTTAACTTCGTTTACTAAAACCGAAATGGCACGATTTGTTATCCATTCGAGAGTTCAACTGTTGAAGCAATGCAAAAATTTAATTTGTCCGTAATTGCATTTAACAAAACAGTAGTAAACTTCAATTCTAGAGTTTTTTTTGAAAAGGTCCTATAAACAAAATTTTCAATTTTTGCTTTTTGGGTGTTTTTAGAACCGCCTTGAGTCAGGGGTATTCAAAAACACCCAAAAAGCTAAAAGTGAAAATTTTGTTTATAGGACCTTTTCAAAAAAAACTCGAGAATTCTGGAGTTTTTTTTAAAGGTCCAAAAAAAACCAAATTTTCAGTTTTGAAACCGCCTTGAGTCAGGGATAAAAAAAAAAAAAAAAAAAAAAAAAAAAACCCAAAAAGCAAAAACTGAAAATTTGGTTTATTGGACCTTTTAAAAATAAACTCCACAATTGCTCTTAAGGTCAACTCGACAATATAAAAATTTCGGTCTACTTCGAGGAAAACACCGTTCATGGATTCGCGATTTAGGTGAAGTACTCACAATCAGTGACGAGGTTTGGAGAAACTTCTTAGCCGGTGTGCAGAATCCAGCAGTAGTTTGTAGCATAGTGATCCAATCATAGTAAGCCGTTGCTATCAACATGATCATTGTTACCCTAACCAACCATCAATACAGTTGACATTCTGGGAATGTTACATTGGCGACGAGGATAAAGAAATTGAAAATTCCGGAAATTGCAAACTTTTCGTCTAAGTACAAATGAATACTCTATAGAAGTTCTCTCTGAAGTTGGAAAAGTGAAATAAGCCTGCGAGGCGATTTCTCAGCAATTAAAATCAGAATCTGGTTTGGAAAAAATGTTTTTCTCACTATGATTAATGATTTTTCTTTACTTTAGCCAACTAGAAACAAGACTTGTACCTTGGAAATTTGTGCAAGTATTCTCGGAGGACTTTTGTATTATGCAAGTTGGACAACAAGAGGTTTGATCAAGTTTGAGATGAAAATCATTTCATAAATTACGATTCTAATAATGTAAATTTTGAAAAAAATAATGACGCGCGGTTTCGAAAACCATAAAATTGTAAGTACGGTGAAAAATAATTTGCTGATGTATTTGACTGATTTAAAAAATGGCTGATTGGTGTGGTAAAAACAACCACTCACAAAACCGATTATTTAAAAAAAATATAACCAGTGATATTTGCTGCCTTGAGTGATCAATTAAAGGAATATTATTCAATTTTTTGTAGTTTGGCTACAGAAACTGGTCTTCGAATTTAAGCGGACTGTATTTTTTCGGTTCGGCGGAAGAGAAAAACGCGTGCTTTCGCCTCCGTTTCGGTTTGACAACTTGACAGCTCTATTTCAAGAAAGTGTATACATGTAGGTTAAAACAAATCATAAAATCAAGGCAATTTACATTATAGGTGAAAACAATCAATAACGCCGAACATCCTCCCCCATTGTTGAATCAGTTCAACAATCTTCAACCCTATCGCTAACGTTGAGTTGAAACTCCACAGAACGAGCGCGCCGCCGTTGATCCACGTTTTCTAAACGGCAGTTCACCGCCGACTACCCAGCCAAGCTCAGTCTCTCTGAGTGAAGGTAGACCGTCTGCCAGCGCTATTCTGCCAGCCTTCAATAGGTCCCAAAACACCCCGGCTCCCAGCAGCATGTCTACCGGACCCGTCTGGTAGAAGGTTGGATCGGCAAGCTCGATGTTGGACGGCAGTTTCCAGTCAGCGACGTCGATATTTCTTGGTGGCGCATCGTGGATGATTTTTGGAGTGACCATCAGCTCCAGCTTCCGTGAGAACGACGTGACACGGGACTTGATCGTTGCTTGCACCAAATGGTTGATTCTCGTACATCCCCCGTTCAAACCACTGACCTCGCAGTCTGTGCGTTCTTTCTTGACCGCCAACTGGTTGGCGAATCTTTCCGTAACGAAGTTGTTCACCGAGCAGGAATCTATCAGGACCCGACACTGATGCGGTGCGCCGTCTCCACCGTAGACCTGAACTACGGCTGTCGACAGTAGGGCCGACTTCTTGGTTTCAGTGCTGCAAGCGAGACCCTGTCCCGACCGCCAACACTGTTCGTCGTTCGATTTCGGCGTGTTCACCGCCGTCATTTTAGGAGTAGTCCCCGGCTTACGCGTCGCGTTCTTGTGCAGTAGAATGTGATGCAGCTTGCCACAGCTTTGACAAGTGTTCGTTGAGGTGCACTCTCCAGCGCGGTGACCCTTCTTCAGGCAATTGAAGCACCTACCATGCTTGCACAACTGGTTGTACCTCTCGTTGACGCTCATCTTGTTAAACTGCTCGCAATCATCGAACTCGTGCTGCTGGTAGCACACGGGGCACATAGTTCCGCTCTCGACCACCAAAGCGACCGATCGTTGTGGCTTGACGCTGGGCTCGCCGCACGACTCCACTCTTTCGAGGACCCGGCATCTCTCCTTCAGAAACGCGATGGTGGCTGCGTACGTGGGTAGCTCTCCGACCTTCTGTTGAGCCTCCCATGCTCTTCTCGTGTCGATGTCCATCCTGGAAGCCAGCAAGTTCACGAGCATCTGCTCCCCCAATCCGTTGACCGGGAGCTGCAGCGACTTCAAGCCCTCGATGTTCTTCGCGCAGGTGTCGATAAGCTTTCGAAGCTCGACGGCATTATCGCTGGCGATCTTAGGCAGAGCAAAGATGTTTGCGATGTGATGATCGATGACCACACGTTTGTCTCCGTAAATTTCCTCCAGGATGGCCCACGCCGCGTCATAGTCATTGTTGTTGACTATATCCTGGTCGATCACTCCGGCGGCCTTTCCCACCAGCGCGTCTCGCAGGTGGTACAGCTTGATCACCGGCGCCTCGTTGGTGTAACGGGCCATGATGTTTTGAAACATGGACTTAAACGAGTACCACGTCGCATACGTACCGTCGAACTTCGGGAGTGGCACACTCAATGGCGGGAGATAGTTCGGCAGAGCGACATTCGCGGCAGGAACCGAAACCAGGGCAGCATTCACTACAGGTTTGGACACTTCGTCCAACAAATCGTTGAGCTCGACGACCAACAGATTGTGCAGCAGCTCGAACTCCTCATACTTGTTCTCATGTTCCTCCTTCTGTTTATCCGAGAGACCCAGCGCGTAGATTTCGTTCTGGAACGTGTTGAATTCAGTGTAGCAGGTCTTCACGGTTTCCAGGTGCAGCTTGAGGAAATTCACTTTACGCAAGTTTGGGTTTAGTTCCCCTACACGTTGCGTAATGGCGGTCTTCACGCGCGTGAGCTTTCCCTTCACTGCCCCTCTCTGCTGAATGAGCGCCTTCAGCTTTTCCTCCATCTTGCGAGCAGCTTCTTCTTGATGCTGACCCACAAGCTTTTCTTCTTCTTCTGCAGGCTTCGCCTACTCACACAGACCCACACACACACCGCCGTCGGATCTTCAGCCGGCGTCCGGATCTCTTCAGCGGCTCCACGGTCGGTGTTCACTCCTTGACTTCCAACGAAATCGTTCTAAATTGGCACGTCCCGGACCGGACCCGGACCCAGCTGTCCGAAATCTCCGGATCGCACTCTTTTTTCACTCGGTTTCTTCCGAATACCGTCGAACGTTACTTTCCGGACTGCTCTCCAGCCGCCCAACAAGTCACTTCCGGAATCAAGCACTTTTTTCACGCGTAAGTGCTACGCCCCGCGCTCCACACTTCTATTCACGGACACTTCGATCGCGAATGTTCAAGTCGGATTCCCGCACCGGTAAATCCGTCACTGCTCCACTTCCGGCCGCTACTCCAGCGATCCGGCCATGAAGGACCAAAATGGTCTTCGAATTTAAGCGGACTGTATTTTTTCGGTTCGGCGGAAGAGAAAAACGCGTGCTTTCGCCTCCGTTTCGGTTTGACAACTTGACAGCTCTATTTCAAGAAAGTGTATACATGTAGGTTAAAACAAATCATAAAATCAAGGCAATTTACATTATAGGTGAAAACAATCAATAACGCCGAACAGAAACGGAAAGGGATAGCAGGGATGATTGAGACATACTAAATGTCAGAAAAGGAAACAGAAACAATGCAGAGGCTAATTTAAAAAAAAGAAGAACATGAAACGGTGGGACTACGGTCTACCGGGACTGGAACCGTCGTTCAGTCTATTTTGTCGAGGTTCCGGCCTGACAAAGAAATCGGCAGGACTCCGGTCTGTCGGGATCGAAACGAATCCGTTCGTTTGGTCTATTATGTCGAGATTCCGATCTGGCATAGAAATCGGTAGGACTCCGGTCTACCGGGACTGGAACGATCCCTTCGTTCAGTCTATTTTGTCGAGACTCCGGTCTGACAAAGAAAATCGATGGAACTCATGTTCATCGTGCCAGATCGATCCGTCGATTTGTTAAGTTGGAATGATCGATTCATTCAACAGAAATCGATGAAAATCGATTTGTTAATTGCCAGTCAATTGATTAAATGAAATTTCAGTATTTTAGATAGATTCGAAATCGAAGAAGTATTTCAAAATCAAGAAATTGCAAAACATAATCATGAGATGAAATCTTGATACCAGCAATCAACAACTATTTAATAATGATGGCATAATTAAAACATAATATTATGTGATTAGCTTTAGGATATATGAACCTTTAACTGACCTATGTAAGTATTTATTAAACTCAAATTTATTTCAAACAAGGAAGAGATGTAGCATAGTGATCCAATCATAGTAAGCCGTTGCTATCAACATGATCATTGTTACCCTAACCAACCATCAATACAGTTGACATTCTGGGAATGTTACATAGTTGAACCCCAAATCATAGCTGCACTCACTCAGGACAATGGCAATGACAGATTTACTACTACATATTGGGAAGAAAAGAAAAGCAAAACGGCAGTTATCCGGAGAAGAAGTCAACCAATCTGCGGAGAAAAGAAGCTGTGTGGACGACGACGCCGTCACCGACACCGAATTTTGGAAACGAACAAAGCAATGACCATGAAACATAAACATATTTTTTGTCCTGAACAATGTTCCCTTTTTTGACAATTTAGCTTTTGTGTAGAAGTTTTAATTTAAAACTTGGTATTGCCTTCCCCACCTTACCTGAGGAAAGGCTATAAAATCACTCGATCCACCTTCACGTATCGAGAAATTGAAAGTGAGAGTGTGTGCGTGTAACATGGAGTTAAACTTTTCAAAGTGCCATGGTAATCTTCACAGCAACTTCATAGAAAGTTTAACTCCATGTTGCACACACTCTCACTTTTAATTTCTCGATACATATCGACTCAGAATCAAGTTCTGAGCAAATGTCTGAGTATGTGTGTTGGTGTGTGTGGGAAAAATATGTTACCTGATTATTTTCGGAGTGTCCGATTTTGACCGTTTGGTCTCATTCGATCCGTCTTGGTCTTAAGCATTTTAAAATTTAAGGTTAAAAATAATTTTGAGTTCAATCTGCAAGATTGTAAAAAGACTAATTTTTCAAACAAAATTTTTTTCGTTTTTTTTTTCTTATTTTTAACATTAAATTCAAGTCTTGCAACCCAATTTTAGTCAAATTTGAATACAGCAGTTGTTCGGTAACTGGGCTGCTTTTTAACTGGGCGCTCGATAAATGGGCCGTAGCCCAGTTAAAAAGCAGACAAACGTCAAAAAACTAAAACAAACCAAAATGACCGAGGGGTTAATGGATGCAAAATCATGTTCGATAAATAAATAAACTTTTTTCAAACTTTTATTTGATTTCAAGGCACAATTAAAGAAATATCAAAAGTGAGCATTGTAAATAAATTTGAGTAACTTTTATTTTTATATTTTATCAGCAAAATATTATGCATCTGTGGTCCCCTCGTATTTTTTCGTTCAGCCCAGTTAGCGAGCAGCATTCGGTGACTGGGCTACGTTCTCAGCCCAGTTACCGAACAAGTACTGTAGTTGATTGCCTATTAAATGACAAAATGCATTTTTTCAATATTTCATTACCGCCATTTTGGCTACTATCACTTTAAAAAAGTTTAGGGTTTAGGGACAACAATCGAAAATACGAAAAAAAAAAAATTTCTAAGGTTCGGATAATCGAATCTGGACTGGATTTTTCAATATTTTAAATTTGGGTGCAGAAAATTTCATATATTGCAAATTAAAAAATTTGCGGTTTACAAAATTTATGCAAATACTCTTGAAATTTTTGAAATTAAATACGTCTTTATTGAATATTCTTATAATAATTACATTTCTTTTACATGCTAAGTGGTATGGCCTAATGCTCTTCATCTTTGTTGTATTTTTCGTTTTATTATTGGCTGATCACATTTATTTTATTTATTTCAAATTGTTTTACATTATTGCATTGAATCGAATACATTTGGGTAAAAAAGAAAAAAAATCACTTTAACAACTAATCCTAACTTAAAACTAAATAAATAAATTCATTGAAATATTCAAAATCACTAGAACGAGTAAACTACGAACTGTATTTTAAGATGAATGCTCCAAGCGTTCTTACTTGTTCCTGGCGAGTTTTGCAACCACGCAGTGTTGTTGTCATCTCGATGAAAATGTTCAGAAGTTCTTGTGGTGAAAACAGGTCACTACTGCCTTCACCCGTTGATGTTGGTTGGTTTTCCCTCGGTTGCTGACTGAAGCCTGGAGGATTCTCTGCAACTCTTTGCCGCTGATTCAACGGCAATGGCTGCAGATTTGGAACCACTCGTACAGATCCTGCTCCTGGTGACGCCAAAGCAGGAAAATCCACGTCCGTGTATGCTGGTGGTGTTCTGCGATGATTTGGTTGGTGCCTCGTCGTCGCTTGCTGCCGAATTTTTACAAACTCAGCACGTTTTGGGCAGCTTCGATTCTTGGTAGAATGGTCGCCGCCGCAATTGAAGCATTTCGCTTCGATGTTCTCGTTGATTGTTCCGCAAGCTTGAGTTTTGTGCTCACCTCCGCAGGTTGCACAACGACTCTTGATGCAACAGTTCCTTCCACCATGTCCAAACTGCAAGCAGTTCGAACACTGTGTCACGTCACGGTGCACTGGACGATAACGTTCCCAAGTCACGATGATGTTGAAAATTGCCCGAACTGCTTTCAGCTCAGACGGCGTTGTCGATCCTTTCTCGAGATGAACCAGGTACAGTTGATCACGATACTTGATGTCCTTGTTGTGTCTCGTCATCTTGAAGACTTCGATCACGTTCAACTTAAGAGTTTTGAGCTCTTCTTTCAGTACACTCACATCCATGTCGTACAGACCTCGGAGGACCTGTTTCATGGGGCGTTTACCTGGATCGTCATGGCTGTAGTATTCAATCTTTGTGTTGTTTAGGAAATCCCGAACGTAGTTGTAATCCTTTCTGGTAGGTAGCAGAATTTTGAGTCCATCAGCACACAAGCGAATGGAAGCTCATAAAGCACCAGATTTGATAAACCCGGTCAGCCACTTTCGCACCGAATCCGATGAAGATGTTTTCACAAAAATGGGTGGCAACTTTTCCCGTCGTTCAAATTCTTCCTTCTCGCTCACGTCCACGGGGAGTGTAGCGAACTGGTTTCCAGACAATTTTTGAGCGTCCTTGCTCAAACTGCCTGGCTTTGCAGGTAGCGCTTCGGCATTCTTTAGCTTCTTCAAATCTGCCGATCCTGCCGGTGAGGACCGCCTCTTTTTCTTGCCGTGAGGCATTTTTGCACTTTTTAAGCACTTTTCAGGAGCTAATATCCAGGAGTACCTCACTGATTGGTGTTCCACAAGGGAATCCATGCAAATACTCTTCAATATTTGTGTTTCCTTCTTTGTGAAAAAAGCTCATATCAAGGTTGTTAGTCGATAAAATTTTATTAGCGTCCAAAGATATCGATAATCTATTGTTATTGTTATTTCGATAATTCTGTCGGCAATAAATAATTTTTTAAATCTCTCTAAAATGTACTAAATCCAACCATATCATGCTAAATTTTCAATGCTTTACTAAGGATTTTTTTTTCATGTAGTAAGTTGCAAAATTTTTCATAAAGTACCGAAAGCGAAATTCTAACTGCATTTTCAATTTATACAAGTGTTTTTGTAGAATACACAAGTTTTCACAAATTACCGTATTTTTCAAAAACACTAAAATTTGTATAATTTGCAATATGGGTATCAAACGAAGTCAATTTTTTATTTATTTTCACTCAGTTATTTATAGTGTTTGTTTTTTTTTATAATACTCAAATTTTAACAAAATACCGTATTTTCCAGTAAAATTTTAATATTTCAAAAACAGTATTTTATTAAAAAATTTAGTAAAGCAAAACACTAATAAAGTAAAAAAAATATAAAAAAAATCACTTCGCCCAATTTGCAAGTTATAAAAATTCAAATATTTTCGAAAAAATGCGATATTTTGTGAAAACGTGAGCATTTTGCAAAACAAAAAAATAAAACTTCAAAAATGTGAAAATGCATGCCAAATGTTGTCTCGTTTTGAACATATTTTGCAAATTATAAAAAAAATAAGAATTTTCGAAAAAATCGGTATTTTGTGGAAATTTTAGTATTTTAAAAACTCTAATAAAGTGAAAATACATACAACATTTCGCTTCGTTTGAATGAGTAATGAGTATGAATATTGAGATTTATGAAATTTTGAGTATTAGAAAAAACTTTGTTTTGTTAATTTTGTTTTAATGTTCAGGCTAGTACAAATTTTATTTCTAGAGTTTTTCTTGAATATGTCCTATAAACATATGTGAGTAGTGCGGTGCCTGTGTGGACGCGCAGTCCTGTTTTTTCGTGTTATTTTCCGTTACTTTTGTGTCGCTGTTCGAGTGCATGGGGTGATTGGCTATTATAATTAAATAATGGCATCAGTAGTGCGGTGCCTGTGTGGACGCGCAGTCCTGTTTTTTCGTGTTATTTTCCGTCTCTTTTGTGTCGCTGTTCGAGAGCATGGGGTGATTGGCTATTATAATTAAATAATGGCATCAGTAGTGTGGTGCTTTTCGGGACGCGCAGTTCTGTTTTTTACCTTCTTTTTTTTCATTGTTTTTTTTTCCACTCGCGTTCGTTGGCCGATGAGTTTTTTTTGTGTTGTTCTCTATTTATAGTTTTCTATAAAAACGTACCTATTTTTTGAGACTAGCATGTCGTATTGCTGGATTAAGCCCTTTCTATATCATTTCAATAATCATTTCAATAAATGAAGCCCTTCCTACATCACCGTTGATCGGAAGGCTCGCCGACGGAGAATTTCTGGAGAATCGCGGTCGAATTAATACTATATTTAAATCCCTAGATAGCTATCTTTCCGCAGCCGGCTGCCTAAGATTTTTAAAATTTCAACCGATAAACAAATTGCTTATGGTCGCATCACCTACCACAGTGAATCCTGACCTCATACCCATCTTACTAACCCCTCAAAACTCATGTGATACTTTGTCGGAGACGCAGCTGATTTAGCGGTCCCATCACTCAAGTATCGGCTAACATTCCCATCCACTTCCCCGTGTCTTACCTCTGGTCGTGGCCGGCGTCGGTATTGATCAGCATGATAGGGACCTTTGAAAATTGCGAAGGGGTGATGATTGGTTCCTACTTTTCATCTGTGGTCCACGGAGCAATGTTTGGGGGTCCTGGTCAATAACGAAGTAGCAGCTACGGGTAGACACCAATGCTATGCTATGCTAATATGTCCTATAAACATATGAAACACAATAACTTATAGTACCTTTATAAAAAAAACTCTATATTTTAAGTTTTTGTCACCCCCTTCAAAGTCGGTCCAAAAATCAGAAGGCAAAACATTTTTTTTTTTTTTTCAAAAAACATCTAAACTTTAATGGAAATTTAAGTGCATCCAGCTGAAATCAATTAAAAATGCATTTCCCAGCGTTTATATTCATGTTTAGCATGTCTGGGTTAATTAAAAAATCTTTTGATTTTTTTTTTAATTTTCGATGTGTTGCTTTGGGACATTTTTTTTTATTTATCACAGGGAAACGGATTTGCGCACAATAATAGTTTTATTTTCCCAGACTGTCGCTGGACTTAAAAAATAGTCTTTAAATATCCAGAATTTCGTAACCCCATCACGCAAAGAAATGGGAGTTTAAATGTTGAAGGCAATGTGATTTATGCACGATCCCCTACTGCGTTGTGTTTAGCGTAGAGAAAATTCTGTGAACGGGTACATTTTACAGAATCTACAGGGGAGGAAGGAGTCGTGGACATACCGTTTTAATTTCACACAATTTTTGAAGGTTGTGTAGTCTGTGGTGTAGTTATATAAAAGCAAATAATTAAGATAAATATCAATTATTATTTGATAATTAACATTCATTGCTGGACTGATAGATGCTGTTGTAAAATAATTTGATCAACTTTTTTAGGGGTCGTTTATTTATAATGAACAACTTTTTACTCTCCTTTCCCAGAACCGCAACGGGGGAAACTACTACCAGAACGGGAACAACTACCACCGGAACCAGAATGGGTTTCGCAACGGTGGCCGTGGGCGTAATGGATTTTTTAACAAGTCGTATAATCATCATCAGCGCGATAACGTTGGCACTAGCAATGGCTATCACAACAACCGATAGGCGGCGCCGGCGACGACAACAATTCGTCGGCGAGGGAGGAGATGTTCCGGTTCCGGAACCACCGGAACGGCAGCTGCGACAGCTGCGCGAGGAGCAAACCTTGGATTAGGAGCAAACAAGTGGCGTGGAGTGAGTTGCAAGATTAATATTATTATTTTGCTTTCCATCGAATCAAATTTTAATTTTAGTCAGTAAACCAGGGTTTTCACCTTTCCAAAAAGAAAAAAAAACAAAAAACCGCGTGAAACAGAAGCAAACGTTAAACATTATCATTGTTTTCATTTTTACCCGTTGTGTAAATGTGTAAACTTTAAGGAAAATAGATAGAGAGTGCGAAAGAGAGCGAGCAATCCTTTTAAAGGGGAATAAATGAGAGAGAGAGGGAACGTTTGTTGATAGTTTTTATTTTTTGTTTGTTATTGGCATAATCCTACTTTCTTTTTTTCGTTTCACACGCTTTTTCCTTTCTTATACAAATACAAAAGAATGGAAATGAAATGAACAGCCAGAAAGCATTTTTATACAAGAAACACGAATGTTTTTTTTTCTATAAAATATATACTAACTCTGTACTCTGTACACTGCAAGTAGGCAAGTAAGTATCGCTAACAAAATAAAAAAAAAACAATTAATGTAAATTGTTCAGAATTCTTGTAGCTCTTTACCACACCCAAACCTAGTGCATATAAAATTGAATTGGAATGGAAATCAAGGAAAAAAAAACAACAAAAAAATAAGAGAAAAGTTTGTAAATAAAGAAAAACAATGCAAAAAATAAGATGAAAAAATACCTCTGAATCACGCGCTCTTGAAGAAATGCAAATCGTTGAAAACAACTAACATTTATATACATAGCTATATTATAAACAGCAAAACAGTGAATAAATAAACTAGACTAGACAATTACGGCAAGAAAAAAACAAACATTTAGAACGCATTGAATAAACTACCCAAAAGAAAAGGAAAACAAGAACAATTAGTCAAAATTCCCAGCGCAACAGAAATAGAAAAAAACGCAGTTCCTTTTGGTTATTCATGCTCTCGACGTGCGCGCTTGCGTGCGCGGAAATGATTACTGAAGAAAAAAAAATATCGCATTATTTTCAAATCAATCAAAAACATGAATTGTAGGAATGAAATCACGAAATGTACACTTACAGAGTGGATTAAGTAAATTAAAACTTATTAAAGACAAGGAATCATTAGAAAATCACGTTTGAAGTAAAAAGTGAAAACAGTTACTGTAAATAGGCTATATCTAATTAATTATACTAAAGTCTTTATCTTTACGAAAGATTGAAAAAAGAAGAAAAAAAAATTAAGAGAGAAAAAAGATGAACCTGAGTTCCCCATCCCCTTGGAATGGCTAAAAACCGCAGAGATAAACCTGAGCACGCAGTTTCCGGCAGGCGAGGAGAGTGTTTGTGTGCATTGTACATTGCGTAAGTTAATTCATTAATAAACTGTATAAGTTTACTATGGTACCGAACGATGGGTGTTTGATATGCTTTCCAAACTGTTCCGAAATCCGTTATTTGAACTCTTCACGGGACAATCGCTTCCAGCATGCCCAAACAGCAGGCAGTTCAAACATTGCGTCAAGTCACAAATAAATTTGCGATTTTGTTGAACATCTTGAAGATCTTGACTACTTCTGCCTTTTTTAATAGTGTTGGATCCGGCCGCGACCCGTCTTAACGCGGTCCACACCACAAGGACCAGACGATTACGGACAGATTCAAACAAATTAAAACAAGGTTCTTTACTAGAACTAACAACGAACGACTACATTTATTCACGAACAACGAAAGAATCAACAAAACATAACAACACTTTAAAATGACAGATCACATATATGCGCCGTCACGGCATCAACCAGTGACAGCTATGCTGCAACTGGAGAGCCCAGCGGCGCGCAGAGTGCACGAATAGACTCGGCTTTCTGATGTACACTCTCGCAGTGTTGCCGTCCACAACAAATAGGTACTTTTCTGGAGCTTTTTTTTAACTGTCGATATCTCGGAAACTATTGGTTCAAAATTTTTATGCTAAAAATATGAACTTTTGCGAAATTTGAAGGATTTTTCAATAAAAATAATTTAATTTTAATTTAATTTAATTTTTATCGATCTTAGCTTTTGAAAATATCAAAAAAAAATAATTTCCCTTGTTAAAAATTTGGCAATTTTGAACATTGAAAACCCGAATCTCAGAAACTAATTTTCATAGTTCCTGAGATTTTAATTTTCATAGTTCCACAGAGAAAATTAAGGGGAGTTTTTTTTAGCTTTTCATAAATATTTTTTTCAGTGCTTTTTTCAAGGTTTTTTTTTAAATAAAAAACCAAACAAAAAAATGGGAAAAAATTATAAGATTAAAATTTAAAAAAAGTCTTATGCAAAATAAAAAAAAATCAATAATTTAAATTGAAAAAAAACTAAAATTACTAAATTTTAAATATCTCAAACTCCCAAATTTTTAACACATAATATTTGTAAGTTATTCATCAAATCATCAATATTGCTCCATCTACCGACGAACTATTCAGTCCCTTCAAATTATTTACAAATTTTAAAATAAAAAAAAAGAAAAAAAATACACAAATCAGAAATATAAAGAAAAAACAAAAAAAAAATTTTAAAAATCCTACAAACTAAAAAAAATATTATCGCTCTAATTTGATGTTTAAATAAAAAAATATTGTCACTCTAATTTGATGTTTAAAGTAACAAAATAAAGAAACTTCGGATCGAAGTAATCTGGGAGCGTGAACAGACGTATATTTTTTCCGCTGTCATATTTTTGGAATTTGATTTTTTTTTTTTAAACGTTCGATTTCAACTTTTAAACCGGTGTTCCTGTACAATTTTAATGGTGGTAGCGGTTGAGGTAGTGTCAGTGGAATATCAAAACCAGGAGCACTTTATGAAGTGGTCATCATGCTCCTGTTCCAATCTACTAATCCGGCCAGCAGTAGCAGACTAAATGCATCGTGTGGTGAGAAGTACCAACTTGTGGCGTCTTATGCCTTTGCTGCCTGTCGAGCTGTACCAGGATTGCTGATGGAAGAACTGAAACCTTGATTGTTGCTGCCCGGTTCTTTACTGTAGTCCTGTTCAAGTCCAGAAGTCTTAGAAGAATTACGATTCAAGTGGCTTTTGATGATAAGTCCAAACCCTGCTGGAGCTGTTGAATCTTGACTTGGTGAGATCGGTCCATTTTATCTATCATTATTTGATAGATGATTTTATTCTCTTATTTTATATAATATTCTATTGATCAAATGATATATCCATATTATCCCATTCCCACCTTCCTTTTCTCCCATCCACATTTCCTCCCCCTCCCCTTCCCCCCCTGCCCCTAAATATTATTATCTGCCAAATTTACACTTACACACCACACCACAACTGTTTCGGAGCGTTTGGTACGGTATGTCCACGCATCCTTCCTCCCCTGATGATTCTATGAAATGTGATCCGTTCACAGAATCTGTCTCTGCGGTTAATGCAACGCAGTAGGCCTGGCCGCTTTAATTTTTGCTATACATTTTCGGGGTAACTCGGATGTACTGTAATCATTAATATTGACAAGAAAGGACTTGAGGCGTAATCTTACCACAAGTTCTTCCAGGATGCTTTCTTCGGACTGGCTGCGCTTGTGTTCGATTAGATTAGATTAGACAAAATAAAGAAACTTCGGATAATCGAGGCTCCGGATAATCGAGTCTGGACTGTAACAAATTTCAGTAAATTCAAATAGCTCAAAAAAATTAAAAGTGTATGAATCTCAACACATTTTATTTTATTTTCAAAACACAGTTTTGTTTTTATAAAACAATCAACAATTTTAAAAATTTAATAAGTTCGAACAAAATCAAAATAAATAAGGAAATTAAGAAAATTGGAAAATGAAAAACAATAAAGCATCAAGAATAAAAAAAAACTAATTAAAGACCTCTGAAATTTCAATCTTGATCGTGGATCGAAAAATTACGATCAAAATTTGTAATAGCAACTTCAAAAATAAAAAAAATAAAGATTTCAAAAACAAGTAATTTTTTATTTAGCAAAGCATAACGAGTAATTTTTTATTTAATATTAAAAAAAATGCATTCAAAAAATTCTAAAATTCATACATAAATTTAACAAATTAAAAAAATAATTTTAAATATTTGAAAAAAAAATACAATGATTCAAACAATTATTTGAAAAAAAAAGTTAAAAAGATTCAGTAAATTCAAAACGCTTCAAAATTTCAAAAATGTATGAATCCCACATTTGGAAATTAAAAAAAAATCAAAGAAATAAAAAAAAATATTTCATTTTTGGAATGTTTAAATTTTGTTTTTATTTTTTTTTTATTTTTCAAAACAAGCTTTGAAAACGATAACAGTCGAAAGCAGATCGAGAAATTCAAATTCAATCATTCAAAAAAATAATTTGAAAAAAAACAATAAAAAAAATCAGTAAATTGAAAACGCTCCAGAAATTAAAGAATGGATTAATCCCAACATCCCAACGCGACACACACTCCAGACTAGTAAATAAAAGCCCTTGATCCGAGAAGGACGTTATCAAGATTTCGCGCTTTACGAAGTTTCATCTTTCGTCCGAAAAGTACTAATTTATATATAGTGTGTGACACTATAAAACATTAAAAGTTCTAAAATTTAAATCGTAATCTTAAAATTTTGAAGTTTCGATTTTTTTAATGTTTGAAAAAAAAGTTTATAAACACAATATTTTTTTTTTGAAAATTGGAAAATAAAAAATAAAACATTTAGAACTAGAGAAAAGAAAATGAAATTGAAAAAATCTCTAAAATTTTAAATCCAAGATGGCGGTGAAGATATATTGATTTTTTTTTTTTATTTTAGAGGCAATCAACCATTCAAATTTGACTAAAATGGGGTCGCAGAACTCGAATTTGATGTTTAAAGTAACAGAATAAACAAACATCGGATAATTGAGTCTGGACTGTAACAAGTTTCAGTACATTCAAAAAGCTCCAAAAAATTAAAAGTTTATGAATCTCAACACATTTTATTTTATTTTTAAAACACATTTTTTTATTAAACAATCAACAATTTTAAAAAATAATAAATTCGAAAAAAATCAAAATAAATAAAGAAATTTAGAAACAAATTACAAACCTCTAAAATTTAAATCGCTTCGAGATTTTTTTTATTTCTGGAATGTTTTAATACAAGCTTAAACAAAATCAAAATAAAAACATTGTTTTAGAAAATTGGGAAATAAAAAAAGCATTAAGAATTAAAAAAATACATTTTAAAAATCTCCTAAATTTTTAAATTGATTTTTGAAAATTTTAACCGCTATTTAGGTTGCAATCTTAGATTACCAAAAAAAAATCAGATCACTTTTATGCATTTTTGGAGTCATGTCGTGATTCGATTATCCGATGTGAAATTTTGGCGAGTACATCGGGAGATTCGGGTTCGAATGCAATTGTATTCTGATCCCTAATATGGAAATGTTCGGATAACAAAATAATCATGTCGTACCTCTTTAAGAAACAATAATTTTATTGCGCTACCCTTTTCGCTTCCATGCAAAACTTTTTCTAAATTTTAAACCCTTTCCTCGTTTGTTCCTGCCTCTTCCCTAAGCAAATCAATTACGTTACCAGCCTATTTCCATTGTCATTATTTTTGCTGATTATCTCAACTCCCGTAATAATTTACCAAATAATAAAAATGCATGCATATTTTATTGTTCTACCGTACGCCTAGCTCAGCTACCGTTTTAAACTGCACCGAAACAGTTTTATTTTTTGTTGTTTTTGTTGTTAGAATTAAAACAAATAAGAGAAGAAAAATACACCATTCCACTTTTTTTTTTAACTTAAATAACTTATTCCATTTGGTTTCGCAGAAACGCTTACGTGCTAAAATCACCACAATTTCTTCGTCGTTGCGCCTAGAGCGTGCTCAGTTTTTGTAGAAAAGTAAAATAAATAGCTTTTGTTGGAATGTGGTTGTGTGTGTGTGCTTTGCGGGACTAGATTGAAGGTGGTGTAGATAGAATGGAAAGTTTGCTTTTGTAATACACACAATAATAAATGGTTCAACTACTGAAGAATTCTAAGAGAGCTACCTCCATCACTTGCGGGGTCCACCGCCCCTCACCAGCAGCGTCGTGACAAAGCGCGCAATCTTTTCGTACGTCATGAACATGAGCGCCGCCGTCAGCACCGTCTGCAGCAGTTTGGCCTCCAACCCACGGAACAGTCCGGCCAGGCCCTGCTTCTTCAGCATGACCAGCAACATCTGCAGCATGTCCGTGTCCGGCGGCAGATCCAAACTCTTGTCCGTGTTGCCGTGGCGCAACTTGGTCTGGATGACCTGCAGCGGGTACGTGAGCACGGTCGCAACGGCCTTGGCCACGGCACCGATCGCGAAGAACGTCACGGACGAAACGTTGCGGCCTCCGTCGGCGAGCAAGCGACGCTTCAGCGATTCGTACACCATGAACTGGATCGCCGGATTGGTGACCAGCAGCAGCGATGGCAGTGCCCCGGCCCACAATCCCTTGGCGCCCTCCGTCCGCCCAATGTACATCAGTCCGTCCAGCAGGTTATCATAGTGCGTCGAGTTGTCCTTGACCCGATGGCCCAAACCCTTCATCTTCAGCCGGGTGTTGACCACCCAGAAGGGGGTCGTCGAAAACACGTTCACCACGCCGGCCAGCGAACCGAGCAGCAGGTCGGACAGGGCCGACGGAGTGACGTCGGCCGCCGCCCGGAGCGCCTTCATGCTGTGGAACGTGTAAAAGTACACAAAGTTGGAGATGCACAGGCTCTGCAGGACGGGCACAATGCCACGGTACAGCGTGTTGAAGCCTTCCTCGGCGATTAGCTGCTTCAGGACTTCCCACGTGCTGAGGGCTTTGCGACGCTCGGGTTCTTCAACTGTAGGGGGGAGAGAGAAGAAGAAAAAAAAGCGCTTTAGAAACTGTTGTCGAGTGAGATAAGAGGTGAGTGCATTTTTTTTGTAGATAACCGCTTTAAGACCAACTTAAGACACCACCCCCGACTGCATGCAACTTGGATTAAGTTATCTTCGAAAATTAAATTTAATTCTTTACTTGTCTTAAGTCTTCGTTCTCAAGAAATGCATAAAAAATGTGCATTAAATAATTAATTCTTCGCATTATGTTTTGTAAAACAAAAATTTTATGGAAAGATTTTATGGAAATGTAATAAAATTTAATAACAGTGAAGTTACAAGAAGTCATTTTGTATAATTAGTTCGTCCATACAAGTTTTCATACAATGTTGGCAGCTGTCAATACACACTTTTTCCGATCGATTTGGTGCCTTCGACAAAGTTGTGGATTTCTTCGTTTTCGTTTTCGTTTTACGGAGCAAGGTGGGGGACGCGGCCTCAAGTCAGTCCAAGTCCGGTTTCTTGTGGAAAAAAGGGTAGTGGCCGAACTAGTATTGCATACAAAATGAACACCACCGGAAGATATAGGGGATCGGGAGGGGGAAGGTGAAAGAAAATTAGTGTCGGTGTGAGTAGTAAGAACTTGGATGACTAGAGCAATTACGTTAATCTAAGTTTGAAACTGAATAAAGAAATCTGAAATTATGATTCAATCAAAAACTAATTTGAGATTTATACAAAGGGAACCTATGATGTATTTCAAATTTAAAGGAAATCAAATAAATTTACTGGAAAATGAAAGATGAGAACTAACATGTCAAGGGCATTTTTTCTTGGTCCCGTCCTGTCGCGTCCGTCAGTAGTCTTGTCGTACATTGCAACTAACTTTAATTTAACTAATCATTTATGTCCAATTATTCATTTCAGGAAAACTAACTAACTTGAATCAACAACCTCAGCTAAACTGTCTGAAAGTAACATGAATTTCAAATCCGCGAAATTTTAATTACAAAGCCAAACATTCCTTTATACCTAGTTTTTAATCCTGTCTTGCTGCTTCCAAAAACAACAAACATTAATGAAACGTTCATATTTTACAAGTTAAACACTCGTTGTTAAGGCGACTATTTCGTGCCTTCCATTTCATTAGGGCACACAAGCTTTGCAAACAAGAGTGAATCCCTATCATACCTTATGTAAACTATTATTTGAGTGAAAGAGACACAATCCTGTTCACACCTGTGTGTCCTTTTGAAATGTTAGGCTCTATTTGATCGTCAAAACTCCAGTAGATCCTCGATTCGCAACAATGGTCGATACAACCATAATCCGAAAACCGTTAGTTCAACAGATCAACGAATTTTGTCCGATATCATTTCATTATTGATTGATCGAGACTCTATGGAAATTTTGACAATTCAGAATAGTTAGTATACCACTTCAATTGAAATCAGAGATTCTGATAGCATTACTAAACTGGCTTACACATAACTGGAGTCTGAAATTATTAAACAACCTAGAAAAAGTTACAAAAAAAACTAACTATTCCTCCCCATTATCAAACAGTTTTAAACCACTTCCTAACAGATTTTACGAACAAGAATATTGAGACTCAAATAAAAAAAATCAATATCTTGCAATTTTACATATTATAAAAGCTGTGATTTCTATCAACACAAGTATATAAATATAAAATAAATGTGTGATATATATCAACATCGGAAACCATCTTTGCAAGTAGCCCTGAAACGACGGCAACGTGTGGCTCCATCTCCAGGGGACAAAGTTGTGGATTTCTCTAGACATTTTTGAAAAATCACTGTTTTTGGTATATTGACAGCATTTTTTTTTTAATTCTAGACTTTTTTGATTAGGTCCTATAACATATGAAAGACAAAAGCTTATAAGACCTTTTTTTTTTAAAAAAAAAAAAGAATGAACCAAAGCAAAAAAAATATTTTTAGGAATTGTCAAGCTTGGTCATTACCTTTAAAAGGTAAAAAAAGTTAGGTTATCAACAAAAAAAAAATCAAGAAGATTTTTTTCAATTTTTTCCATGTTTTTAAAAAATTATAATTTTTGCGAAAAATTGGCAACACTGCCAAATTTATTTTGACCAACTTGCGACATTGCTCAAAAGATAATTTTTTTGTCATCTAAAACACATCCAAAATGTGATTTTTAAAAAATGGTTATTTTGCGCAACTATTTTTTTCTGTGCAAAGTCGAATAAAAAAAGGAGTAATTTTTAAGAGTGTAACTATTTTTTTATTAAGAAGTCCTTAGCAAAAAAATCTATATTCGAAGGCAAAAATATTAAAATTAAAAATACAAGCCTAAATTTCAACATTTAAGTTTTCAAATTTTCAAAAAAAAATTGCGTAAAAAGAACTTTTTGCGGTACAGTAACGGTACATCGATATTCCACTAAAATTTAAATGATTTTTCTAAAAGTCTGCACCTGATGCCTGATTTTTCTGTAACAATCTTATTGGAATTCCATATAAACTGTTAAGGGAATTGCCCGAACCCGAACTTGGTAAACATGTTTATTTGTTTGCACTTAAATTTCTATTGAAATTTTGAGGTTTATTTTTCGATCCGATTAAGGAGACAAACGCTTTTTTAACCCTCTACTACCCAACCCCGCCTTTAGACGGGCTTCGATTTAAAAAATAGCCAAAAATCCATTTTTCAACCAATTTTTGATCTTTAAAAAGCATTGGAAAGAAAAACTATTGAAATTTTAGAAAATTTATGGGTTGGAAGATTTACTTGTTTTATGTGACTTTGCCAATGTTTTTAAAAAGATAATTTTTTTGGGGGTCAACTTAGGCTGTTTTTTTCTAATATTTCCTATATTTCAAGTAAAAAAAAGTATGCAGTAATTTTTCTAGTGTCCCAGAATATGCCTCTACACATTTTTTACAATTTAAATGATGATGGTGAAAAACAAGAAAAATTTAAAGTGACTTAAAATCATGAAAAAATTAGATAGGCAAAATGTATAATTGGAGGTGGTAGAATAGGCCAAATACTACCAAAAACAAACATAAACTAAACAAGAGAAATGCAAATTAAAATACTGAAAATTAAAAAAGAAAAACATAGACAAAAGTTGCTCAAAATTACCTCCTGAACATGGGAAAAATCAAAATTTTCGTAAAAGCTTTGGGCAGTAGAGGGTTAAATTTTTGCAACCTAGATTCTAAAATTCGCAAATGCCACAATTGTTCTCGCCAGCTTAAATTACAAAAAATCAGATAACTTTGGAGCATTGTTGAAATCATATTGTTGGCATTTTGACAAAAATAAAAATTTCTTGATCCGATTATCCGGATCTAAATTCAAACGAAACTTTTATCGAGTATTAGTGTGTTTTATACCCTATATTTTAGAATTTTAATTCTTAGCATTTTAAAATTTTCGGCGTTTCGGCCCCAACAGTATTCTTGATTTTTTTTTTAAATTTGTCTATTTTTTTATTTATGTTTTTTTTTTAATATTTATGAATCATACTATTTTATTTTTTTTATTTTTTTATTTATCATCTTTTTTATTTTCTTTTTTGCCTTTAAAAACCGCCTTGAGTCAGGGTTATTAAAAAAAAAGCAAAAACTGAAAATTTTGTTTACTCTAGATATATATTTTTGGATTTTAAAGCAAAAAAAATATAAAAATATAAAAAAATGCTTCTAATTGTATTGAATTTTTTTTCATTTTGGAATATTTTTATTTTAGAATTTCTAAAATTGTGATCTCATGAATAATTATTATGGCTTTTCCCTCTGCTTTGATTTATTCTGAGCAAAAACAAAATCCTTTTTTTATTTTCATCATTTAAAGATTCGGCGTTTTAAGATTCGGCTTTCTGGGGCAATTCTGGACTTTCAATTTTATTATATCGAGTCTTGAATTTTTTAATTCTATTTTTATGATTTTAATATTTTAAAATTCATGAATTCAAAATTTCCGATTTTTTTTATTCTGGAATTTCCATATTTTAGATAAAAAAAAACCTGTCTACGTGGCTTATGGATTATCCTATTTTGAAGCATTAGATTTTTTTTTGTATTTCTGAACTAATTTTTTACCACAATTTACGTTTTAAATTTTAAAATGTGAAGGCAGACTTTTTCAATGATTTTATTTTAAATTTGATGTATTGCTTTATAACATAATACATTTTTATAACACATTATTTTTCTTTTTTCTTTTTTTTATAAATTGTAAAAAATACATATTTACAAAATCCTGGTAAATTTTATTCAGGCATCGAAAATCTTCTTGTCTGATTCCGGGAAATGTTTCGACTTGTTTTTTTGTTCATAAAAGAAACTGAAGATTATGGATTTTACAAAAAAAAAAAAATCCCCGGAAAAAATACATTCGAACATCGATTTAAAAATTATAAAAACAAGTTTTGTAGATGAAAAATACTGCGAATTTCAAAAAGTACTCAAGAGAAAAAAAAATCCAGGGCCAAGTAGCTAAAATCTGCTAAATCTCAATTTATTTGAAAAACTATTTGGAAAAATGTCTCTCGATTTCCTGATTTTTCCGATTTTTTTTTTTTTCTTTTTGAATTTTTTGAATTTTGAAAAATTTGTTTTGTGGTCTTTCTTGACAGGAAGTACATTCTTTAAAAGCTTGTTCCACGGGAACTAAAGTTGCTAATAAAAAAAAAGATTTAAAAAGAACAAATCACAATCGTATTTTTTTGCTGACAGAAAACCGAATTCAAATCTGCATCACCACGCTACGAAGGTCAACACTGACTCGACAGGTTTGCCAATCTAATCTGACCGCAAGCAAGATTTCGATCGATCAGCATCAGCATTATTAATTTTGAAGGTTTACTGCAGATACAAAAAAAAAACGATCACCTTGCTTGTGTTGCAGATTTTTAGTTCCGTATTTCGAACCAAAAAAAAAACAAGCCACTGATTTGCAATCAATTAGTCGCAGCGCATTCAAACCAGAACAAAAAGCAGCTTGATTTCTTCATTCATCTAACTCCTCAAAAAAGGTTTACAATTACATAACGCGACGCTACGCGCCGTTTTGATACTCTGCTGAGTAAACACCACTTCTTCATCATAAGCAAAAAACGAGGCAATTTCCAAGCAAAACGTGTGGATAAGCCACTTAACTTAGCTGACGAACGAACGAACGAAGCGAAGGGGTGTCGTGTGGTGTACTTGATTATATTGCGCCGGCGCAAAGGTCATCGTTTGGGCAAATACTTACGCTGAAGCCGGGAACGCACCGTGTCCAAGGGGTAGAAGGCAGACATGGCAATTACGCTTCCCTAACAAAGTAGAGAAAAAAAAAAACAGTTGAGAGTAATTTAAGAGAGAAACAATTGCATCAACTAATTACCGTAGCGCCGGAGACTGCGTGGACCCAGGACAGGTAGCTGAACACCTGGTTCAGCGGCTTTGATTGCGCCATTGTCGGAGGCTTGCTGCACCTTTTTACGGATTCAAATTTGATTCGATCTCTAAATTATGCCAAATTTTGTGAATTTCTCCTCTCAAATTTGGCAAAACCTGTTTTAGCACCGCTGCCACTAGATAAAGCCCCCTAGGCCTTGGACCATAAAAAACGAACAGTTTTAGTGCCTTCTCATCGTCGTCATTGCCGCCACTTGGAGAAGCACCTTCCCTTACGACCGACTTTACGCGAATGAGGCAGGAACTTCAAATCAAACCTGCGCCGATTATTGGCCGTTTTGTTTGTGTGCGCAAGGGGGACAAGAATCAAATACACAGCGAATTTGCAAAATTGGCCTCCCTCCGTTGCTTCCTCTGGTCCCCGGAATCGGCCTCCTCCTCCTGCTTCGTTCCAGGTCGTTGAGTTGCGATTTTTGCTCGATGCAATTCTCCAGTTAATATAGGTTTCTAAGCTCAAAAGTTACACCTTTCTTTGGTTCCGCTTAATAAGATGAAGAGTTGGAACCGTTGCACCGGTTCTTGGCCACAGGAATCTCGGTTTTTAGGAGATTTTTCAGCGAAATCGCGACAATCAACCACTCGCGAACGGACCACTTTTCACTGTGACAGAAAAGAAGCTTGACAGTTACAGTAGAGGCTAATCCCTTTTGACAGCAGGCGTTACGTTTCGTTTGTAAACAAACCATCGTCAACACGCGCGCACATTTTGCCGTTGTTGCTTTCGTTCAACAAAAGAGTCCCCGAAATCTATTGTTCTCGCGCCGTTAAACGATTCACACCCGAACCCGACCACACAAACCCGCCTCAGTTCTTCAATGGCTACCGACGCGAAACGTCCCAGGATGGACGCCACCAAGCAGCAGCACAACAAGGGCAAAACCGACAAGCGAAACTACTATGCCAAGGCGGCGGATTACCACCGGAAGAAACCGGCCTACCTGGAGGCGGGCCAGCGCGGCTTCATGGTGACGTGCAACATGCGCGAGCGGGACTGCACCCGGGACGCGTTCCGGCTGCTGAACGAGTACGCCGACGATCTATACGGCAAGGTGGACGAATCCCCGCCCAAGGAACAACCGGCCGAAGGAGGCGCCGCGGAAGAGGACGAGGAGGAGGACATTTCGGTGCAGGTGCAAAAGCAAGCCGAAGCGGCCAAAAGCGAGAAGAAAAAGTTCCGGTTCGAGTCGGTGGACACCGGCGCCAAGAACGTCTGCTTCATCACGACGGTGCTGGAAGATCCGACGGAACTGGCACTGAAGATCCTGCGGGACGCGGCCGAAACCAAGAAGCAAAAGAGCCGCTACATTCTGCGGCTAATGCCGATCGAAGTGGTCACCAAGGCCAACCTGAAGGACATCATGGACGGCGCCGGCAAGCTGTTCGATCGATACTTCCTCAAGGAACCGAAAACGTTCGCCATCATCTTCAACCGGCGGTTCAACAACGGGCTGGACCGCGAGAGCACGATCAACGCGCTCGCGGAAATGATCAGCGCCAAGAACCGGGGCAACAAGGCCAACCTGAAGCACCCGGAGCTGGCGGTGATCGTCGAGGTGATCAAAGGGCTGACGCTGATCAGCGTCGTGCCGCAGTTTTCCGAGCTGCGCAAGTACAACCTGATGGAGATTTGCACCCGGAAGGACGAGGACGCCAAGTCGCAGGAATCGATCGGGGCGGAAAAGACCGAGGAGCAGAATGGGGAGGAGTCTGAAGAAAAGGTCGTTGCTGAAGAGGGAGAGGAGAAAGAGGCAGCAAAGGGCGAGGAAGGTTCGCAGAAGGAACCGGAACCGGCTGCGCTAGCGAAGGATGGCCAGGAGCCGGAAGATGAGGCTGCCCCGAAGGAAGAAGAGGCAAAGTCTGAGCAATAAGTTTGTCTTTTGATTTAATATTTTCGACTGTATTTTTAAGTACGGTAAAGATTTGCAAAATAAATAACTGAATTCGTTGACTCTACTTTAAACGATATACCTAAACTAGAATGTTTAATTTTACAAGAAAAAGTTGAGAAATTTTTAAAGAAAAATTCTAAACATTTAGAACTGAGAAAACTTATTTTTTACAAAATTGTAAAATTAAGAAGCAACCAGTCCGGTTAACAAAGTCACAAAAAGGATAATACATAATGTTATTGTAGAAAGTTTTCTGAACCATCCGAAAATATGTTTTCAAATTAAAAAATAAAGAACCAAATATAAAAAAAATCTAATGTCAATTCCGATATAAAATTTTGATTTTGCATCCAAAATTAAATGTAAAAATTTGGTATGCCATATTTTCCAAAAAATCACAATCGACAGTAGTACACTGAAATAAATATCATGATTGATGCTATTAGTTTCGCATATAGATTTTTGCAGAGTGACTCAGCGCATGAACCGTATGAGCACTGCATATAAATGGATACGATTTAGAAATATGCTTACGCATATAAAATATATGTACACGGCACATGTACGATACGTGTTATGCTCATGGATTTTAAGAATTCCACACATAGCATGTAGTTGCATCATTAATGATTTTCAAAAGATTTATTTTATATAATTTAATTGCGCTGCATTTTAATATTAATTGATATTCCTAATGATAAATTGTTTTTTTTTTTTTTATTTTCCTTTTGGATTTCTTATAAAAAAAAAAACACTTTGTCGACAAAGTTTAATCTTTATTAGACCCATTTTGCTTGTAATTTTTAGACGATTTTTATAACATTGTTTACATTTTGTACACAAGGATTGTTGTTTGAGTAAGCGGCAGCGGTAGTCGTTTCTACCACGAAATCCAACGTCATTCCTGCCGTCCCGAAACAGATTTTTTGCAATAGTCGTTCGTTTAACCATCCATGAACCTGCGACGACGTTCCGCCTGCTCCTGACAGGCCGGGTTGAACTTATGATTGTTGGCTTCTTCCATAGTCATGGAGTTGATTCCGCGAAGATACGACGATGTCCAGATCCATCTTTTCGCTCAGTTTCATCCACCTGGTCTTGAAGAACTGCGTTCTGATTTCGCTCTTTGGTTCGTACAGGCAGAATCTGGCCTTGTGCCGTAGGAGGCGCTGTAGACCTTGATCGGTTTGTGCTCGCAGCTGATAAAATCAATACCGAGATGTTAGTCAACGCCGTTCTCCACTGGATCTTATTCCCTCACCTCTACAGCTCGACCAGGAAGTGCTGAAGTCCGGCTGGTGTGATCGGTAGGCTGGTAAGATTCTGGGGGACGAGAAGGAAAAAGAGATTATTTTAGGGAATCAAACACCAACGAACAACCAACTCACCACTTTATGCTCCAGGTAGTGCGCCTGCCCGGTGGCCACATCCACCGTGCCCCACTTGTCATCGTGCTCGCAATGCCGGGCCGGATAACTTCCGCTTGCTGGGACGACGCCCTATACTCGGCGACGAGCCGCATGTTTGGCCGCAGATTTTCTTCTGCGCTGTCGACGTTTTCAGCTCGCGGCCGAAACTTGTTGCGGCTCGCCAACACCTGCTCATCCAGAAAGGGTGTTGTCTGTTTCCGGTTGCTAAGCAAGAAAGTTTTTTCTGATGATAGAACGTCACTTTTGACAAATTCCAGCGAGTCCACACCGATGGCGTTGACGGAAGGCGGGAACGCGATCGCCCAGGGACGATGGCCAGCAGACGGGACACTTGAGCGTGTCGGTTCTCACGGGGGCACGTCGCCGGAAGAGTCGCTTGTTGGTGCAGTGTTCATCCGCATGGTGGGCGGATATTTGGCCACGCGGACGTTCCGCTCGGAGATGACATGGTTGGTGCGCGGTTCCCGCATCGAGCACGCCGACAAAGATCCTCGCAAAGATCGCTTCCGTTGCGGTCCAAATCATCCTGGTAGATTGATCGAGATCGATACCTGCACAAACCAGACGGCGGCGCGTTCAACACCCGGAGGTCACTTTTCTGGGAATCAACGGCACCAGATCCAGTGGAGGAGCGGTACCTTCCACGGCCAAAACTTTCCGCGGCCTGAGTTCGCGATCCGGACGGCGAGTGCCGTCGCTGCGAAGGAGGTTAATAACCAAGCTTGAGAAAATGATGATTTTCTCCTGGTGCGTATGGAATAATAATGCTTTTCAATCTTACCTCCAATTCGGCGTTTAATTCGTCTAGCCAAGATCAGGTTGCAAGCTTAAAAACCGTTTATTTTAACAAATTTACAATAAATTTTGAAGCAACACCGGGAGCAAACAATGCTTTTTTCAGTTATTCGCCATCTTGTTTTGCAACATGCAATTATGCCTAGGATTATGCACACATTTGAGAACGAGCCCATAAATGTTGTGAGCATCGCATATAAGTTTTATGAGTAAAAGCATACTGCAAAAATCTATAGCATTTCACACATATAACTTATATGCGATGCTCACAAAGTGTATTTGCGAGAACAATGTTTTTAAATAAAGCAGAATGAAGCTGGGTTATGTGCAATGCGCATATAAAATCTATAAAGATTTTTATTCATAAATATATGTGTGGCAGATGAGTTTCAATATCACACCTAATAGTTTATATTACGCTTTTTCAAGGTACGGTTATGTGCAGTTAGCATATAGAATCAATCTTGATTTTAGTTTCCGTGTATTACGTTTAAGAAATTTTTAATAGCATTTTTTTAATATTTTTATTGGTGCGATAAAAGTATACGCGACTTAAAAGTCATAAATGCAAACAAATTAAAAAAAAAACAATACAAACAAAAAAACAGCTTTAAAGATTGTAAACCTCTAAAAAAAATTAACAACAATTACGTAAAAAAATCACATAGTTAAATAAACTCTCACCAATTAAAAAAAAAAATGTCATAAAAAAAATTAAAACTTCCAAAAATCTCCGGAAGTCTTATTTAATTTTTTTATAAATTATAGCTTGAGCCGAGTTTGAAGAAATAAAACAAATAAAAAAGTTTAATATCATCATAGATTTCAATTTTTTTTTGCATTTTAAAGACTTTTTTTTTGTAAAATTTTTGATTTTTGTAAATTAGAAATTCTATTATTTTATTGTTGGATTTAGATTTTTTTGTGTTTTTAATTTTATTATTCAACATTATTTTTTGTAATTTTCTGGCTTTGATTTTTTTTAATTGCAAATGCACTCAAAAAATTACGATCGAAATTTGTAATAGCAATTCAATTTTTTTTTTGTTATATTTTTTTAAATTTCTTAAGCTCAAAAATTAAAAACAAAACTGCAAAAAATCAATCTAAAAAAAAACATATTTATTTTGAATTTTTAATGAATTTGATGGCAAAAAAACGATACTTGAAAATAAAAATAAAAATCTTTTAACAATATTTAAGATTTTAAAAAAATAAAAGTTTTTTTAGTTTTGATTTGATTGATTTTTTTTAAATTATTTGTATGTAATTTTTTAATTTTATATTTTTTTTATTCTGATGCTTTATTTTTAATTATTTAAAATTTAAAAATTTTTTATTAAAAAAAAAATGAGTTTTATTAGTTTTTATTTTAAATCTTTGAAATTTTTGAAACTTTTGAAATTTTTCAAGATTTCATAAACTTTTATTTTTGTTTTTTTATTCTTGTACATTTTGAATTTTTTTGTTCTGATGTTTTATTTTTTTAAATTTCAAAATTTCTAAATTTTTTTAATTTTTTTTTTGAGTTTTTATTTTTTTTTATTTTAAAGCTTTGAAATTTTTGAATCTTTTGAATTTTTTAAATTTTTTAAGAATCATAAACTTTTATATTTGTTTCTTTATTCTTGTACGTTTTGAATTTTTTTATTCTGATGTTTAATTTTTTAATTTTTTATTTTTTTTTGTTCGATTAGATTAGATGTTTAATTTTTTATTTTTTTATAATTCAAAATTTCTTAATTTTTTTTATTTTTTTGAGTTTTTATTTTTTTGTTTTAAATCTTTGAAACTTTTGAAATTTTTAAATTCTTCAAGATTTCATAAACTTTTAATTTAGTTTTTTTTATTCTTGTACTTTTTTAAATTGTTTGAAAATTCTAAAGCGTTGGACATTTTTGAGTTTATTTTTTTTTGCAATTTTCTTTTTAGCTTTCAAAATGAGCACCAACGGAAAAGTCAAGAACCTAAATCGTTTGAAATTCAGAGTAGGTAATTTTAAAGTTTTTTTTTCAATTTAAATGTTTTCAATATTTTTATGATATGTGATGTTTAGAAAAAATAACAGGAAAAAAAACTTGTTTTTTTGGAAAGTGTACAAAAAATTATTTTAATTATTAGTAAAATCATCAATTTTCAAAAATTCAATCAAATCAAAAATTTGCAAATAATTTACAAAATTTCTAAATAATAAAAATTTGAAAAAAATTAAACTAATAAAAAAGCAATTTGAAAGTTTTTAAAATCTAACTTCAAAAATGTATTTGTCATTCTAAAATATAGAGTAAATGTTCAAACGCACCTTTTGAGTTTTCTTTGCACAAAGATTTTTTTTAAATATGTATACACAGGAATTTATAAAAATATAAATGCAAAATTGTCGGTAGTTTCACATTTAAGAAAACATAATTTAAAAATTTCTTGTGGAATGAAATAAAACAATATTATTCAATTTTTCGCGAATTTTAACTGTAAAATTAGGTAGCCTACCTAAGGTATGTACATCAAATACATTTTGTTAACACCTCAGTAAAAAATAAATATTTTTTTCTTTCTTTTTTGAGTTTTTCAAAAGGTTCAATAAACACAGGAAACCCAAAAATCTAGAAATAATAAATAAGCTCAACAAATTTTGAATTTCAAATAATTTCTCAAATAAAACCCAACACAACTTCATTTACCACTATTTATTTCACCCACAATTACGCACTTTACAAACCTTCATCTAACTGCTTCCACCGTGCATCTTCCGAAGTCCCTCGGCCAGCTGTTGCCGTTCAGCGGCGGCCTCCCGGTACGCGGCCAGTGCCAGATTCAGCTGCACCTTCTTCGTGCAATGCTGGGCCACAAACTGTTCGATGACCGCGAGGTAGCGTGCGTCCTGGCGCAGCTTCTCGACGGATTTCTGTTCCGGCTCGAAGAGGGCCGGTTCCGTGGCCAGAACGTGCTGTTTGAGCTCGTCCAGTCCTTCGAATGCGCTGTCCGGGATTTGGTGGAGGGAATTGTGGAGGACGATGAGTTCGATGCCGTTGCGGAGGTAGTCCCGTTTGATCATGTCCAGGAGGAGGTCGTCGACGAGGCGGTGCCAGGCCAGGAAGAAGGTCAACGGGCCAAAGTGGCGCGTAGAACGGAGCGAATCGAACGCTTTGTGCTCGTTGACGTGCTGGTAGATGGTGGCGGTGATGTCGTGGTACTCGGCCTCGTACGGTTCAAACTGGACGCAGGCCCGGTCCAGGACAAACTCGTAATCGCCGGCTTCGAGGAGCTTTCGAAGATTTCCGGCTTCAAACATCTTTGGCGTTCGAATGTGCCGTCCCTTGAGGGGGAAGTAAATCTGATTGAGCCGTTTGCGCGTCTCGTAGTCCGCCTCCCGGAGCGTTCCGTCGGGCAATCGCTCGACGATGCTTCGTTTGCTGTTCTTGATGCCGTACGTAATGTCCGTGAAGACCATCTTCGCCTCGGAGAAACCCTTTAACGCACCGTCCTTGGACAGAACCTTGGGATTCTCCTGCATCACGTGCACCACCGGAGGCATCTGCAGAAGCCGTTCGGCGCGGCCAATCGATTGTCGCACTTCCTGGCGCAACTGCTCGTCGGTCATGAACTTGTACTCGACGGTGCTGTCCCGGACGGAGCGCTTTCGGAACACCCGATCCAGCTCGAGCCGGGTCATCGAGCGGAGCAGCTTCTGGACGTCATCGCGCATAAACACCGGACCGGGATCTTTGTCTGATGGGGGGAGAGGGACGTTTAGAAATTGTTGAACTTTGAGCAATCCGGCGACTCACCGTAGGACAGAAAGTTCTTGGCAGAAGTGCTGCAAAACCATCGCGAGTACGGAAATGAATGGGTGCTTTTGATAACCTCGGTAAGCAGGCGGCCACCGGCTGGAAGTTTCAACATTTTTAATAGTGAAAACTAGAGAAAAACACGCATAAAATGGAAAAATTCGGCGAAAAACAATTTTCCTCTTCAAAAGTTACAAAACAACCTCGATCACATTTCCCGAGATCTGTCAAAAAGTTTGACAGTCGCGCAGTGGCGTTACGTTTTGAGGGGGTGGCGTTACGTTTCCAATCAAAACATCAGACCACTTCCCAACAAAACAACAATCAACATGAACCGGCTGCTCGGTTCCGCCGGGGCACTCCGGAACGTGCTCCTGAATCCAGCCCGCTTCCTGTCCGTCAAGCCTTCCGTCCCGGACGCGGACACCATCTTCGACAAGATCATCCGGAGGCAGATTCCAGCGGACATAATCTACGAGGATGAGCGCTGCTTGGCCTTCAACGACGTCTCTCCCCAAGGGCCGGTCCACTTTTTGGTGATTCCGAAGCGGCGCATCGCGAAGCTAGAGGACGGTACGGCGGCGGATGAGCCGATTTTCGGACACCTGATGCAGGTTGCGGGGGAGCTGGGGAAGGAGCGAGCTCCGGAGGGTTTCCGGATGGTGGTGAACAATGGCGAACACGGATGTCAGACGGTGTTCCATTTGCATCTGCACGTTATCGGCGGACGGCAGCTGGGATGGCCACCGGGATAAATTAGTGGAAACTTCTTGATTAGATTGTTGGCTTAAAACTATTGTTCTGCTATTGCTATTGATAACATTATGTTTGAAAAAAGAATAAATTTGTTTGTAATAATCGACAAACATTATTAATTATTTTATGTATAAATCTAAATATCAAAATCCAAAAATATATACCATTAAAAAAAAACAATCAAAAGGCAAAGTAAAAACTTTTAAAAATTCTACAAATCCCAAAATTTCAGTTTTTAGTTTCTCATTTTTTTATTTTTTTTTTATTTTTATGCATTTTAAATTTCAATATTGTTTCTGACTTTTTTAATAAATCTCAGAAAAATCATTGCAATTTGCTCGGCAATTTGACATCTTTAATTTTATATCTTCAAAATTAGATTTTAAACTTTTTTAATTTTTCAATTCAAAACTTGAAAATTTTTAATTTTTAAAATTTGAAATTTTTGGATATCAGTTTCACTTTTATTTATTTTGTTGCTTTTGAATTCTAATCTTTTCAATTTCAATTTTTTTTTAATTTTTTCGGTATTTTTTTTAATTTTTATTTATTTTTATTTATAAGGCCGTTGCAAATATTTTTCAAAGTTTATGTCTACCCCTCGACTTTCGCAAAAAATAAAATTTTCGTCAATACTTAGATATTTTGGAAACTAATGATGGCAAAACAACTGGACAGGTGTATAATGCATTTAAAAACACTTTTTTCATTAAAATGTTGAAACCATGGCTCGTAATTTCAATTTTTATACTTTTTTATTTTTTTGCCCCCCCCCCCCCTCGACTTTGGTCAGAGTCGAGGGACATAAACTTCAAAAAATATTTGCAACGGCCTAACAGTTTTTTTTAATTTTAAAATAACAATATTCTTTTTTTTTAATTTTCGAAAATCCGAATTTCTTGTATTTGAATTTTCAATCTTGATTTTTTAGAATATTTTAATATGTGTATACACATATTTCAAAATAAATTTTATATCTTCAAAATATTTTTTTTAACTATTTTATTTTTTTAATTCAAAGCTTAAATTTTTTAATGTTTTAAAATATGAGATTTTTGGATCTCAGTTTTACTTTTATTTTTTTTTTGCTTTTGAATTCTAAACTTTCAATTTGATTTTTGTTTAACTGTTTCGATTTTGAAATAATAAGATTTTTTTTTGAATTTTAGAAATTCCGAATTTCTCTTGGAATTTCTTGTTTTTGAATTTTCAACCTTGATTTTTTAAAAAATATTTTAATATTTGTATTTTCGAATTTCAAAATTTCTGAAAATCTCTAAAATGTAATACAGAGAAACCTCTTTTTACGCGGTGGCGTTACGCTTTTTGTTTCGTAGATTTCTCTTAAACCACACATTTTTTTGCAAGCTTCAAAAAGCGTTTTGTAGATCTGAACCAAACCTACAAATTGCTTTTAAAACATTGCAAAAATGTTGCGTCGTTCCAGAGAAATCGACAAATTAATTAGAAAAAACGTAACGCACGGCGTAAAAAGAGGTTTCACCAAGGTCAAAATCCTAAAATCTTCAAGAATTAACCTGCCAACCTACCAGCCTGACCAGCGCCGCAGGATTTTCTGCATCTAGTCGAGCATCTCCGGCTTGGTGAAACGCACTCAATTGAGGGAGTTACCACATTCTCGGAGTCCGACCGACACAGGAAGAGGTGAGGAAGTTTTGCAGGGTGCCTGAATCAAAACGCTCGGATGATGAACCCGTCCCGGTTACCACTGAAGAAGACAGCATGCGACTAGAGGAGAGCATGTGGATGGAGTTGGCGCAGAACGGACGAAGAAGTAAGCGACTTGCTCGCGATGATCAGGTTAAGTCTTCTCCGACGGTCTTCGAAACCGGTCAAAACAGCTGCTCGCGATTAGTTCATTTTCCTTGCTGAAATTTACCGTCCTCCAACTACTCGGCCAGCAGGTGCTCGAACCGCTGCAGATGACCGTTCCGGAAGACATACCGCTGCACCGCCTTCAGGGCCCCATCGTAAAACCGGACCATGTTTTGAGTCCCTCTTGGCTTTTTCCGTTCGAGAAAGCTTCGTAAACACGGTAAACATTCTTCGATTTTGACATTTCAAAATGAAGTGGTGCCAGTTTGGCAGAGAAATTCTATGACAGTTCCGCGCGTCAACTGAGTGCGCGCACACCGCCAGCACCATCGCGCACCCAATCGCACCATGAAGACAAACGCTTGTTCAGAAAACCGTGTAGCGAGAGTCTAACCCCTTGAGTTTTCCTGTAACCAACAAGTTGCGTTACCCTGTGCGTTACACTTTCTCAGTTGACCCAAAGTCTAGTTGACCTAACCGACCAACTCCCCTCTCTCTCTCTTTCCTCTTTTTTCCGGTGGACTTCTTTCCGTTGCTCGTCCATTCGGCTCGTTCACTTCGTTCGCGGACTTCAACGTCATCGGTTCGGCGTTTTCTTTTTAGAGAAGAGGAGAAAAAGATCAAAGTTCTAGAAAAGAGTTAACTTTTAGTAAAAGTTTGCTCGGAAAAATGAAGTGAAAATGTGAAAAATTGCTTCTACTTCCTTTTGGTAAGTTAATTTGTGGGTATTTCGTCGATTTTCAGCGTTTAAAGTGGCTTCTTGTTTCTGGCACCGCAAGCGTGCTGACGCGTTACTTTCAAGTCCTGTTTTCTTCAAATTTATTGCTGAATTCGGTTCAAATTTATGATCAAATTGCTCACAATTGTGTTTTTATTGTAATTTAGTAGAGCAATTTCTTGAAAAAAGTGTATTTTTACTGAAAAATCGATTTTAAGTTTCCGACAACCAAACCTAACCTCAAACCCTAATCCGACATTTTGTTTTTCGCTTCTCCCTCCCACAGAGACTTGAAAAATCCAAGCAACCGCTGCGAAGAGAAGATGCGCTAGAGGACGAAATCCGGTTCCGGTTTGAAGCAAAAACAATCGAAACGCCGCAATGTATCTGTACAACTTTATCCTGCAGCGTGCGACCGGCATCACGCACGCGGTCCACGGCTGCTTCGCCGGCACCAAGCAGCAGGAGATTCTGCTGAGCAAGGGCAAAAGTTTGGAGCTGGTGCGGCCGGACCCAAACACGGGGAAGGTGCACACGCTGCTCCAGACGGAGGTTTTCGGCGTGATCCGGTCGCTGATGTCGTTCCGGCTGACGGGGGGCACGAAAGGTGGGTTGCAACTTTGGGACTTGAGATTTAGTACGGCATGTCTTGCTTCACCCGTGAGCGATTCCAAAATTTCCGGGTCACGGGTGAAAACTCACTTACGGTGCCGAGAGTGTCTTCCCCCCGAAAGGGGGGAGGTTCGCATGTCGCTTTCGAAGCGTGGTCAATCGTGCTTCGAATTGAAACTTGCGAGTACAGATTTAAATTTTGGGAAAAAAGTGTGATCCCTTGATATAGGTTAACGTTTGTTTCCCATCTCACCTGGGTTCGGATGTCATAATTCAAGGGAAAGCAACACCGTTGGACAATAGGCGGACGGTCATCTCTTCAAAATGGTGCCGTCCACGTTCCGACGGGACAGTTTTTGCCGGCTTGAATTTGGCATCAACAGAAATCTTGAAAAGCGACTAATTTTCAATTTTTCCCGCAGATTATGCCGTGGTCGGTTCCGACTCGGGCCGCATTGTCATCCTGGAGTACAACGCGGCCAAGAACCAGCTCGAGAAGGTGCACCAGGAAACGTTCGGCAAGTCCGGCTGTCGGCGGATCGTTCCGGGGCAGTTTTTGGCCATTGACCCGAAGGGTCGAGCCGTGATGATCGGGGCGATCGAGAAGCAGAAACTGGTTTACATTTTGAACAGAGATTCGGAGGCGCGGTTGACCATTTCTTCGCCGCTGGAGGCGCACAAGTCGAGCACGTTGACGTACCACATGGTCGGAGTGGACGTGGGCTTCGAGAACCCGATGTTTGCCTGTTTGGAGATTGATTACGAGGAGGCGGATCTGGATCCGACGGGGGAAGCTGCGGCGAAGACGCAGCAGACGTTGACGTTCTACGAGTTGGACTTGGGGTTGAACCACGTGGTCCGGAAGTACTCGGAACCGCTGGAAGAGCACGCGAATTTCTTGATTTCCGTGCCCGGAGGAAACGACGGCCCGTCCGGAGTGTTGATCTGCTCGGAGAACTACCTGACGTACAAGAATCTCGGCGACCAGCACGACATCCGTTGTCCGATTCCGCGCCGACGCAACGACCTGGACGACCCCGAACGGGGCATGATCTTCATCTGCTCGGCCACGCACCGTACCAAGTCGATGTTCTTTTTCCTGGTTCAAACCGAGCAGGGAGACATCTTCAAAGTTACGCTCGAGACGGACGACGACGTCGTGGCGGAGATCAAGCTCAAGTACTTTGACACGGTTCCGCCGGCCACGGCCATGTGCGTGCTCAAGACCGGTTTCCTGTTTGTGGCGTGCGACTTTGGCAATCACTACCTGTACCAGATCGCTCACCTCGGTGACGACGACGACGAGCCCGAGTTCAGCTCGGCCATGCCCCTGGAAGAAGGCGACACGTTCTTCTTCGCCCCACGCCCGCTCAAGAACCTGGTCATGGTCGACGAAATCCACTCGTTCGCGCCGATCCTGGGCTGCCAAGTGGCCGATCTCGCCAACGAGGACACGCCCCAGCTGTACCTGGCGTGCGGCCGCGGACCCCGCTCCTCCATCCGAGTCCTGCGCCACGGTCTGGAAGTGTCCGAAATGGCCGTCTCCGAGCTGCCCGGTAATCCGAACGCCGTCTGGACCGTCAAGAAACGCGCGGACGGTAAGTCTCCCACACGCTCCCGTCCCACCTTCCGGAGCTGACTGACCGTCGTCGCCACACACACTCGACTAGTCCTGGATCCTGGATCCGAAACCGGAGGCTGGCGATCCCAACTCAATGTGTCGTCGTACCCCGCCGTCGAAGAGCAAATCGGTCCCGCATCTTTTGTGGTCGACCAAAGTTGATATATTCCTGATCCTTGGCGTAGCCCGTTGGGCCGTGACCGCGGTAGATAAACCATATCAGCTACAGTTCCTTCCCTACAAGTCAGTCAGTCAGCTCCGCGTTTAGTCTGTAAGTTGAGTTGGCCCGTTCTCCTCCTCCTCCGAGTATCAAGTATTAATAACAAAAGCTGGTGTTTTGATTGCGAAACAAAGTTGAACTTGAAAACTTGCGAAAGATCGCCAAACAATCAAAACAGTATCACAAACACCAGTTTTTCCTCTCATTTTCAGACCGTCGTGGTTGAGTTGGGTGTGCCCAAAGTGTGTGCCAACGCGAACCCAAAAATCCGTCGCCAATAGGTAAGACTAGCGATACTACACAAAAAAGCTCGTAACAGAACAGAACATTTTGGTTAGGCAACTTTTTCACCACAAAAAAACACTCTTTCTAAGCTCTCGGAACTAAATCGAACCTCGCACCACCCTCTCTTTTGCAGACGAGTTCGACGCGTACATCATCGTGTCCTTCGTGAACGCGACGCTGGTGCTCAGCATCGGCGACACCGTCGAGGAGGTCACCGACAGTGGCTTTCTCGGGACGACCCCGACGCTGTGCTGTTCCGCCCTCGGTGATGACGCCCTGGTGCAGGTCTACCCGGACGGCATTCGGCACATCCGCGCGGACAAGCGCGTCAACGAGTGGAAGGCCCCCGGCAAGAAGACGATCATCAAGTGTGCGGTCAACAGCCGGCAGGTCGTGATTGCGCTGTCCGGCGGGGAGCTGGTGTACTTTGAGATGGATCCGGTAAGTTTAAGATTCTTGCAGGGTTGGGATTCGTTTTTCCATGATGAACACCTGTTACGCGGAATTGTTTTGAAGATTACCACGGTGTCCTGCAGTGCTGAGTAGAAAACTTCAAAGCAATTTCCTTACCAAATTCAAACAACGTCCTAACTCAAGTCTCCTGATTCCAGACCGGTCAACTGAACGAGTACACCGAGCGGAAGAAGATGCCCAGCGATGTGATGTGCATGGCGTTGGGTTCGGTCCCGGCCGGCGAGCAGCGTGCCTGGTTCTTGGCCGTCGGTTTAGCGGACAACACGGTCCGTATCATCTCGCTCGATCCCGCTGACTGCTTGTCCCCGCGATCGATGCAGGCCCTGCCGTCGGCGGCCGAATCGCTGTGCATCGTAGAGATGGGCACCGGAGAGAGTAACGAGGAGGGGACCGTTTCAACGGCGGGATGTTTCTACCTGAATATCGGGTTGACGAACGGAGTTCTGTTGAGGACGGTGTTGGATCCGGTTTCTGGGGATTTGGCTGATACGCGAACGCGCTACCTCGGGTCGCGACCGGTGAAGCTGTTCCGCATCAAGATGCAGGGCTCGGAAGCGGTGCTGGCCATGTCCAGTCGCACCTGGTTGAGCTACTACTACCAGAACCGATTCCATTTAACCCCGCTGTCGTACGAAACCCTCGAATACGCGTCCGGCTTCTCTAGCGAGCAGTGCGCCGAAGGCATCGTGGCCATCTCAACCAACACGCTGAGGATTTTGGCGCTGGAAAAGCTCGGTGCTGTTTTCAACCAGATCACGTTCCCCCTCGAGTACACCCCGAAGCGCTTTCTGATCCACAACGAAACCGGCAAACTGATCATCAGCGAAACCGACCACAACGCGTACACCGAGGAGACCAAGAACATCCGCAAGAAGCAGATGGCCGACGAAATGCGCGAAGCCGCCGGCGAGGACGAGCAGGAACTCGCCAACGAGATGGCGGACGCCTTCATCAACGAAGTCCTCCCGGAAGACCAATTCTCCTCCCCGAAAGCCGGAGCCGGCATGTGGGCGTCCCAAATCCGCGTCATGGACCCCATCAACGGCCACACCTACTCCAAGGTGCAGCTCGCCCAAAACGAAGCCGTCATGTCGATGGCCCTGGTGCGATTCACCGTCGACCAAAAGTGGTACGTCGTGGCCGGAGTGGCCAAAGATCTCGCCCTCAACCCCAAAATCACCAACGGTGGCTTCATCGACGTCTACAAGTACGACTTCCACACGCACCAGCTCGAACACTACCACCGCACCGAAATCGACGACGCCCCCGGCGCAATCTGCTCCTTCCAAGGCCGCGTCCTCGTCGGCATCGGCAAAGTCCTGCGCATCTACGACCTCGGCAAAAAGAAGCTCCTCCGCAAGTGCGAGAACAAACACATTCCCAACCAGATCGTCAACATCCAGGCGATGGGCTCGCGCGTCTTCGTCTCCGACGTCCAAGAATCCATCTACTGTGTCAAGTACAAGCGCGCCGAAAACCAACTCATCATCTTCGCCGACGACACCCACCCCCGCTGGATCACCACCTCAACCCTCCTAGACTACGACACCGTCGCCACCGCCGACAAGTTCGGCAACGTGTCCGTCCTCCGCCTCCCCCACTCCGTCTCCGACGACGTCGACGAAGACCCCACCGGCAACAAAGCCCTCTGGGACCGCGGCCTCCTCAACGGCGCCTCCCAAAAGGCGGAAAACGTGTGCACATTCCACCTCGGCGAAACCATCATGTCGCTCCAGAAAGCCACCCTCATCCCGGGCGGCTCCGAGTCGCTCATCTACGCGACCATGTCCGGCACCGTGGGCGCCCTCGTTCCCTTCACCAGCCGCGAAGACTTTGACTTTTTCCAACACCTCGAGATGCACATGCGCAACGAGAATCCGCCACTGTGCGGGCGGGACCACCTCAGCTTCCGCAGCTACTACTACCCGGTCAAGAACGTCATGGACGGGGATCTGTGCGAGCAGTTCACCTCGATGGATCCGGCCAAGCAGAAGAGCATCGCGACGGATCTGGGCCGGACGCCGAACGAGGTCGCGAAGAAGCTCGAGGACATCCGGACGCGGTACGCGTTCTAAGGTGAGTTTCGTGTGGGAGGTGTTTGGGTTTGATAATTATGACCTTACTTAAGAACTGTTCTGTTTACATAACTGCGTTAAGTAGTTGACTGACGCGTTCTAGACTGAAAGGTGCGATTTTTTAGACAAATTTGTAATTCGACGTTTCTTTCCTTCTTTACAGATCAAATCGCTAGATGTGTACTAAATAATCGTAATTGTAAAACTAAAGGTGAGTTTTTGCTATATTAAAAACAATTATAACAAATTTTTCATGATGATTTGCTAAAATAAGACCTTTGGACACCTAAAGAACTCCATTGATTAAGACTACGTAATAAGCACTGAAGCATTGCAAATCAAATCTTGAACAAATCTAAAATCTCCAAAAAAACATCTACTAAAAATTTCTTTGTATTTTTGTTTAATTTTCACAGTATTCGTAATCTGGTGCCGGCGAGAGAGAGTTTGCCCTTTTCCTGGGATTTTTGCACATAGTTTCGGTGAGTAAGCTTGATTAATTCCACTAAAATTTGCGCCCCTCTTTTTCATGATGATTTGCTAAAATAAGACCTTTGGACACCTAAAGAACTTCATTGATTAAGACTACGTAATAAGCACTGAAGCCTTTAAAGTCAAATCGACGATTTGAAATCTTCAAGGACATTAACTAAAAAATCTCTTCGTTTTTTTTTTATTTCACAGTATTCGTAATCCGGTGCCGACGACGGAGTTTGCCCAATTCCTAGGCTGTTTGCACATAGTTTCGGTGAGTAAGCTTGATTAATTCAACTAAATCGTCAGCGCTTTTCTCATGATGATTTGCTTAAATAAGACCTTTGGACACCTAAAGAATGCCATTGATTAAGACTACGTTAAAAGCACTGATGCGCAATTTGAACCCAATCTCAATTTGATGAATTTTTCGAACAAATGTCTAACAAATTTGTCTTCTTCTTTTCGCAGATATCATAATCACAAGTGGTACGGATTTGCTGGTGTCGGCGAATTTTGAGGTGAGCATTCTTTTAACTTAAAAAAGAAAATGTATTTTTTCCATGATGATTTAATGCTTTTGCACGCTTGCTTGACATGAAAAAAACCCGTGATTAAAACTATTTTTTTCAAAAGCTCTGACCATGCAAATGTTGCAAAATCATTTACGCTATCAAAAACGCGTTTTGCTAACAAGTTTCATTTGTATTCTTTTCAGGATTTCGCACTGTTTTGATTGAAGTTTGAACCAAGAAGATCGCGCGATTTGAGAGGTGAGTTTGCCCAAAATAAATCTCAAACAAAGATAAAAGTTTCGTATTTCCATGATGTGTAACCGCTTGTCGGTTTACCGTGTTTCAACTGAATTTTGTTGATTAAAACTTAACCTTTGCTGATTGAATTATTCAATCGAGATAACCTTTCCAAATAAAAAATTGAAAAAAAAACTAACTTGTCTTATTTTCCGCTTGTTACAGATTGCTCATTGACGGATTTCTCAAAGCTGAAGTTTTCTTCGTTTTCAAGGTAATATTTTCAACAACATTTTCAAGCTGAGCAATTCTCCAAGTCTTCAGACCATGATTATTTTTTGGATTAGATGAAGCGTACTTTTTCTATGACCAACAAGTTGCAAAAAGAGGATTTTTTCAGCACGAGTCGTACATTTATCCAACGAAGTTCACCGAGTTAGATAATTACGACAAGTGATGAAAAATAAAGTTTTGCAACGAGTTCCATACAACGTTTTTTGCAATTCCGAAAAACACCCTTTGGACAGAATTATAGGAAGAGAGTCCATGCATTGAGTCAATGAATCGTTCAAATCAAAAAAATGTTGAAAAGTATAACTTTTCCTAACGAGTGCTGAAAAGTTCAACTTTTCGGCATCCATTTCAGTGCTGAAAAGTAGAACTTTTCAGCATTTGTTTTGAAAAGGGTTACTATCCAGCTTTTTAAGCGAAAATGGCGTTCGCCCGCAAAAAGTGTGCCATGGCATGAGAACCGCATTTTTTTTCGTAATTTTGAGTTTTATTGGCGAAAATCAACAAAAATTCAGAAGCATTTAAGCAGAGTTGAGGATAATGATGTGTTTTATAGTATCATCAGTAAAAATACCAACAGTCAGGCTTCTTTTTTAAATAGGAATTGAAACAAGTTGTCCACTTTTTGCAAGCGATTTTCTCGAATCGCGGTTTTTGGTTTTGTGCCCTAATGAAATGTTTGGCTCGATTTTTGGTACAGAAAAGTAGGCTGTTTCGTCGTTCAAGAATGACAGGAAAAGTAAGTAGTTTCACGACGGAATGGCAAAAAAGTCATTTTGGTTCATCCATACAAGTTTCCAAACTAAAATGCGATTAAAATTTTCAAAAATCTTCAAAAATAAAAAAATTACCAATTATGAATGAGAAAGGATATGGATTAATTCAAAAGCTTGTGGTCTAAGCTGAAAATTTTCAATTGAAAAGATTTTCGAAATAGACAAATTGTGAAAAATTTCAGATAATGATAAAGTGATCTTTATTCTAACTTCTAACCTCTAGTTTTTTTTTAAGAAAAAAGGTCTAATTGCCAACATTTTCATTTTTGCTATTCGAGCCCTGACCCTAACTCAAGACAGTTTCAAAAACACTCAATAAGTAAAAAAATATAAAATTTAGTTAATTGGCCCTTTTTTTTAAAAAAAAATCGACTTGTCTGGCATTCTAAGATTTATCTGGCAACCCTGATTTTGAGAACGGATTTTCTGATCGCTTTAGTGTATTTGGCAAAGTTGTTGGTATTGCGTTGAAACTTTCAGAAAAAAAAGTTTCACTTGAAATAACCTTTTTAATCACATTTTTCATACAAAATTAACCAATTTTTCAAATTTGAAAAAAAAATCTAAATTTTTGTTTTCTGGACGTGTTTTGGGGTTTGAGCTACTGCTTGATTTTGCGACTTGACATTTCTGCCAATTTTCCCAACAAAAAGAGTGTAGTGTAGCTTACACTGAGAAGTCCTTAGCAATACCTACAATTTTGCCAAATACAGCAAATCGATCAGAAAATCTGTTCTCAAGATACAGATTTTAGATCGAAATCCAAATAACTTCTTTGGTCACAGTAAAAGTACTCACAAAACTTTCATCATAAACAAATAATCGCAAATTACTCTATTGTTTTCCAACAATTTTGCTTATTTTTGTGAGAATTGCTCAACTCTATCCCACTTTTCATGATGAATCTTTTCACGCAAGATAGACTAATGAAATCCGTTGATTAGAACTTTTTTGAAAACTGATCAAAGCTTTCAATTGGTTTGCGTTAAAGCTATTTGTCAAATCACCACTAAAAAATGTTCATCTCTTTCTCAGGAACTGCACCTCACCGAGTCTTTGAAACCTGTTCATCTTGACTGATTGGAAATTGCAGGTGAGATTTCTTTTCGTCAAACAAGCAAAATGAAAAACTGCAGTTTTCCCGAGCCTTAAAATGATGTTACTCTTAATATACGCTATTACGGCCCCAATGCTCGGAGGCATGAGTGTGATTATAAATTATTTCTGATTGCTCGAAGAAAATTTGCAAAAATTCGTCTTTCCTCCTTAAATGTCGCAAAAATAATTAAAATCCTTTCTCTTTGTTTACAGATTGCAGCTCGTTGGTGCGATGACGTCCAATGGAATTAACAGCTTCCGAGAATGTTTGAAGTAAGCGTAATACACTCTAAAATGCAAGCATAATTTGGTGGAGCAAACCGTTTTCTATGATGTTGTTTTTAATATACTCTGACGCTCCACTGCTCGGTAGCAACAATGGTTACAAATAAACACTGATGAAAGTCGTTGGCCCCCCTTTTAAAAAGCTCTTCAAAATGATCTTGTTTTCACATACTAAATTTTTCTTCTCTTTTTGTTAATTGCAGATGGTTGACCAAATCGAAATCATCTGATTGGTTATCGCGCTGAAGGAGATCTCAAGGTTGGTACTATTAAACTTTTATTGCTAATTCAAGTATTTTTTTTCTATGATGAACAACAAAAATATAAGTTCGGACTTATGAATTTTCATAGTGATTCGTTATTTTGTTTCACTGACATTACTTAAAGAAAAGTCTAAAACGTGTCAAAAATTCAAGATTACTGACTGATCTAACATTCCCCATTTCTCCCTCTCGTTTACAGATTCGCCGTCCCAGCAGCCAGCAGCAACATTTTCACGTTGTAGTGAATAAAAGCATCTAAAAGTCCCGGCACCAGATTCAACCTACTAATCACCACTCTCTCAACTCCCATCACGAGGAGTATGTTTTTAAAAGTCGCAAAACCTAACACATCCGTTCGCGACCGAATGGTACACGACACAGGAAAAAAAACCCTTTAATCTTAATAAAAGCTAAGCATAAAACACAACCCTCGAAAAACGCAGAAAATTTTCTCACGCGAATCTTGACGATGACAGACCTTCGAGCTTTGTTTCCCCCTTCTTCTTTGCTTGCAATCTCGTATTTTGTTCGTCAAGGAAGGGAGCTAGGTCTCTTCTACACCGGGCCCAGGTGTCGATGCTGTTAACCTTTTCCCCTGTTTTTTGTTTGGTTTGGTTTGCTAGTTGATTGTGATTGCGGACGATGATGACTGTGTTTGGATAGAACTCTTTCCTTCTCTCTGGTGGAGACATCGTTTAAATTTGGAAGTAATTGCAGTTTATGTTAAAAATGTTGATTTTTCCCGTTTTCGTAATTTTTCCGTTTATTTTATTTTTTTCAAAAAATCATCTCAGAATCTTACTTTACTATTTTGTGGAATTGATGCCGGTGTGCTCTGTTGTACCCAGCTTGCTAGGATTCCTATCTAGATAGAACAAAAAAGCACACTGGCATCGATATATTATGTAAAACTGGGCTAATTTTTTTTCTTGTAGTAAAATGTAATTTTTGTCTAAAATATCCTTAAAATTTTTCTTGGGTTATTCATATGGGTAGGAAATCATCGGGAATATATCATAAATTTCGATAGTGAAAATATATATAGTAAATTTTGAGTAATATTTTAAAAAACAAAACTACATATTTTTGGAAAAAATATCTACTCAAAATTTTATGTTCCCACAAAATGGGTATCAAATGATTGGGGATCATTCAAAGATATCAAAAGTAATAAAACATATTTTTAAAATACTCAAAATTTCACAAAACTATTTTTCAAAGTTTTTGTCGCTCGAAGTCGAGGGGAGCGGGTAAAAATAAAAAAAAATTAATAACAATCCAACAAACAAAAAACGAAAAAGTGAAATTTGCCACTGTTTTGTGGGAAAAAAAACTGCTAAATTTCATTAGTTCACTTGGTTTTGAACCAAACTGCATCATTATCTCAATCAAAATTGACGAAACTACATATGGAACGGATTTGATTTGAGCGGCAGAATATCAGTATCAAATGATCGTGGATGTTTTATCTATTTTTTGAAATACTCAAAAAAATTATTCGTGTTTCGAGCGTCATTTTTTAAAGTGAGGCCGTTGCAAATATTTTTCAAAGTTTATGTCCCCCCCCCCCCTGCAACGTGTTTTTCGGAGCCTTTTATTTGATATTTTATTTTTCATTAATCCTTCTTTTATCACCGTTGATCGGAAGGCACGCCGCCGGTTTAGTTCGTTTAAGTTATTGTTTTAATTTACATTACAATTGGTGTCCTGATTTGTTTTCGTTTAAATTCGTTGATCGCAATAATTTATTCCAACTGGCAGTTTTAGTATAAACTCATCAAACTATCGATTTTATGAAGAGTAAAGAATCTTTTATTTACTATTTTTGAAATTTTCTCGCGTTATCTTAATTGTACAAACAGTAAAAATATACTGATAAGTCCATCCCATAGCACTACTGCTCGGTTGGCACGCGTTCGATTAAAAAACATTTTAAATAATCAATTATGTATCTTTCCGCAGCCGGCTGCTTAAAATTTTATAATTTTAACCGATAAACAAATTGCTCATGGTTGCACCACCTACCACAGTAAATCCTGACCTCATACCCATCTCTAGCGGTCTCCATCAATCAAGAATCGGCTAAAATTCCCATCGACTTCCCCATGTCTTACCACTGGTCGTGGCCGGCGTCGGTATTGATCAGCATGATAGGGACCTTTGAAAATTGCGAAGGGGTGATGATTGGTTCCTACTTTTCATTTGTGGTCCACGGAGCATTTTTTGGGGGTCCTGGTCAATAACGATGTAGTATCTACGGGTAGACAGCAATGTTATGCTATGCAAGTTCAAAATAAGTAGTTTGTGAAAAAAATGAGTTTGTTTCAAGAATGTGTTATTGCTCTTAGCAGGGTGGCCACTCAAGTCGGGAAATCGGGAAAGTCGGGAAAAAGTTGGGAATTCGCCAAAATCCGCCATAAATCAGGAAAAAGTCGGGAATTTATGATTTTTTGTCAAAAAGTCGGGAATTATAAGCATGCTTGATTGAAAATTATTTTTTTAGCTCTTGAATAATTTTGTAATATTTTGTACAATTCTCAAATTGAATTAACTCAATTCTGCTTTAATAACTTACTTTAAAATTGAGTATGGAAAAGCTGTTTAAGATATTCAAAATCTTAATTAATATTAGAGTCTTTGACACAGATCTTCATGATATTTTTCATGAATCATATGATCTCTAGAAATATTTGTTTATCATACAAGAGGTAAACTTAATGAAAAACTAATATAAAAATAGAGCCTAATGGCCAGCTTAGAGTTATGATTCTATTTCATTTTGTCACATAGATTGATTATTTGAAAACAGATTCCAACTTGAGTTTGGCAATGGTTTTTTGGTAAATATTTTTAATATTTTTAATTAAAATATGTTTTTTTTTTAAATGTTGCCGTTAAACTTTTTTTGTGAGTTTGGTTAAATTACTACTATACATAAAGCTTGATTTTCAGTTTTCGGAAAACTTAAATATCGAATAAAATCTAAAATTTAAAAACCTTTTTTACGTTTTTACGAAAACATAAAGAAAATTTTAAAATAAAAAAAAATAATCCAAGAAATTTTGAGTTATTGCAAAACTGTTCAAGAAAATTGTCTCTTCAAACATTTTGCTTAAAATAAGTGGTAAAACATAAAATCATATCTAACTGAATGTTCATTGAAAAAAAAGAAAAAAGAAAAAAAAAAAACAGTTACCACTGACCACTAGATAAATTAACATTGATTTGAGAAAGCAATATCAAAAATTACAAAATTAAAAAGGGAACCAGGCAATTTTTTTATGAATTTCTTGACATTTTTCTAAATCCTATGAATGAATAATTATTGCAATTATGTTTTAATCATTCTTTGATTTAAAATGATGATGAAGTTAAAAAAAATAGGAACGAATTTTTAAGTTCAGTTATCTTTAACTTTTTGTCATTTCCAGTTGAAACGAAGTATCAAAACTATACTTTTGCCAATTAAAAAAATAACATGAATGTTATAAGTATTGTTGAACTTTCTATAATTTTTTCAAAGACTAATTGTTTGTGTTTCTACTCTGAATCATAATAATGAAGTTTGTGAAGTTTTTTTCAATTGTTGTTTAGTTTCTGTATTTACAAAAAATGCCTTTATTTGGATTATTTTTGAATTCCTTTAATTTTTTTCGGTGGTTAATATTGACTTTTCTTATAGAAAGTTTTTTGTTTGAAATCATTCTTTAGATAAGAAATGCGTATTATTTGAGCATTCTGGAAAAGTCTGGAAAAAGTCGGGAATTTGAAAATGGGATTTGAGTGGTCACCCTGTCTTAGAATGTATGAAATTCCCGATGAATTGATGCCAATTTGCACCAACTAAAATTTTGAGATTGCATTTTCAAAAAAGTTAAGACTACTTTCGAAATGTATGAAAATTCTCCGATCATTTAATGCCCATTTTGTAGAAAAAAGAAAAACAAAAATATTAAATATATTTTTCGAAAATCCATAATTTTATGAAATTGTGTAGTCTTAGGATGTTAGGATTTTAACTCTAGCACCACCAGTTAAACCCATCGTAGCAGTAGCCCGTTGAACAAAGGCTCAGATTAAAGCTGTTTGATGTTTGAATCTTCTTGGAGAAAACCTGCGCAAGCGAGATCGCTTATGTCAAAATCTTCGTGCCACGTGGTTAAAAAGGTAAACAAAACCAGCTGATGATGCAAATTCATGGGCATTTTTTGAAATGGTCGTATGAATTTATATTTAAAATATCATTTCTATCATTTTTTCGGCAATTTTAGTATCCATGATAGATTACATAGAATCATAAAGACAAATTTAATGCCAAATAAACTGTTTCTAGCACCATACTAATGCTAAATGTTTAAATTAATAATTGCATAAGACATTTTGAGAAATGATTGTGCGATGCTTCATAGACAACTTGAACGTAGATGGCGCAAGTGATAGTTTGCATCAGAAATTTGAAGAAAATTTGTTCCTGGTGTCATGTCCGTTCGTCCGTGGTTTAATGATTTTTTTCTGAAAAATTAAGCAAGAAAAGTTATTCTATTATATAGCTTAGGACGAAAGTTGTTCATCTAATCTTTGATGGCAAATTTGATTACAGCTTATAATAAACTTTAAAAATATGTTTTTTTTTTCAAAAAGCATAATTTTTATGAAAAATTTGGCAAATAAATTTTGACAAACTTGTGCCACAGCTCAAAGATGGCTATTTTGTCCAAATATAAGAATTTTCTAAACTGGTTCACCAATTAATATTTCAAAAAGACTTTTGTATTGACGGTTGCAAACATTGTATGGAGACTTCTATGGGCGTATTGATGATTCAAAATTACTTCTTTCATCACACCAAATTTAATCCAAATCAAAATAATCGTTTGAAATCTCAGAGAATTACTGATAAATTAACGATCTTCGGTCAGCAGATATCTCCAATCCCTCGAAGCGTTGAATCCAACGACACAATCACCTATCTTGATTACCTTCAGCGTGACGAGCCCTTCTTGAAGGGCCCGCGCCGTATTCAGCGGTAATCCAACTTCCGATCAACCCCCTTCAACAGCTGCGCTCGCGCTTTAACCTCCCAACCCGTTCACAAGAAAGAGAGGGCTTCTTTGAACACACATTTTTTCAATATTTGCAGACACTCTCATTGATGACCAACCGGGGGCTTCTGAACCGTGGCTGCTGGTCACAATGAAGCGATTTACACGCGCGCTTAGTATCAATCTTTGATATCCGAAAACGGGGTGATTTGGCACGGGTTGAAGGGGTTTGTTGGAATTCGTTTTCTAAAAGGCAATTTTAAAATTACCCCAACAATTCAAGTGAACAGGGTTTTGCGTCACTTCTCGTCATCATCCAAAACGCCGGAGAAGGGCACCAGCCTCTCACGCTCTCGAGCCCAAGCTGCGTGATTGGCGCTGTTGTTGTTGTTGTTGTTGTTGTTGTTGTTGCCTGGTTCGACACTTCCGTCCAGCTGCTGCTGTTGCTGGACAGACCACGCTGGATGATCATCTGCAACAACTATGAACTTTACTGTGCTGTGAGCGCGAGCGCGTTTGTTGAACAATCAAAATGTTTGACACAAACTCTTGGTGTGTATTTACAGGAGTTGAGTCACAGCACAGCATTTGGGTTGACCGCACACACTTTTGTGACCAGCTGTGCAATTTGAATAACTGGGGAGGGGGTTACTCGAAACAGAGAATTGAATATGAATCGGAGCGCTGTGTTGTTGGCCGTCGTTGATGGAAGTCGGAGCGCCAAATAACAATTAGGCATTAGGGTTATTCGATACTTTGAGGGATCGCTCGATGAACACGTGTTTTGCTACTGAAGTCTCAGTATTTCTTGAAATGTGTGTTTTTTAGACCATCCTAATTATGAAAAATGCAGAAAAAAACAAAGTTGCAAGAAAAATTAGCGAGCCCAAACAAGCTCAATATGATTACTACCTACCGTCATTAGGGGTGGCGCTGGGTCTGAAATTTTTAAGTGACTCAATCTCACCCACCAGACCCAATGACACCCCTGATGGCGGTACATAAAAAAATACAGCGCAGACTCAATACAAGGGGAAGCATGAACTGTAGGGTCTCCAGAAACAGAATAGTTTTTCTCCAAAGTTTCCGTAGGAAATTCAAAACAGTTTTCATTTGCATTTCATCAAAATTTCGAAAAAATCCCCCTAATTTGTCGGGTCGAGTTTAAAAGGGTGCGTGAAAACTTTGAAGATATTTGCAACGGCCTTAGGCTGGTACACATTTTAATGAATGTAAGCAAAACAACTGAACTAGTGTAAAATGCATTTTAAAACACTTTTTTCATGCAAATGTAGAAACCATGGCTTTTTTCAATATTTATATTTTTTAGATATTTTCAAGAAAGGTTTGATTTTTTAAGTTTTTTTTTATTGAAATTGCAAAATCTCTTTGAAAAAATTAAACTAAAAACGAGTAAATGCGCTTGAAACCCATAAGTCTTGACGGTCTCTATGTGAAGATTTCTACTCAAAACTTAACGTTCGAATAATTGAATGCACCCAGACTTAAATCTAGGATTTTTGAGAAAATTGCTCTAATTTTTTCGAAATTGCATTTATTTCTGTCAAAATGAAACAAATGCTGATATTTGGAGAAAATATTCTGCGAATTATAACCTACATTTTGATTAAATTGATAAAGGCGATAAGTGCTTAAGAGGGTTTGATTTTTTTTTTCAAAAATCTCTCAGGCTATTGATTATATTTTGGTACAATTTTCCAAATTCATATTCGAGTAATACTTTAACTTACGATCAGTTGTACAGTGATAAGTTTTTTTTAAAATTTTGTTTAGATGAAATTTCAAAGAAAACTGGGACAATTAAAAATATGAGTTTGAAAACATTAAAGTCTTGTTCAAGGCGTTTTTTATCCTAAAATATTTGAAAAAATACACCGCGGGACAATTTTAGAATTATTTTTTTTATAAGCATTGAAATGTAAAAATTACGTTTACAACTCGCAAAAACAACACAATTTGTTGGAAATTCAATGAATTAAATTTGTTAACATGAAAAAAGACACATGTTTTCAAAATAATTCTTGGAACGGTTTTATAAAAAGACCGGAGTTTCAAAAAGAACCGCGGCTCTGTTTTTGTGAGCTATGGTTCGTTCGCTCTTTTTAGTGAACCGGCTTTTTGAGCGGTTCGCTCTTTTTTGCCCACTTCTTATTGTTTTCGAAAAGATCAGAAAATTTCGCGAATGTTCCATGATACCTCACAATGTCAAAATACCGCTTTCAAAAATAGTTTCGTTTAAAATTGTTATTTTCAAACTTTGAGTGACTAATCTTTTAAAAATCGGCCTAAAAGTGTGCAAATTTAATGGGATTCGTTAAATTGACCATTAGTAAGGTTTCTTTAAATGTTTGATTTGGAAATTTTGGAATTAAATATTTTTTTTTTAACAATGTTTAAGCTTTTAATAAGATTTATAAAAAATGTGAGGGGAGGTAAATAAAAAGTTCCATCATTGAAATTGAATTTATCATAAAATTTTCAATTTTTGTTGCCATCAAAACCAATTTGCAGCGTGATTTTTTTTTCCAAATTTACTAACAAACCTTTTCTACTGAAAATGCCTCTGAAAAATTAAATTGAATAATGTTTCTAAAACATTTAAAACTCTCAATTTAAAAAATAACAGTTTTTGGTGTAAAATTGTCAATAGTTTCCGATAATGTGGTGAGGTACTTTGAACACTTCCTTACTAATTTCAGCATGATTCCGTACCATTCCGTTTGTATTTAATTCGTGCTATTCATTTTGCTAAACAAAATCTCCAACCTATCAATGTCGCTCCGGTTTTCAATGCCACCCCAATTTACGGTACCGAACATTTCCGTAGTACAGTCATCCCTCATATTCGGAACAGTTTACAGATCGGCCAATGTTCAACAAATCATGGGTGTGGTGATCCATTAGAAGTACAGTATTCTGATCGGGTAATCTCTGTAGCATTCTGGTCGGGTAGTCACGCGCGATGTCAGTGACGGGTAGGTCGGATGACGAGAGAGTGGAGAACTGTCATCAGGGCAGAAGAGTAGAGTAGAGTGAGTGGAGGAAGAAGCAGAGTGAGGGAACCAGGACGGACATCCCGGAGATCCGGTGTGGCCTGACCCAACAAGGGTGCCACAAGTGGCGACGAGGATGGGATCCTCCAAATGGTCCCGAATCCATCAGGTCCGGTTTGGTTATCCTCAATCAGTGACGAAAAGTGATGTAAACAAAAACAACGAGCAGGTGTAGTAAAAAGAAGAACGAAAGTAGTGCAAAAATTACCTCACTACGTCAAAGTCGCTTTTTATTAAAAAAAATACTTCAGTGACTACCGTATTATGATGATTCCTGAACAAAATCGACGACGACACCGAACGGTATGGCAAGTGTAAACAAAAACCAAACAATTGGTTGTTGGGAGTCTGAGAGTTTTTTGCTCGATATTGGGCTTCGAGCCCGGGGTGGAGCTTCGAGCTCGGGTATTGGGCTTCGAGCCCGGGAAGGAGCTTCGAGCTCGAGTATTGGGCTTCGAGCCCGGGATGGAGCTTCGAGCTCGGATATTGGGCTTCGAGCCCGGGATTGGGCTTCGAGCCCGGGATGGAGCTTCGAGCTCGGATATTGGGCTTCGAGCCCGGGATTGGGCTTCGAGCCCGGGATTGAGCTTCGAGCTCGGGATTGAGCTTCGAGCTCGGGATATTGAGCTTCGAGCTCGGGATATTGAGCTTCGAGCTCGGGATTGGGCTTCGAGCCCGGGATTGAGCTTCGAGCTCGGGACATTGAGCTTCGAGCTCGGGATATTGAGCTTCGAGCTCGGGACATTGAGCTTCGAGCTCGGGATTGGGCTTCGAGCCCGAGGTTGAGCTTTGAGCTCCTTAAACAAAACAAAAACCTCTGAGCTTCGAGCCCGTAAAAAAACAAACTCCGAGCTTCGAGCTCTTAAGGAATGTGGGCTTCGAGGTCGTTAAAAAAACTCGGAGCTTCGAGCTCGTTAAAAAAAACTCCGAGCTTAGAGCTCTTAAAAAAATAATAATAATCACCGAGCTTCGAGCTCGAGCTTTCAGGAGTGTGAGTTTCGAACCCCTTAAAAAAAACAACAAAACTCAAAGCATTCAGCTCCTCAGGAGTCTGCGCTACGAGCTCTTTAAAAAAATCTGAGCGTCGAGAGCGCCGAGCTACAGACACGTCAACTGAGCCATGAGCTCGTAAAAAAAAAAAACAAAATAAGAAAAATCTTGGCTCGAGCCTCGTTTTTGAAAAACAAATTTAAGCCACAAGATCTAAAAAAAAACAGAACAAGTAGAGTTACTGGCTGGAAAATAAATGAGCAACGAGCTCGGAAATAAGCCTAAAGCTCTTAAATAAGGGTCAAGAGTTCGGAACCATAAACTCCAAGCTCGATAAAACTATATACGCTCTCAGCTTTGAGCTCATTGAGAAAGACAGGAAGCTTCGCGCTCGACAGAATTTTGTATAGTATTAGAGCTCGAATTCAAACGTTAAAAAAGAGCCTCAATCCGGTATTCAAACAAGGTCAAAATAAGGAAGCCTATGAGAATCGGAGCCTTGAGCCCGAAAAGGAATTGTAAATGAAAGACCTAACCTTAGTTTCAATTTTCATAAAAAAAAGTAAGAAAAAAATAAAAAAAATAAATAAAATAATGAAAAGGTAGGATATGCGGTATTCCTAAATAAAATAAATGTTGTCCAAAAAGCATCAAATCTTGTCAAGTAAGATAAAAGATATAATTCTTTAATTACACAACCCACTCCCACAATGATGAACGGCAGGTTTGAGCCAAAGATAATGTAGTCATAAAACGAAATACCGCAACCTATCGAAACCTGTCTCTTGCGACATAGTTTGATCTAGGGAATGAAAAAATGTCGATGTTAAACGATTGTCATACCCCTGGGTTGAGTTTTGTGCTATCGATGTTACGTCTCATCTACAATCTCAGAATGCACCTTCCATACAATGTCATATACACGTGACACAACCATTATTGATATCTGCCTTGCAATCTAAGATATGGTGATTGTTTCTGGAGATCTTGTCGGAATTAGATTGTAGATGAGGCTTTATGGTGCAAAGATGCTCACTTTGATATAGAAATTATCTGTCTGTAGAAAAAACGAGATGTGGTGATCCATTAGAAGTACAGTATTCTGATCGGGTAATCTCTGTAGCATTCTGGTCGGGTAGTCACGCGCGATGTCAGTGACGGGTAGGTCGGATGACGAGAGAGTGGAGAACTGTCATCAGGGCAGAAGAGTAGAGTAGAGTGAGTGGAGGAAGAAGCAGAGTGAGGGAACCAGGACGGACATCCCGGAGATCCGGTGTGGCCTGACCCAACAAGGGTGCCACAATGGGAAATCGATAATTGAACATAATGATTTGGTAAAACCTTCATGTGAAAGTTTTTCTTGCGATCTTTCGATCTATGTATGGACCGGCTGTATATTTTATCGTTTTATATCAAGTTTTTAAAGAAAAACATTGACCCTTGAAATCCAAAAATTCGGAACACTTTTTTCTTACTTTATTTTTACTTTATTTTTTCTTTCCAGGAGTACTTATTTTTTTTACAAAATAATGACTTCACACTCTGAAACCAATAAAACTCATGCTTTGTAATGTTTTTTGAATGGTTTGATAACTTTTTTGTGAAAATATCAGTTAAATTCAGGTGTTCCACAATTGTGGGAGGCACAATAACATCCCACAATCATGGAACAGGAAATTTGAAGGGATTGTATCGCTGCTCTGGATAAAATAGTCTTGAAAGGCAGGTTTTTGTTTAAAACGTACTACTTTTACTAGTGAAATAGCAAGAGAATGTCCAAATAAAGGTCCTAAAAATAGTAAGGTCGACAGAAAAGATGCATTTTGCTTCCTATTGACAATTTACCACGAAAGTGTTCCGAATTTGTGGGTGTTCCGAATATGTGGGATGACTGTAACAGTTCAATGGCTTGTTTACAAACGCAGATTCGCCCTATTGAACTGTTACTACGGATTGGATTTGAAAATAAGTCGAACCTGAACTGAATTTTCAACTGTTTTGTATTTTCAAGAGAAAGCTGCCATCAATTGCAGACACCTTCAATTTTACCATAACTCACCGGAACTTCAGCTGTTACACCCGAAAGACAAGATCGCATGCGTCTCAGTTCGCAGGTTACAACGACGAAAGGTGCTCCGACATGGTTAGGTGCGTTCCTTTTCCATCCATTCAATCCAGGTGGCCGTGTCCAAGACACCGCCACCGTCGTCATCGTCGTTACGCCCCACGACTTTCGGAAGAACAATGCCAAAACGGCGTGGTCTTCAAAGGGGGCTGCTCGGTTAGGTGCGCTATGATTTGAACACGTGGCCCATCTGTGTCTTTTGATTTTTCCTTAGAAATCCGTCTTATTACGGTATTCACGGCTTGGGTGTGTGCAGCTACCTGTGACATTTCCGGACCCAGAGACAACAGCTGGCCCGACTTGGTGGCGGCAAACCTCCGATCGAAAACGCCCCCATCGTGATTGAATCTCTTTTTTGCCTTTTTCTTGGCAATTTTAATTATTAACATGTAACAACCCATAACGAACGTCTCGTGTTCGGTGCCAGGCCACTGTCAATTTTGATTTCCTGACGTACCTGTCTGCCGTGTGCTATTGCACATGAAAGACAAACAATTCCGCGCCCATTGAATGCAAAATGGCTGAGGTATCGCGTTGGTAAATAGGGTTACGTGCAATCTTGTAGTTGACAACTTGCCTTACCTTGTGCTGCAAACCTTGATCCCTTTTGACATAAACAAGGCGAATCATCGTGAAGGTGTGGTTACTGTCAACCTGAAAGTTAGCAAATCTTGATGGCAACCCTGTACCTCAAAAAGTCACGGAGGCCGGAACCCATCGGGGCCACCCACGCACGCGCTGCTCACCTTTTCCACGTTCTTCTCCGGTCCTGGCTTACGAAATGACCACCAACTTTGCTGCTTTGCTTTGCTGATGGCATTCAGTCAGTCAGTTGTTCCTCAAAAAAGGAACCCAAGTCGTCAGGCCCGGGCCAGGTCCAGGCCAAGTCAAAGGGGGCGGTCATTAGCAATCAAGTCATTTGCCAGTGGTTTTGCAGTTTTATGTGCCTGCCGTCGTCGACGTCAACCCCGGCGATGATCCGCGCAGTTCTGCGAATCGAAAAATTGCTGTCTAATGATTTTTTTTTGTTTGGTGTTGTCGTTGGGCAGCTTGTTTTGCATATATATTTGTTTGGTGGCAAAGTTGGGGCTTCCTGTGTCCCCCATCAGTGAGAAAGAGGCGGGATCATGTGCAGTTTTAAGGGCGGTGAGGGTACCGTCAAGGAGGGTTGGTTCGGAAAACTCTTAGGAAAATTATATTTTAGGATTGATTATTGATTATTCCGACCATGTTTGTTTAGAGAAAACACTCATATGGGAGCATAAATTGAGAATTGATGTTCCACTTTTTTGTTGTGAAAGTATTCTACAAATCAAGACATTTTAAATTTAGTTTCGGTAGACTACCAGGCAATTTTTAATAGTTAGCAACCATAACTTTTCAATTTACTAAAAAATTTTTTAAATAATTCTAAGGATATATCCAGATATTTTTTTGAAAATGTCCAATAAACCAAAGTTTCATTTTTTGCTTTTTGGGTGTTTTTGGATACCCTTGACTCAAGGCGGTTCTAAAAATACCCAAAAAGCAAAAATTTAAAATTTGGTTTATAGGACCATCATTTGAACAAGTGAGCCCCCATCAACGGTAGCTTTGGCGATTGATTTATGTTCACGAGTCCGAAAGCGCTGAATTTGCACATTGAAAATTCATCAAATAGCAAATTTTGCATGGTTTCAACATCCTCTGGTTACATAAAAAGGCTATCGTTGCTTTCTTGATTTGTTCATAACTTTTCTTGGAACGAGATCTTGGCTTTGCTTAGTTGAATTAGCACGCGATAAACAAAAGTGGTATTAACTAAAAATATGCCCTCGAACTTGCCATGAATGTTTAATTAAATGGTGGTGCTATTTTTATGATTCGTTGAAATTTTGGAAATTGTCCGTTTCATAAATGTTGAACACTCGATTCCCCCCTATTCCCCTCCCCCTTTCCCCCTTTTAATGTAACGACATTTGTGGGTGGCGCCCACTACAGATATTGATTAAATGCTTTGGAGATGACGGATGGACTGCTTGTGGAGTGATGTAATGTTATCAACTAATGAAGTCATTCCAAACCAACTATTATCGGTTAAGAATAGTTTAGCGACATTTTATGATTTATTTTTTCAGATCAAACTATGACTCGGCAACCAAACGATTTCATAAAATGGAACTTTGTACTTATTTTAAAAATTGATTTAGCATTAATTATCCAATTGAAAGTATTGTTTATTCATTGACGGAAATTAATTTGATTACACTGACCAGCACAAATTGACAAAAATCACTTCATATGAACTTTTGCGAAAAACCATTCGGCACTATCTCAATATTTTTGAAAAAAAAAAAATCAAAGTGCACGTTTTTCTGGAGACCCAAACTTTATGTTTACCCTCGAGTTGAACCTGCGCAGAAATTTTGTTGGTCGGTGTTATATAATTGACTTTGCTAAAGTAAAATACTGCATTTTATTCTAGAGAAATATCATGAGTTCAAAAAAAAAAAACTATTATTTACCGTAAAATTTGAGTAACCTTCTTTTTCTATATATTTAAAAATATTTTTAGTGGATAACATTTAAAATTTTGGTGCTACAGCTTACGATAGCTTAAGATGGACAAATTGTTTTAGTCTTCGATAAAAATTGTAAGAAATTTGATTTTTTGATAGTTTCAACCGAAAATACACAGAGAAAAATCCAAAAAAAATAATGTTTGACGTAATGTTCAATTTACAATTCAGAAGTTTTTTGGTGCAACGTTATCGAGCATTACACATCAGGTTAGGGGAAGAAATGTATTTGGTGTTTTTATTTCTATAAAAAAAAGTTTCAAGGCCAATGAACATTTTACTTATTTGAATTTCGATATTTTTGAGTTAAATTGATGCTGAAAAACTGTATTAGGCTGGTACAAATTTTATTTAATGTTTCTGTCACCCCTCCTCCCCTACCCCCTTCAAAGTTGGTCCGAAAAATCAGGGGGCAAAAAACAATGTTTTCAAAAAACTTCAAAATTTCAGTGGAATTTTAAGTGCAATCAGCTGAAATCAATGTAAAATGCAGTCCCCTGCGTTAAGAATCATTTTTAGCATGTTTGAATTGATTTAAAAATCTTTTGAATTTTTGAAAATTTTCGATGTTCATTATTCGATAAAATTTTTGTTTTCGTCAAATCTTACATTTTTCTAAAACTAATGATTGAAAAACAACTGAACTAGGGTAACATGCATTTTAAAACACTTTTTGCATTCAAATGTTCAGTTGTATTCACATTTGTATATAGGGACATTTGTATATATGGCATCGGCCTTATAAAAAATTTAAAATATTTTCATTTTATTTTCCAAAGAGTTGCAAACTATATTTGAAGTTCTTTTTTTATTTCATATCCTAAAAAAGTGTCAACGATATTATACATTTTATTTGAGTTTTTGTTGTTTTTCAGGCTTGAATAAGTTATCAAAAATTTAATGTGCATAAACACCAATTTGTACGAGTGAGGACCGGCTGGACGGCCGGAAATGAAACACGACGGATTAAAACTAAAAAATCCTTCCTTTATTCGTCCGATCGCTTAGCGTGTTTCCAAAAGACTCATTGTTTACACTTTTTTTATCGCGCGCTCAATCACGAACCAACGAACTGTGAACCTGCCCAGGGGTGTTCATCATCAAAGGGGAGATGGGGTCGATTGACCGGAACACAATTATTGCACATTGTTATGTCAAACTTGTACAATAGATTGCTCACTATTTACAATACATTGTTAAACGTTTATTTATAAATTGTAATAACATTTAGCGTTTTAAATCAATTTTGCATAAAATTTGTTTTTTTTTAAATTAAAATCGCATCAATGGTTACCAATACGTCCCTGATTGGTGGGCTTAAACCCAAAAAAAAAAGTCATAATGTGTATTCAATCTTTGCCAGACCATATAATTAACCGAAAGTCGGATCAACAAAGTAAAAAATGCAGAAATGTATTTGCTCTTTCAAAAAATTAAAATTAAAAGGACATTTTTGAGAAAAAAAAAAACCAAAAATGGATTTAAATCAAAAGCGGTGCACATTATCAAATTTCTAAAAAAATGACAACTAAAAAATTGACCTCAGGTATTCCACCTGATCCGATTCCTCAGGGGAAAATAAGTAACTATGAAAATTTTGAGCGAAATCGGTTAAGTTCTCAGGGTCGCTATAGATCGTTATAGTTGTTAAAGTTTTCCTTATACATTTTTGCAAATTTTTCCATACAAACTTCATCGACCAAAAGTGACTTTTAAACCTTAACCGATTTTTGCTCAAAATTGGCATAGTTACTTAATTTTACCTAAAGAATCAACCCTACCCTCTTAAGATTTTCCAAAATCATCCTCTTTTCTTGTCACCCTAGGTCGCGTCATTTTTTTTAATGTATTACTTCTGTGCTATTACAATTCTCCTTCCGGGGGATGTACTTATCTTCAAACATATTTGCACACTTTCAGAAAGAGAGAACGAGAGTTCCCCGCGGATCGTCGTAAGTGCCAAGGCGCCATCGGCAAGTACCAATTTGGATATCGTCGCGACGACGTTCGTCTTTCAATTGTCTGTATGTATGTTTATTCGTTTGTTCCTGTATTCTTATACCACAGTTAATAATTCTGCCTACCTTCTTTTTCTCGCAGTGCTTGGCACTTGAATCCATTATTACACTACCATTGTCACACATTGTTTTCACGTCGTTTCGAACTGTGCAATTACACTAGACTTGGGATATCGTATTTATTTATACATTTTTTTCGAATATTTTTTTTTTAAATTTAATTCGTAACATTGTAACAAGAATGACTAGTCACATAAAATTTCAAATTTAAAAATAGATCGACCAGTGTACTATAATGGATCAGCCTCCAGACAAGGAATGGAAATCGCGTCACCTGGAGGCGACCACCCGTGCCCCCGTCGTCTGCTGAGAGCTCGATCAGTCAGACATCAGCCAGCGTTCGCGTTGTAGGTGTACCTAAAAGTATATAGATAAATGCGCGCCAGAAAGTCAAATTGAAAAATGATGTTTCCTCACGATGATGATTCGTGGGCTTTTTTTTGGGATGCAATTTTCACTTTATGAGCCCTACTCCCACAGCAGTGAATTATGAACGAGAGACGAAGCAGTCGATTTAGTGTTGAGTTTGAACATTTTTGTGCAAAAATAAACAACACAAAATTAGTAGGTTCCGCTATTCATCATGTGGTTACCTCATGTTCGACATAAATCAAGCAGAAGTGAAATAAATTAAACAGTAAAGGAAGGAGAAGTCGTTCCACGGGGTGCTTTTGGTGGTGACGAATGTGTTGCACCTCTAAAGTTAAACAAACCACAGTTACCTCTATGTTAGGTTATGTTGAATCGTAAGTGGAAGCCGCATGTGCTCGTCCTCACTTTAGTTGTGATTTTAAGAGAGCATAAATAGCAAATAAATAGTATGTCTGTCGACGATGATGACACGGTGAATGTCTACAGATATAAGTTAGCCAGGTATGAAACTAGGCCACCGTCATCTGGGGTGAATCGGGACAGCAGGTTCTAGCCCACTTAAAAGCTTAACATTTGGAAATCGATGCAATATTTTTGTTAATCTGTGTCTGTTCTATCGGAAACCAATCAAAAATCTACAAATATTGTGCAGTGACAAGGCTAAACAGCTGTTAAAATTCACCCCATGTCCTGGCATTGCTACATTTGAGTCCATTTTTTCCTTGTTTTGAAGCTTTTAAAAATTTTGAATTTCGGAACAACAGACTAACTAAAGAAAGTTTAAAATGTTTAACAATTCAATGATATTTTAAAGTTTTCAGTATGTGCAATAGTACAGTCCAGACTCGATTATGCGAATCTTCGATTATTCGAAGTTTCGAATATCCGACTTTGAATAATCAATTCATGGCCAAAAAATGTTTTTTTTATTTTAGAATTTTTAACATCAAATATTCAAATTCAAGTTTTGAGCAACTCTCTACGAAATCGGCCGATTTCGACCATTTTTATTTTTTGTATTTTTTGATTTGACTCAAACTTTGTGGGGGCCTTCCCTATGACCAAATAAGCTATTTTGCGTCATTGGTTCACCCGTACAAGTCTCCATACAATTTTGGCAGCTGTCCATACAAAAATGGTATGTAAATATTCAAACAGCTGTAACTTTTGAGTGAATTTTCTGATCAATTTGGTGTCTTCGGCAAAGTTGTAGGTATTGTTGAGGACTTTTGAGAAAAAAATAGGTACACGGAAAAAAAAAATTTGCAGATTTTTTTATCAACTTTTTTTTTCATAAAAACTCAATTTCCCAAAATACGTATTTTTTGATTTTCGAGATTTTTTGATATGTTTTAGGGGACAAAAATCCGCAACTTTTGAGTCATAGAGAAACATGGTCAAAAAATCTGCCGCCGAGTTATGAATTTTTGAAAAAATAGTGATTTTTGGAAAAAATCGAAGTTTCATGCAAAAACAAGTTTGACATTATTTTTTAATGCAAAATTAAATTTGCAATCGAAAAGTACTTTACAGATTTTTTGATTAAGGGCTCCGTTTTCAAGATATAGCCACCAAAAGTTTAATTTTAGCGAAATATTTGCAGTTTTTCGATTTTTAAAAATAGTGACCATGAGTGACCATTTCTAAAAATATATTTTTTTAAAAGTTCAGAAAATTTGCTATAAAATTGTCCAAGAGACATTGAAGATTGGACCTCTGGTTGCTGAGATACAGCGGCTTAAAGAAAAAGAAACACGAAAATTGAAGTTTTCTAAGTCTCACCCAAACAGCCCACCATTTTCTAATGACGATATCTCAGCAATTAATGGTCAGATTTTCAATGTTAATACATGAAACATTCGTGAAATTTTCCGATCTTTTCAAAACAAAATATTTTAAAAAATTTTAAATCGAGACTAGCATTTTAAATGGGCGTAATATTCAATATTTAGCCCTCTTAAAATGTTAGTCTCGATTTAAAAAATTTCAAAATATTTTTTTTGAAAAGATTGCAAATTCAATAATGTCAAACTTGTTTTTGCATGAAACTTCGATTTTTTCCAAAAATCACTATTTTTTCAAAAATTCATAACTCGGCGGCAGATTTTTTGACCATGTTTCTCTATGGCTCAAAAGTTGCGGATTTTTGTCCCCTAAAACATATCAAAAAATCTCGAGAATAAAAAAATACGTATTTTGGGAAATTGAGTTTAAGTAAAAAAAAAGTTGATAAAAAAATCTGCAAATTTTTTTTTCCGTGTATCTATTTTTTTCTCAAAAGTCCTCAACAATACCTACAACTTTGCCGAAGACACCAAATTGATCAGAAAATTCACTCAAAAGTTACAGCTGTTTGAATATTTACATACCATTTTTGTATGGACAGCTGCCAAAATTGTATGGAGACTTGTATGGGTGAACCAATGACACAAAATAGCATATTTGGTCATAGGGAAGGCCCCCACAAAGTTTGAGCCAAATCAAAAAATACAAATAAAATCCATTTCCGGTTTTGGTAGAGAATTGCTCTTTTGCGACCCCATTTTAGTAAAATTTGAACGGTTTATTGCCAATTAAAATGAAAAATGCATTTTTTTAATATCACATCACCATGGATTTAAAAATTTTAAATCATTCTAGAGTAGTTTAGGGGTAATACATAAAGCTCGACAATAAAAATAAGACAAAAAAAATGTGATTCGATTATCCGAAGTAAAATTTTGCCAAGGCTTTCGGATAATCGAATCTGGACTGTAGCATAATTATATTGACCATGACCTTATCTGACTACAAATTATGTTGTTCTAAAATTAGAGGGGTCGTATCGCCCCTCCGTCACGAGATGGCGGATGGCGGAGAATCACCTTTACATTAAATTAGAATAAAGTCAAATCGAATACAGTTTCATCGTTTCAAGTTCATGAATTCGATCATGATTTAATGGATTGGACTGCGGATTGGTGGGAATTGCCTCTTTTAGTTTAAATTTAGTGAAGAAGAGTTTTTCTCATCTGTCATCTAAGGCTGGTACAAATATTTTTAAAAGTTTTTTGTCAAATCATAAGGAATTGTCAAAAAAAACTTCAAATTTTCAAGGGAAATTCAAGTGCATTCAGCTGAAATCAATTTAAAATGCATTCCCCTGCGTTTTAAATCCTTTTATAGAATGGTTGGGTTTATTCAAACATCTTTAGATTTTTTGAATTTTTTTTATGTACGGTACCGCCAAGTTTTTTTTTTCGCTGAAATTTTTGTTCTCGTCAAATCTTTTTTTTAAACTTATGATTGCAAAACAACTGAACAAGTGTAAAATGCATTTCAAAATACTATTTTCACTCAACAGTTGAACCTTTTTTAATGAAATGTTTTTGGAAAAACGAATAATAACAAATGGCATCGACAAATTTTCAAAATAAAAATAAAGACAAAGAAGTGTCGATTTGCGAAAACGTAGACAATTACTCTCAATTGAAACATATGGTAGTAATTAAATGCACGTGCGTGCAGAATTCAAAGAATTGATTAAAGTTTATGGCTAAACAGTTTTTGTGACAACTTCATAATTACAAATGAGCGGGGCAGCGTTCGAACCACCTATCACGAATACTGTTTAATTGGTCCACCAAACGATCAAAACAGAGTAGGCCGCGCGACCACATAAAAACCGTCACAGCAACAACCGCCGACCTACCCGATCCCCGGAACGGCCACAAGTGGTTCCCAAGAAATAAATTAGCCTCAATACGCGCCCGTTGATAATAATAATAATTTAACAACTTAATCTTATCTCCCGCTCCGAACTGTCAGTCGCCGCCGTCGCCGCAGCCGAGAAAAACGTTAGCATTTAAAATACGTAAGATTATGCGGACAGCCGCAATACGTTACGGGTGGGGAGGAGGGCAAAAAACGCGTGCGTCCGACGACGTTGCAATGAACCTCGGCTGTTCAAGTCGAGTCTGCGTGGACCTCAACGCTGCTATCTCAACGGGTCTAGTCTCACTCTCTCGCTGCACAGCAGTCATGCTGTCATGTGCTTAAGCCACCTCCACGTGCTACAGTGTGTTACATGTAATTGATTAAGGTGTCTTGAGACTTTCCACGAACGCGCGTGAGCTGCACTCGAATAAAATATTTCTCAAGGACTGAACCACGGCACATCTGTCCGTATAGTAGGCTGGGAACCGCCTAACCTTTCAATAAGTTGTCGATGCCAATAGAACGGTCATTGGCCGTTGAATGTCTGCGCCTTAGGCCATATCCAACAACTACTCCTCGATATGGGCTTCCGGTCACGGCAGGCCGGTAAAACTGGTACACCACCTGTCCGCATCGAGGCAGGCTGCTGTGGCTGCAAGAGGTCCATTTCCCAATACTCGCAAGAAGTACCAGCTAGTAGTAGGCATGGTCGCCAACGTCAGCATCAAAGTAACCTATAACGGCGAGGAAAACAAACAACATGAAGTAAAGTGTAGTTAGCTGAGCTACGATCAAGTCACCTGTGCGCCTCGTATTACCGGTTATTATTTTTTTTTTTCGTTGGGTGCTGCGTTCTTCGGGGAGGTTCCGATAGAAATCTAACGCAGTTTCAGCCGGGCTGATGCCGAGTTGGGGCTGCGGTTCAGGTGGCAAAGCCCTCGGGGCTACGATCGGCGGCCAAGATGCTGTGGTTGGGTTTTGTGTTACGATCGGTGGTTAAATGTCAAATAAAGTTATTGCCGGTTGTTTGTTACTGGAAGACGTTAATCGAAATGGCGCGTAATGAACTTTGAATTCAATGGAACTTGATTCTTGAGCTGTGTAGGAACGTTTTTTATTTAATCGTTTTCTGGAGGTCAAATCCCGTTCTATTCTTTTTTGTAATTCTTACTTCAAACTTTTTGTTCTACTATAATTAGCTTCAAAACTATCAAAAACTGTTCAAACATTTTCGCTAGATCTCTCACACTCTCCAACAAACAAACCATCGTGTCCCACACTCTGGGTGGGAATTCCTGGGCCGGGGGCCAAGGCTATTTGTGGAGCGCCGCGGTGACTCGTTCGTGCACACACGTGTTCACCAAAAGTGCAATCCGGCGGCATCGAATCCGGACTTCCCTGGCGAAGCAGTTCTGGAGATACACAAATTGCTGTATTAATAGAGAGCTGCAGTTGCGCGCCACGTGAGGGTCCTCGCACCAAACGACGCGTCGCGACGCCCAAACTGTGAGGCCATTTGGGTCTATTTTCGGGTATACCGCGTTTGAGCCGCATGTGCGTTCGGCCCAGGATCGCTCATCAGAATCGGTAATCAAGCCCAGAAGGAGTCCGGTGACGATTGACGCAAAAGGCATTATACCCAAGCCAGAACTGTCGCGGCATGGTGCACGCAGCATGAATTTTCGGCAGTCGGATCATTATAAGGTTGAATGGGGTTTTACAGGGTGTCTAGTTAATTATAATCTTTGTCTTTAATTCTTAAGGAATTTTCCATTTTACAATCTGACAATTTGACAATTTGACAATTTGACAATTTGACAATTTGACAATTTGACAATTTGACAATTTGACAATTTGACAATTTGACAATTTGACAATTTGACAATTTGACAATTTGACAATTTGACAATTTGACAATTTGACAATTTGACAATTTGACAATTTGACAATTTGACAATTTGACAATTTGACAATTTGACAATTTGACAATTTGACAATTTGACAATTTGACAATTTGACAATTTGACAATTTGACAAATTGACAATTTGAAAATTTGACAATTTGACAATTTGACAATTTGACAATTTGACAATTTGACAATTTGACAATTTGACAATTTGACAATTTGACAATTTGACAATTTGACAATTTGACAATTTGACAATTTGACAATTTGACAATTTGACAATTTGACAATTTGACAATTTGACAATTTGACAATTTGACAATTTGACAATTTGACAATTTGACAATTTGACAATTTGACAATTTGACAATTTGACAATTTGACAATTTGACAATTTGACAATTTGACAATTTGACAATTTGACAATTTGACAATTTGACAATTTGACAATTTGACAATTTGACAATTTGACAATTTGACAATTTGACAATTTGACAATTTGACAATTTGAAAATTTGACAATTTGACAATTTGACAATTTGACAATTTGACAATTTGACAATTTGACAATTTGACAATTTGACAATTTGACAATTTGACAATTTGACAATTTGACAATTTGACAATTTGACAATTTGACAATTTGACAATTTGACAATTTGACAATTTGACAATTTGACAATTTGACAATTTGACAATTTGACAATTTGACAATTTGACAATTTGACAATTTGACAATTTGACAATTTGACAATTTGACAATTTGACAATTTGACAATTTGACAATTTGACAATTTGACAATTTGACAATTTGACAATTTGACAATTTGACAATTTGACAATTTGACAATTTGACAATTTGACAATTTGACAATTTGACAATTTGACAATTTGACAATTTGACAATTTGACAATTTGACAATTTGACAATTTGACCTGTTAATGAAACTTTTCCATTATAAAAACGTATGTAACTTGGTATGGAACATTTTCCGGTAAATCCGATAACATTAATTTGAGACATGGGCACTTTGATGATAAAGGTTTCTTTTTTGAGAAATTTGTTCGATTTCGAAGCAAACTGTGTGGTTTTTTTTTAGGTAACCCGCCATCCTGCGAGAGTTTTGGCTGAAGCCTTAAATGGGCGTTATATTCAATGTTTGGCTCTTTTGAAATGTTAGTCTTGATTTGAAAATCTTGAAAAAAATTTTTTCGAAAAGATCGGAAAATTTTACAAATGTTTCATATATTAACATTGAAAATCGGACCATTAGTTGCTGAGATATCGACATTAAAAAATGGTGGGCTGTTTGGGTGAGACTTAGAAAGCATAAATGTTCTTGTTTTTAAACCTTTGCATTGCAATATCTCAGCAACTTAAGGTCGTATCAACAAAGTCCGGAGAAGCAAAATATAGAGAATTTTCTCAGTTTTTCAAAAATATTTTTTTCAAAAGTGTGCAAACATGTGCACTAATTTCAAAAAATGGATTTAACTTGAAAACGGTGCACTTTATCAAAATTTGACTAAAATACTTTTTGATTGCAAATTTGATTTTACATCGAAAAATGAAGTTGAAAAAATTTTGCGACCAATATTTCGATTTTTTTAAAAATCAGTAATGATTAAAAAATGCATAACTCGGTCAATGATTTTTTGCACAACCTGGAAATTTCTGAAAAGTTGGCATTTTATGTCCTCTAAAACATATCAAAAAATAAAAAAAAAATAAAAATAGTGTTTTTTTGCAAATCAAGTTTTAGTGATAAAAAGTTAAATAAAAAATTTCACCAATTTTTTTTACCGTGTCTCATTTTTTTCCAGTGTAGTCCGTATCCATACCTACAACTTTGCAGAAGACACCAAATTGATCCAAAAATTCCTTCAAAAGATACAGATTTTTGAATTTTCATACATCATTTTTGTATGGACAGCTGCCAAATTTGTATGAAAATTTATATGGACAAACTAATGATGCAAAATGGCTTCTTTGGGCATACCGAAGGCACCAAAAAAGTTTCAGCCGGACTAAAAAATACAGAAAAAATCGAATGACCGAAATCTCAGAGAATTGCTCATAGATGAAAACTTTCGGAAAAATCGTTTACCACGTTCCCTTGGCATTTTTTTTTTTTGAAAAAAGTATTTTTTTTCGACAATTTCACAAAATATGCTTAGAAAAAATGGAAAATTTAAAATTTCAAATAGCCTATACCATTAAATGATGGTTTATTTGTATCCATGGAAACACAGCAAACGTGGATTGATTGGTTTAAATGCAAAATGCTCTAAATATGAGTTATTTACTAAAAGTAATTCATTGATTTAGCACTTAGTGTGTCATGAGAAAACAACACCAGGTGGCCTTAGTATTAGTGGATGAGCTAATTAAATTTAAAAACAGATGCGATGTAGCCTCACTCCAAATTAGGCTTAAGTTTCCCTTAATATTGTATGCCAATGATGATTAATTTCAATATTTTCAAAAATTCGATATTCTTTCTATAAAAAAACTGGAATATCTCAGCTCAGAGTTGATGAAACTTCGGCGGAAAATTTCCTACAAGATGCATATGAGGAAATTTTTGTGTTCAATACCGAGGGAAAAGATTGAAAAAAAGTAAAGCAAAAACTCGTACTTTTCGACATAAAAGCTACCGGGAAAGTGAAAACAAAGTTTTAAAAGGCCGAATCGATACATTAACTTGTTTATTGGACCACAGACCATCATTTAATGATATAGGCTATTTTAAATTTTAAAATTTTCCATTTTTTCTAAGCATATTTTGTGAAATTGTCGAAAAAAAATTACTTTTTTCAAAAAAAATGCCTAGGGAACGTGGTAAACGATTTTTTCCGAAAGTTTTTATGTATGAAAGAGTTGTTTCTAACATGACGTTTTTTAAACAATTTAGATTGAATAATGTGATTTTATTTTAAAACGTGTCGCCACCCTTGGTAACACGTGCTTGTTTACGCACATGTGTGCCGCGTCGCGCGCTGAAGTCATCATCATTATTACGCGGATCGGATGCAGGCAGGACTGCGCGCCTACTGAGAGAAAGATGCAAGCGTCACGAATTGCATGCCGATCTTCCAACAATACGGCACTCAGCTGCCTCTGCTGCTGCGGCAGTCTATTATTCGTATACGAGGTCGTTTGTCGGATCTTTTCAAATCAAGAGTTCACGGATCGTGGACCGAAAATTGAGCCCTATAAATAAACGCCAAATTTTACGGAAGTCGATGAACTGTTAAGTGTGAAAAAAATCTTTAAACTTTCTTATTAGCTCAAAATATTTTATAATTTATCTTTTAAAAAATAAATAAATAAAAAACTTAAGAGCGAGTCCACGAACAGGGCATACCCCTTTGTATGGGACGTCGTTTGGACCTCACCAATCTGCCTGAAATTTTCAGGGGTTGTTTGTACATATAAAACTAGCATCTGGCCAAAATATGAGCACTCTAGGTCAACGGGAAGTGGGGCAAATCGGGACGCAAAGTTTGAAGGTTCAAAAACGTCAAAAATCGTAAAAAGGCTGTAACTTGGGCAAAATTCAATTTAATTTCAAAATTCAAAATGTCTTCGATTCACATTTATTGAAATTCAAGTTCGTTTCCAAGGATACTAGATGACACCAGAAAAAAGCAGCATCTCAATTTTATTTAACTTTCATTTTTTAAAGGGTTAAAATGGATGAAAATAAAAATTTTTATGCATGTTTCTATTGTGAAATTGTCTCAGGAACACGAATATGATAAAATTATCATCAGAAAATGGGATCTAAGGGGTCCCCCGAGCAAATATTTACAACCAAAAAATTCACTAAAAGTAAAAGTGTCTATTTAATATGTCAAACTGCCTTACCCAAAGCGTTCTCAGTCTCAGATGGTAGTCTCAGAAGTCCCCTACAAGTTGAAGGTCAAACCGAGTTGATATCTGGATGGAACACTTTTTTATTTGAGTTTGAAAATTGTGCTATTTTTTCACTAAAATGCCAATAACTCCCTTTAGATTCAACCAATTGGGATGCTCTACCCTGCATTTTGTTGCATTTTTTAAGCCCTTTCAGATGCATTTTGAATTTTGAAATTAAATTGAATTTTGCCCAAGTTACAGCCTTTTCACGATTTTTGACGTTTTTGAACCTTCAAACTTTGCGTCCCGATTTGCCCCACTTCCCGTTGACCTAGAGTGCTCATATTTTAGCCAGATGCTAGTTTTATATGTACAAACAACCCCTGAAAATTTCAGGCAGATTGGTGAGGTCGATGCGAGATGGGTATGCTTTGCTCGTGGACTCGTTCTTAATACAGAAGGGTTTCAACGTGATTCAAACACGTGTTCAAAAAAATAAAAAAAACGGAATGCCTAATATAAATATTCAATCATGCTTCTTGTTCAAAAAATTAAGCAAGTGGCAACAAGAAATAACATAACCATTGGTCACCCAAATACCTTCCCCAAAAACGTGTCTTTCTGCCAAGACCAAACCAGAGCCGGTCACACTACAGTACACACTCTCTTTGCAGCAGCAGCAGCAGCTGAGGAAGAGATCGCAGCTGTGCGATATCATTCACAAAATAAGTGCTCGTCGTTTTCGGTCTAGTGATTTTTATAGGAGCCACAGTCTGGGCCCTGTTCCCCGGTCTGAGGAACTAAGGCCAAGTGTTTGCATCTTTGTGACTTCTTTGAGAATAAACAACAATCATACCAACAATTTGTTAGCTAAAAGTTCGAGTTGAATTTTGCTAATAAAACGGACATGAACATTTGAAAATCAGTGTACTGTTTCATGCAACATTCCTAACAAGTTAATGGGGATCCTGATTTCTCCTCCAAAAAATCCTTTCAAAAATATTCGTAAAGGGGAAAGTTGCGCTGACAACGATTCTGCGCAATGCCAACAGGACTCCATTGCTGTTCTCCCCGGTTCAAATCTTGGACACCTTGGGGTGAACCGTAGGGGTGGGGCATACAAAATGGCCGCCATGCTGGATCATTTGCATATATTGATTTTCTCACTTTGCATATCTCAACGGTATTGCACCCTGCTGTGAGGGAGTTTCGCATCGACTCGTGAAAGTTATCAAATTTTATTGAAATTACTCATTTGGGTACAACTTTCGCAAGGATCCAATCGATGGCGTGCACAGTAAACACGTGTGTGATTATGAAGTTGTTTGCGCCTTGTGGCATGGCATGCCAGGATGACGGCAATTGCACACATGTCATAAAAATCACACTCCTCGCAACCCGCATCGCCTACCAGCAACAGCAGGCCATGGACTGCACGGGGTAGGTTGAGTGGTTCATAAATATCTTAATTTATGAATCTCTTGCATCTCGACGACGACGACGACGACGACGAGGTTGCTCGGGGGTCGTCAATAAAAAGTCACACTAATTTGCACATCTGTACAATGTTTTCCAATACGTGTAAAAGCACAGAAGAAACTCCACTCGTGTTTGCACTTTGTCGCGAGCAAATGGTCCATTGCGTGTGCCGGTTGATTGCGTCGTGTGCGCGATTGAAAAATTATTAAATAATTTGATTATATGGACATCCCCCTCGGCAAAAAGTCCTGCGGAAACCAGGGAAAAAGTACATTTGGCGTGAGCGAGGGGTGCAATCAAAAATTAAATGTCGAGCGGCGTCAGGATGTGTTCCGATGAATTGGGAGTGACTTTTATTAGACGACAAATGTATACACAAAGTGCTAGCAATTGTCATATAGGAGAATCCAATTATGCAAAATTATGGCGAAAAAGGGCAATATTTCATGGTGGTTTGATCATGTAGATTATATTTCAGCAGCTATGACAAAATAAAAATTTAATATATTTTTTATAATCTAAAAATGCTCAAGAGTAACTTTGTTATAAAAAAGCAATTCAGGACTTAAGATAACATTGTATATGTGAAAAATCCTTGATGCATTATCAAAAATAATCAACATTAAATGAAAAAAAATATATTGACAGATGTTTAAAATTGTTTTCATAACATGTTCAATCATGCAAAGGAACGAAGGAAATTTCATTTCAAAGTTTTCCACCAAAGTTTGCAACATTTATAGAAAAGGCGTCATAAATTAAAAGTAGAGCGTCCAATTTCCCGTCCCGGGAAAAAATAAATACATTTTCTTGAATGTATGGAACTATTTTTTGAAAATGCTCTGAAAAAAATAATAAATGAACAAACTCAACATGATTTTGTTCAATTAATTGTATAGCTTGGTTTATATATTATTAATCTGATTATTAGAAATTATGGTATCACAATCATTTCTGATAATATTAATTTTTGAAGCAACTGGGAATAGATCTTGCTTAATGAGTATAACATTATTACAATTAGGTTAGCTTTTAACAGATTGATGTTATTTCATCAAATCAATATTAACTCCTTACCTCCAAATTAAAATTGCGATTTTTTTACGCTTTTGTTTATCATGATCAAATGAGATGAAAATTGAATTTGTGAAAAAATAATTAATTTAATTGGTTGAATACCTAGTACTAAAGAAATTTCGATTTGAAGTAAAAGAATTATGGAGCACTGGTGCAACTACAGGTGTTAGAGGGTTAAATGTGAAAAAATAGAAGACTTTCTGTGGAATGATGTTAATTTATCGTATAATTTAAATCATGTTGCATAATAATACAAAAAAAATCATTGAAAAAATACTTTCTACTGCTTGTTCTCAAAAAATGCAAAAATATATTCACAGCTTGCTTCAAATATTTGAAAACATTGGGTTGTTTATAGTAAAACCAACACTAAAAAGCTTTATAATTTGTTCAAGAGCTGAAACCAGCATTTGTCATGAAAAACATAATTTCTGCATGTTTTTTTTCTCATTTCAATAAACTGGTCACAGAGGCAAGTTTAAAAGAAATTTTATCATTGTGGATTATAGATTCATTTTACTCACAGTTCCAACACATTGATAAAAAATATTTCTCATAAAAAAAGTAAAGTCAAGTCAAGCTGTTAATTGATCTTTACACTTATTTAAAACATTAATGTTGATGTCCTATACCATTTTGTTGCATAATATAAATTAAAACCAAGATCATAACAATTTTCAATAAATTTAAAATTTCCCGGGAATTAACGGGATTTCTCGGAAATTGGCTGAAAATTTCCCGTTTCCCGGGAAATTTGTAACCCCGGGAAATTGGACGCTCTAATTAAAATAATGGTCTAAGACTAGAAACGTATTCATTATTTCTTTATTATTAAGTTTAAATGTAGTTTTTCCTTACGAAAACCTTTTTACATACGAAAAGAGTTGAACCAGCCGTCGGCTGAAAAACTCTGTAATTAAGAACAAAAAAAAAATCTTACATTAAAAGTAACATTGCGATTCATGGTTATGATTTATTCGTTATCAATTATTCAAATTTTAAATTTCGCAAAAAAAACCAAGATGTTACGTCATTTTTTATTAGTCCCGAAATATTTTGCCTTCCTCACTGAGGTAAGGCTATAATCCTGCTCTAAAAATGAACTTTTTATTAAAAGCTCGAAGACCCACCTTCATATATACATATCGACTCAGAATCGAAAACTGAACAAATGTCTGTGTGTGTGTATGTGTGTGTGTGTGTATGTATGTATGTGTTCAAAAATCTTGCCAAGTTTTCTCAGCACTGGATGAACCGATTTTGATCGAACCAGTTGCATTCGACTTGGTTTAGGGTCCCATACATCGCTATTGAATTGTTTGAAGTTTCGATAACTAGTTCAAAAGTTATGTATAAAAATGTGTTTTCACATATATCCGGATCTCAATTATATGCATGTAAACGATGTCCGGATCCATCATCCGACCCATTGTTGGTTAGGTAATTAAAAGACCTTTCCATTAAGTCCATAACATTGAAGATCTGGCAACCCTGTCTCGAGTTATGACCACTTAAGTGATATTTATGTACTTTTTTGAAGCCGGATCTCACTTAAATGTAAGTAAACGATGTCCGGAACCATCATCCGACACATCGTTGGTTAGGTAATCAAGAGACCTTTCCAACGAGTCCACAACATCGAAGATCTGACAACCCTGTCTCGAGTTATGACAACTTAAGTGATATTTATGTACTTTTTTGAAGCTGGATCTCACTTAAATGCGTATAAACGATATCCGGATCCATCATCCGACCCATCGTTGGTTAGGTAATTAAGAGACCTTTCCAACGAGTCCACAACATTGAAGATCTGGCAACCCTGTCTCGAGTTATGACCACTGAAGTGATATTTATGTACTTTTTTGAAGCCGGATCTCACTTAAATGTATGTAAACGATGTCCGGAACCATCATCCGACCCATCGTTGGTTAGGTAATCAAAAGACCTTTCCAACGAGTCCACATAATTGAAAATCTGGCAACCCTGTCTCGAGTTATGACCACTTAAGTGATATTTATGTACTTTTTTGAAGCCGGATCTTACTTAAATGTATGTAAACGATGTCCGGACCCATCATCCGACACATCGTTGGTTAGGTAATCAAGAGACCTTTCCAACGAGTCCACAACATCGAAGATCTGACAAGCCTGTCTCGAGTTATGACCACTTAAGTGATATTTATGTACTTTTTTGAAGCCGGATCTCACTTAAATGTAAGTAAACGATGTCCGGAACCATCATCCGACACATCGTTGGTTAGGTAATCAAGAGACCTTTTCAACGAGTCCACATAATTGAAAATCTGGCAACCCTGTCTCGAGTTATGACCACTTAAGTGATATTTATGTACTTTTTTGAAGCCGGATCTTACTTAAATGTATGTAAACGATGTCCGGACCCATCATCCGACACATCTTTGGTTAGGTAATCAAGAGACCTTTCCAACGAGTCCACAACATCGAAGATCTGACAACCCTGTCTCGAGTTATGACCACTTAAGTGATATTTATGTACTTTTTTGAAGCTGGATCTCACTTAAATGCGTGTAAACGATATCCGGATCCATCATCCGACCCATCGTTGGTTAGGTTATAAAGAGACCTTTCCAACGAGTCCACATAATTGGAAATCTGGCAACCCTGTCTCGAGTTATAACAACTTAAGTTATATCTGTGTACTTATTTTTCTGGACCTAAAAAAATAGCTGAAATATGTGTCCAAACCACTCATATTACCCATTGTTGGTAAAAAGTGAGGAAGGCATCAACCACATAAGTGGATTAAGTTAGTTTTTTTTACTAAAATTAAAAAGAATAAGAATAAATCAATATGTCCTTCGAAACAGCAGATAGCAGATCAGAAATTTTAAATAAATTTTGCAAAATTGGAATGAAAGTGTTGCCAAATTCGGAGGTAGTTGCCAAAACCGGTATGACACTATATTTCGTTATCGTTTTATAATATTTCTAAAATTTACTTATTCCAACCATATCAAGTTAAATTTTCAAGTTAATTTGCAATATTTGATACCCACATTGCAAAGGAGCAAAATATTGTACGAATTTGAGTTTTTGCATATTGCACTTCTATTAGAGTTTTCCACTGAAAATTTCACAAAATACCGTATTTTGCTCGAAAATACTATTTTTTATAATTTGCAATATGAGTATCAAACGATGTGAAATGTTGTATGCTTTTTAATTTTTACTATTTTTTTAACAAAATACCGTACCGTACCGAAGCTAAATTTTGTATGCATTTTCTCTTTTCGAACCTCGATAAAATTATCCTTAACAACCTTGATAGTTTCCCCATATTCCCGAAGCTGGTCAAAAGTCATGATTATTTTACCTTCAGTTGAAACCTTCCCACCTGATTGTTTAGTTGGTCAAATTGTTTATGATTTTGGAACAGGCAACTTGAATGAAATTTCTGGCTGGGACGATTAAAAAAATCTCGCGCAACTAAAAGTAAGACCAAAATAATTCTAGTCTTATGATTAATACCATACCGTAAACTGGGGTGACTTTGATAGCCCGGGGTGACATTGATAGAAATTTGATTTGACCATTAATTTTAATACATGTAACAGTCACATTTTTGCATATATGTTCGATAATAAGCTATCCCTTAATGCTTACATACTCAAAATTCTCAAAAATGATTAGATATTATTTTGACGGGCATTTGAAAAACTTATCAAAGTCATCCCAGTTTACGGTACTATAAAAGTAAAAAATTTATAAGTGTTCCGTGTTTTTAGCTTTTTTTAATTTTTGAAAAGTTGCTACTTTTAGAATAAACGTCAAAATATTTCATTTCCATGAATCTTGTTTTTATACATTTAAAATTAAATATTTAAATTGCATTTTGAATAAGGGAAAACACTCACGCAAACCTTCGATGATAATAATTTTAAATTTGTATATCTCAAAGAGGTGTTAATTGTGAGCGATAATGAATCGTTAATCCCCCCAACAAGTTGATAACAAATGTTTCATTTTCAGTCAACCGACTTCCTTCGGCAAAACTTCCAAAGAAAATTTACTACATCTTGTTAGCGAACCACCCATTAGCAGCACATTCAACGCTCCAGCGTTTATTTCAGCGCTCAAAGATAAAACCTCATTACCCGCACCCATTAGCAAACAGTAGCAGCAATATATGTAGTAGTGCAAAGTAAGATAGAGAACAAGTCGATAGAAATTCGCGGAAAATTCATCGCGCGACTCAAAAAAAAAAAACGCGCAACTAGAAACAGATGCCGTCTTCGTGGGTTCGAATCGCGCGTGGATTGAAGCAGTAATGTTTGCACTTGTTCTGGGACATCCTTAACCCATTAGCTGGTCGTATAAGTGTGACGATTAGGGAGGTTTGCCGACGTTGCGAGACTATGGTTTGAAAAGGGTGTAATTGAACTTTTATTCAGTTGAATTAAGTTATTGTGATATTTGAATTGTTTTGAGGGAAAACTTTTTTTTTGAGAATTTTCATCTTTTCCAAAATATAACCTAAAACACGTGTTTTGCATACCAAAACCCCAGAGGCACGCTCGCAAAACATTAATTGGTAAAATGTGTGCAACTGCCAGTGTGTACTGCCCATTTCTTCGTAGTTATAAATTTAATCTTTGCATGAAAAATTGATGCAAATGTGCTGCGCCGGGATTTATCCCGAAAAGCGGAAATCTAATCTAGGGATTCCCCCCTCTTCAACCCTCGACACTCACGTTTCCAACGGTGAACGCCGACCGACGAAACACATGTTGTACTAAAATGTTTCGAATGTGGGCAATAAATTTAGATCGTGTGTTTTTTTGCTGTTGCTGTTGTTGTTTTGAGTCATCGCCCAGTCCCGCCAGGTCGTGAGGTAGAAAGTGCAGTTCAGCAGCAGCAGCAGCCACAAGCACACAGTCTGCAAATGCAGTTGCAGTCGTCGTCGTATGAATGAAATTCCCTAATTAAAATCTTGGCTAATAGCAAACAGCCGAGACATTATTCTCGTTAATTATCGGCTCGTAAAAAAAGTGTACAACTGTATGTCATACAGACAGGACTTGCCGCCGTGCTGTCACAGAGATTGCGGGCCACAGCATCCCTACCAGTAGGTAGGTAGTTGGTTGGTTGGAAGTCGGTAGCAACGTCAGCATCAGGCCAGCGATAAATTAACGCATGGCGACGGCGGCTGCGGCGGCGAAAAATATCTCAATTATTATGAAGCATAGATCACGCCGCACTGCGACAATGCCACAATAATGGGGTAATAAAAATCAGAACCGTGACTATACAATGTTGTGTCTGTACTAGGTAGAGAGGGTACCTTTTAGCGACGGTTAGTGGTTGATGGTGTTCTAAAGTGCACCAGCAAGCAATGCACTGCAGAAGAATTTGAGAGTCATTTGACTAACTTGAGTTAGATCAACGGTGACGGTGACCTCTGACATGGAATGTTTGTTGATTGCAACGATTTTATTAAATAATGGTAATTATATTGAAAAACAACTTCTTGTAGCTGAAAACTAAAATTTTCCAGAAAATTAATCATATAGATTGCAAGACTTTAAAAAACCTATGACCGTTTTTTTCGACAAAATTAAATATTGGTTTAAAAATACTGAAACTGATTAATGTTTTACTCTAGAGCTTTAAAATCCTTTCGAGAAAAATGCATTAGTTGTGTCAAAACTTTGACATATACTTTTACTTCACTTATTCAAAGTCTCCAAATCAATCAACGATAATCTTCAAATGTTATTATTAGCGGTTCATCAAACACATTTTTGTATCAAACTTCTTTTTCGGCATTAAAAGTGACCCATAATCTTAAACTGTTTTTCCTAACATTTGGCATATCTAAATTATACCTAAATAATCTCTAATTAGAGCGTCCAATTTCCCGGGGTTACAAATTTCCCGGGAAACGGGAAATTTTCAGTCAATTTCCCGGGAAATCCCGGGATTTCCCGGGAAATTTTAAAATTATTGAAAATTGTTATGGTATTGGTTTTAATTAATATTAAGCAACAAAATTGTATAGGACATCAACATTAATGGTTTAAATAAGTGTGAAGATCAATTAACAGCTTGACTGCATGTAAAAAATCATTCAACTACAAGAAAATGTATTTTGGTATTTTTTGATGAGAAATTTTAAACATGCCTCTGTGACCAGTTTATTGAAATGAGAAAAAAAATGCAATATTATGTTTTTCATGACAAATACTGGTTTCAGCTCTTGAACAAATGGTAAAGCTTTTTAGTGTTGGTTTTACTCCAAACAACCCAATGTTTTCAAATATTTGAGCAATCTTTGAATATATTTTTGCATTTTTTGAGAACAAACAATAGAAAGTAATTTCTCAATGATTTTTTTTGTATTAGCATAATTTAAATTACACGATAAACTAACATCAATCCACAAAAAGTCTTCTATTTTCACATTTAACCCTCTAACACCTGTAGTTGCACCAGTGCTCCATAATTCTTTTACTTCAAATTGTAATTTCTTTAATACCTAGGTATTCAACCAATTGAATTAACTCTTTTTGCACAAATTCGATTTTCATCTCATTTGACCATGGTAAAAAAAACGTAAAAAAATCTCAATTTTAATTTGGAGGTAAGAAGTTAAAATTGTTTTAATTAATTAACATCAATCTGTTGAAAGCTTACCTAATTGTAATAATTCAATACTAAAAATTAATATTATCAGAAAAAATTCTGATGTCATAATTTCTAATAATCTCATTAATTATATATAAACCAAACAATACATTTAATTTAACAAAATCATGTTGAGTTTGTTCATTTATTATTTTTTCAGAGCATTTTCAAAAAAAAGTTCACAAAATTTAAGAAATGTATACTTCCGCTTGAATTTCGGGAATTCCCGGGAAATTTACAAATTTCCCGGGAAACGGGAAATAATTTTTTTCGGGAAATCCCGGGAATTCCCGGGAAATTTTTTCCCGGGACGGGAAATTGGACGCTCTATCTCTATTTTTTTTTATTATTTTTTTGAGAACCGCTAAAACTGTGTGAATACGAAAATTTTGGCTTAAAATAAATAATTTGAAATTAGTACAAAACAAACCATCCACATAAACGACCCCCGGGTCTTTTGTGGCCTCTATTGCAAGTTTCTGCTCGAACCTAGGAGTCCGAAGGCTTGAATGGGGAGAGCACCCAAACCTCTTTTACTCCAAGGAACCTTCCACCCCAGTGTTTGAACTGACGACCTTTGGATTGCGAGTCCAACCGCCGCCAGCGATTCCACCGGAGTAGGCTTGGTTTGGTGTGTTGTTTGTACTTATGGCATGGAGACGACTACTACACCTGGAATGACTTAACGGCCTAACAACCAAGGCCGGGACCGACATTTTACTTCCTCATCCGATGGAAGGTTGCAGCAGATGGGAATCGAACCCAGAATCATCCGCTTACAAAGCGGACAGCGTAACCATTCGGCCACGCACTGCCACACAATTAGTATTGACTGTTTATCTACCATTATAGTTTTCTATTTAAATTTTCATGCCATAAAATAAAAGAATTGATACATTTTTAAGATCTTGTTGAATAACCTGCAACCCCGAGCATGGGTACAAGGGAACAACAAGGGAAATGCGTAATAATACCTTTCTCTAGTATCAATATCAAATTTTGGTATTCCTGGACCCTTTAAAATTTGTCTTAAGGATTATGCAAGAGCAAAATGTGGTATCATACCAATTTAAGGTATTGTTTTGATATTGCAAAATAGCAGCCCGGGCAGACGGTAATAACAAAATTAATAATATTTCAATAACAAATCCTGTTAAAATAACAAAAAGTGTTATTATTTTATCCTGAAGTTCAACTTCAAGAAGAAAAAATAATAACAGTTTCTGATAAAATAACAAAATTTGGTATTGAAGTGATATTATATTGAAAATGTTTAATAACACGCTGAGAAGAGGAAATGTTATACATTTCAAAAACTCTCCTAATAACAAAATTTGGTATTCGTTCGGTATACTGACTTAGAAATAAAATTACCATAAATCGCACAAATGGAAAAGTTTCTAAGTGTCCATAACACAATCTGTTATTATTTTTTCTTTTGTTAAATATGTTTAAAACTTTGGGATGATTTTGTCTAATTTCGTCGGGGTCATTATTTTGGCCATGAAATGGGGTCCTTAAGCTAAAATTATTCTGAAAAGTTGAAATTTTGAAAGTTGATTTTTTTAATTATTTGATATACCCCCTAAGGGACTTTGCTAAAATTGGCAAGAACTATGGGATAATTTTGACCAATTTCGTCGGAGTCATTATTTTGGCCATGAAGTGGGGTCTTTAAGCTAAAATTATTCTAAAAAGTTGAAATTTTGAAAGTTGATTTTTTTTAATAATTTGATATACCCCCTAAGGGACTTTGCTAAAATTGGCAAGAACTATGGGATAATTTTGACCAACTTGTCGGGGTCATTATTTTGGCCATGAAATGGGGTCCTTAAGCTAAAATTATTCTTAAAAGTTGAAATTTTGAAAGTTGTTTTTTTTTTTAATTATTTGATATACCCCCTAAGGGACTTTGCTAAAATTTGCTAGAACTATGGGATAATTTTGACCAATTTCGTTGGGGTCATTATTTTGGCCATGAAATGGGGTCCTTAAGCTAAAATTATTCTAAAAAGTTGAAATTTTGAAAGTTGATTTTTTTTAATTATTTGATATACCCCCTTAGGGACTTTGCTAAAATTGGCTAGAACTATGGGATAATTTTGACCAATTTCGTCGGGGTCATTATTTTGGCCATGAAATGGGGTCCTTAAGCTAAAATTATTTTGAAAAGTTGAAATTTTGAAAGTTGATTTTTTAAATTATTTGATATACCCCCTAAAGGACTTTGTTTAAAATTGGCTAGAACTATGGGATAATTTTGACCAATTTCGTCGGGGTCATTATTTTGGCCATGAAATGGGGTCCTTAAGCTAAAATTATTCTGAAAAGTTGAAATTTTGAAAGTTGATTTTTTTTAATTATTTGATATACCCCCTAAAGGACTTTGTTTAAAATTGGCTAGAACTATGGGATAATTTTGACCAATTTCGTCGGGGTCATTATTTTGGCCATGAAATGGGGTCCTTAAGCTAAAATTATTCTAAAAAGTTGAAATTTTGAAAGTTGATTTTTTTAAATTATTTGATATACCCCCTAAGGGACTTTGCTAAAATTGGCTAGAACTATGAAAAAAATTTGACCAATTTTATCGGGGTCATTTATTTTACCATGAAATGGGGTTTCAAGCTAAAATTAATCCGATAAAATTAACTTTTGAGAGTTCATTTTTTTTAAATTTTGTTTTATTCCCTAACGGAATTGATTTATTTAATGAGAATTTTTGATGTGTGAATAACAAAAACTGTTATTATTTTCACAGAGCCAGGAAGTCGGAGCTGACGTTGAAGTTCGAGCTGGAGTGAGACCTCGGAGACTGCATCGGATTCAGCAAATTTTCAGCAACTTTTACTTGGAGTCGGAATCCGTGAAGTCGGGTATTTTTAGAGAGCTGAAGTCGTCGTTGACGTCATATCCTGCATCCAGAGTCGGAGTCTTCAAAGTATGGATTCAAAGTCGCTTGGAGGTACCCGACTCTGCAGCCCTGACTAGTACAGAGGAGTTATGGCAACTGCAGGTTTATTTGCAAATCACAAATAAACCAAAACAATAACTTTTTTTGTTATGGAGACATACTAGTTCAATAACATTTTTTGTTATTATGCTGCTCCACCTTTCCGCACAAAATAACAAATCTCGTTATTCCTTCATGATTCCTTCTGTGTTATTGGTTTGTTATTGCAATAACAACATAATAACAGTTTAAGTTATTCTTCGAACAAATCTTTGTTATTGATTTTTGTTATTTTAACAACTAATCCGATCATCCCAATAACATATTTCGATCTTCTTACAATATCAAAAACTGACCTTCCCAAGTTATTTCCGTCTGCTCGGGAGAATTTGTCAATGGTCGAACAAAATATTTTGGTATTCTTTTGGTATTACAGTGTTTTGTCAATTTCCTCTGAAACTATGGGCAAATTTTGACCAATTTTGACAAAATAATTAATTTTGCGCTAAAATGATGTCTCAAAGCGAATGCTTTCATTGAAAACCGGAAATTTCAAACATGATTTTAAACATTTTTGATATATCCCCTAAAGAAATGACTTGAGATTGCGGAAAATTTTCTATGTCAGGAAGCCACATTTTGGTATTGAAAGGTTTCATCAAATTCCTCTGAAACTATTGGAATTTTGTTTGAGATGATTAATTTTGCGCTAAAATGACTTGAAACCCAAAAATGTTAAAGCTGATTTTCATTTTTTTTATATACCCACTAAGATATTTTTTAAAAATACGTTGAAATTTCTCTAAGTTGGGATAATCGACAGATTGTTGAATTTTGGTGAATTTCAATTCAGTTTCATTTTAATAACACTTATTTTTCAATCTTGTTATTTTTTAAAGTCTTCAAGAACTTCAAGCACAGGCCGTTCATCAATGACAAATCCATTAGATGTGGTGAAGAATATCACTAAGAACAACATGGAATCATCAGGTGAGTAGATTTGGCTGTTGCATATGGATCATTTTCGTTTTTTCACTAACTAGAACTGTTGCACTAAAAATGGTATGAAAATACCAAATTTTGGTATTTCTTGTGCAAATACCAGCGACCAAAATGTGCTCTTGGTTGCCCATTAATACCCAAGTAATACCAATATTTGGTATTCCGGTGTTATTTACCCCTGCTCGGGACACCATGCAAAAAACATTCAAATAAAGTATATAAAGATTTTTTCACTATTTAAAATGAATTTTTGATCGTTCATTTTCTTATTTTTGATGAAAAAAGGCAGTCAGCCTGTTTTTTTTATTTGCAAATTGAGCCCCCTTCAGCACTAATTTTAAAGAAGGTTTTTTAGTTTTTCGTTACAGTCAAGGTTGTTGGAGTTCAGGAAATTCAAATAATGACTTAACTGTTGTATACACAACATTATCTCTATGAATGAATTTAATTTATAATTCAATGTATTTTCAAACTTTTCGTTGTTCAACTTAAAGCAATTAGAGTTAATACTTTGAAAATTGAAGACGACGAAACTAGTTTTAAGTTACTTTAAACGTTTATTTTCCTTTTTTCCACATTACTCTGACAAAACGAGTTAAAACCTTTAGCCACAAAGGCAGTTACTATTTGATTTTTTCTGCGTGATTTGTTGCACAAATTTAAAGATTTTTTGCCTTCCTCACCTCACTGAGGAGAGGCTATAAAATCACTCGAAAAATGAACTTCTTAAATAGGCCCATCTTCACGTATACCTATCGACTCAGAATCAAATTGTGAGCAAATGTCTGTGTGTGTGGATGGACGTAGATTTTTTTCTCACTCACTTTTCTCGAAACTTGCTTGACCGATTTTGTCCGGATCTGTGTTTTTAGATCCGTCTACAGGTCCCATAGGTCATATTTTCATACCATTATGTTTAGTAAAGTACTTCAAAAGTTATGAAAAAAAAACGATTTTGACTAAAGTTCGCAAGATTGTAAAAAGGGTGTTTTTTGTAAGAAAGGCTGTAATGCTATACATTTTTAGAAAGGTATTTGAAAGACCTTTCCAACGAGTTCAAAACACTAAAGATCTGATAACCCTATAAAAAGTTATTAGTACTTAAGTGTTATTTATCCACTTTTTGGAGGCCAGATCTCAGATATTTTGATGAAAACGTTGTCCAAATATATCATGCGACCCTTCTTTGGTTAGGTAATTAAAAGACCTTTCCAACGAGCACGAATTGGATTGGAGATCTGACTACCCTATCATAAGTTGTAAGGACATAAGTGTCCTGCAATATGAAGATCTGACTACCCAATCTAGTGGTATGGTAATGAGTCAAATTGATGAAACACTGAAAAACACCGCCTTTTTGTGTCTATTTTGGATAGCACCCTTTAAATTTGAGGAAGGCACCAACCACCTCAGGGTAGATTAAGTAACGTTTTTTAGAATGAGTCATACAACTTCCAGCCAAATTGATTAAATACGATGAGTGTTGGAAAAAAAAATCGAGATTTCCATATACAGTACTGTTTCAATTCTGAATTGAATTTTACAGTGCCTGTCTGGTTGGTCACCTCAGAAACAAAAAAAAAGTTGAACTTGTCAGCACTCAAATCAGTGTTCTAATGAACTTTTCCGCACTGCTATTTTTGATGTTGGTTATCAAACCTTTTTGTCATTATAGAATGTCAGGAGCCGTAAGTGTCTTCAAAATGCGTTATGTACTAATATTTATTACTTTTCAAGCATTTTCAGAACTCATAATTTTTTTGAAGACTGCGTTGAATTGAACTTGTAGGGATTATTTTTAGAGTTTGATCAATCTCAACACAATAACGAAAAACAGTAAATAATTCGTGCCAATAAATCGGATCGCTGAAAAGTGCACTCTACCCGTGCAAAGGCCATCATCACCGTAGTAAACTCGGTAAAAACGAGGTGTTAAGGTGAAAGTGTGCAACACGAGGAGAAATTTTCCCACCACCCAGCCATCAGCACCCTCGTAATAACATTAAAAGAAGATCGCGCGCCAAAAGTATAATTGAATGCATTGGAGTGCCGCTGCAGCTGTTTGTTTACACTGACCCCCCTCCCGCCCCATCGGTACTAACAGTTTTCATTAAATCCTGCACTTCGCGGTGCTGGTCGTGCCCAGATCGTGAGAAATGTTTTCTCACCAAACAATATTTTGAAAGCGGCTTGGTGTAACAAATTTCGAATTTTAGTTGGAATCATTCATCGGCTTGGGAAGAAAATAAAAGCTGATTCATTGATTTATCTTTATTTATACTTGTAAGGCTTCAGGGAAAATTAATGACTGTTGCATCATTTGCTCCATACTAACAAACCAAAAAAAGACGGGGCCACGAACAATTATTGAAATTAGTTTGAATAATGAAACATATTTGTCACGTGGCTTGACACGTGCCGACCTTCCGCCTTCCGCCAAGCTCACTAATGCACAAGATCGGCGGGGTTAACTCCATCAAAACTGTATGAACGACTGACTAATGAACCAAGTTCCCACTCCCAGTTCACACAGTAGGCCATGGGCGCGTTTTTGTGGTTGGAAGCAATTCCAACGATGCCCTAGCGATGTCCTAGCGACGAAGTAGGCTGGGCCTCTCAACGTTTGAGGGAGTCAAAGGCGCTCAAATGGCCGCCACAACACACGATGGCTACGAAACGAATATACCCATTATTGTAATTGAAAACGCAGCGTGGAATTTGGTGTCCTATGGGCGATCACGTGACCAACATTCGCGGAGGGGAATAGGGGTTGACTATTGCCACTATTCTCGCACTAATTGGCACAGTAAAATGAAGAATTGGAACATTATGCCACAGTGAAGTAACGCGAGTTTTCATTTAATTAGAGTGAGTAAAAATGTCATGTTGGGACTAATTGGATGGATGCAGGCGAGGGGATTTAATCAACTTAAAATTTGAAGTTGAACACGTGGCTATATTATTAAAAATGTTAAATTAAAATGGAAAATTGTAAATGCCTGTTTCAACCACATTTTTGTTTTCAGCCTATCAAATCTACATGGCAGCTTTGGCCGTAAAAAACTCTTATTTTTTTGCTACCATAAATTTTCTTTAATTTGTTCATTCACGTTCACTACAGAATTTAAAAACATTTTTATCTTTTTTTTTTTGCTTTTTGTTCGACCTTTGATGCAGAGCTAAAATGAAAGTTATGAGTATTTTAAGTGTTCCACAGAGCTCTCATAATCGACAATATCTTCAATACTCAATACTTCAATAAGACTGTCATATTGAATAACATTGAATTTGAAACTATTTTTCCCAAAAATGCTTCAAAAAGCAAGCTAAACGTATTGACCCAAGCCATTTTGAATTGAAATGTTAATTTCTTTTTTTTGTAGTATCCTGCATATGAACTGTACAATTCTGAAAAAAATTAAGGATTCTCGAACATTTATATAGCACTTTTTTATGTGCCGAATCCAGAAGACGAATCCAGAATTGTTTCTTTGGAAAGATAAAACTAATGGATAGTTTCTTTTGAAATTGCAATGAGAAATCAATTGCAAAATAGTAGATATAGCTCTTAATTCCTTTTATTTCTAGCAATTCAAATTCTAAGGAAATGTGCAATCTTGCACTAAACTCCCAAAAGTTAATGAATCACAAATGCCAAACCGAACTACAAAGTACTCGGTGCAGGTGTTCCACTGATTTGCATTCGTCAGGTTCCCAAAGGACCCCGACTTCCTGAAAGGAAAACGCACACGAGGAGGGAGTAAATTAAATCCCACGTGAACCAGCTTCATTAGCATAAAACCTGGCTTTTGTGAGGCAACCCTTATGCAAGAAACTAGAAAACAAAAATCGATATCGCAGCCAGAGAGCACAAAAGAAACGTACGGACACACACACGAAAAGACACTTTTCACTTTAATTTCCCATAGGAAAAATCTGCCCCCTTTCCTCACTTTTTTTGTCGTTTGAGCGCAGCATAATGCAACTTCCGTTTTGTTCCGGTGTGCTCCGGTGGCGGTTCTCGGGTTTCCTTCCAACTTCCCATGATGCACGGTGGGCTTATTTTGAGTAATTTTTTTTTCAGTTATTTATATAAGTTTTAAAAATATTCAAAAGATTATCAAAATAATTTTAGAATTACATAAACCAATTTGATGTATGTATGTATGTATGTATGTATGATCCCCATACCCGCAGGCAACTTGGTCCTGAAACACATGTGAGCGCTAGGTGAACAATTCGATCATCTTTTACTCCGTAATCTGTACACCCACGTGCATAAGTTTTTTTGCACGAATTTTAATGCTACAAATACCGGCGCATAAAATAAAATGGTTTCCCTCTTCCCTCCCCAAGCGCCGGAAATTTGTAGCGAGTGTAGGGACACTTTGCATAGACGCCCTTGCTCCCATCACGTCACTGAGGGTATGGAGCGACGAGAAATTAATAAGCATGCCCCCCCAGTCGAACCTTCATTAGAGAAGCAGGCAATCCACAACTCACAGCGAACGACCAAGGGAACACCCTACCGCGTATATAATATGGTTGGCGTAGTTGTCTTCAGTGAAATGTATGAATGTTAGAGTGGATGTAAGAGTTTTTTGAAAATAATAATGGAAAGCTCTCACCAAATAAATAATCCAAGGCTTAGGACATTTTGAGACATTCTCAAACTTGATGAAACTTGCGATCAGGTTGCCGAATTCTTGCACCACACGAACGACAGCAAGCGGCTTGACCTTAGAAGTTTCCGGGCGATGGCCATCACTCAGCACAGTCAATCAGTAAGCAATTGTTTGAACCCGTTGCAAATGTTGAAGCAAATTCTCGTCCACATCCAGCAGTACTTGAATGGCGTTGGTTCAGTAAGGACATTTCTGGTACACGGGGCTGGAACAACAGGAACGTTTCATCGATGGCCACTTCGTAATTGCCGAAAAGGACACCTAAGTCTCCAAGTGATACAAATTTTACTCTTTTTAAGCGAAATTTAGGGACCAAAAAATGACAGAGGAAAAAAAACGCGTCCGGTTGCGCGCACAGTTTACTTCGATCCCAGAATTACATAAACCAATTTGAATGAAAAAAAAAAATAATAATAATAAACACACCGCGTCACGTCCTCAAAAGTTATTGATCGTATGACAGCTAGTGTTCACAGTGACGTTGCAAGGAAAAGAAAAGAAATAGGGTTGGGGGAAGGAGAGGCACTTCACTTCCGAGTGGCACTGCAGTTCTGTTCATTTTTCTTCCAAAGTTCTCCGTGAAAGGCTTCATTAGTTTTGTGTGTGAGTGCTCGCTCGCACGTCTCCCGGTGCACACGTGCATCATTACAGCATTTTACTTTTTTTTCTTTCTTTTTTATTTATCACATTTATGCACTTCTCTCCTCGCCGCCGGAACGTACGGGCCAATAATGTTGTTGGGTGGAACAATCGGTGGGAAACACGTGTGTGATTCTGTTTTGGAAGGATTTATTGTGCGGACTTCCGACGCTGTCGCTCCGACGGTGCGGTGACTTAATGTTTTAGTTCCGGCCACGTGATCGCAATGTTTTGGTCGGATCGATAAATTTGCATTGTTTGCGCGAGAATGAATAGTTTCCATGGTTGTACCTTGTTAGGCCGATGCAATTTTTATTTCAAGTTCTTGTCTCAATCCTCCTTCAAAATCTACCCAAAAAAATCTAAAAGTAAAAAAAAAATTACACGATGTTGAAATTTTTTTATTAAACAATCTTGTTTAATGGATTCTTAACTGATCAGGATACATTGTACAATGGTTATTTTTATATTATTAATCTTATAGGGTTCTTTGTTGGTTCTTTGATTCGCAATGTTAAAAAAGATTTAAAACTTTAAGAAAAAGACAATTTCATAAATTCATTGATACTTTGCCAATATTGAACAGATACATAACTGTTATATTTAATATATGGGTAATTCTCTACCAACTCACACGAAATCGGGAAAAGTTGCCCCGACCCCTCTTCGATTTGCGTGAAACTTTGTCCTAAGGGGTAACTTTTGTCCCTGATCACGAATCCGAGGTCCGTTTTTTGATATCTCGTGACGGAGGGGCGGTACGACCCCTTCCATTTTTGAACATGCGAAAAAGAGGTGTTTTTCAATAATTTGCAGCCTGAAACGGTGATGAGATAGAAATTTGGCATCAAAGGGACTTTTATGTAAAATTAGACGCCCGATTTGATGGCGTACTCAGAATTCCGAAAAACGTATTTTCATCGAAAAAACAATAAAAAGTTTTAAAAATTCTCCCATTTTCCGTTACTCGACTGTAAAAATTTTGGAACATGTCATTTTATGGGAAATTTAATGTACTTTTCGAATCTACATTGTCCCAGAAGGGTCATTTTTTCATTTAGAACAAAATTTTTCATTTTAAAATTTCGTGTTTTTTCTAACTTTGCAGGGTTATTTTTTAGAGTGTAACAATGTTCTACAAAGTTGTAGAGCAGACAATTACAAAAATTTTGATATATAGACATAAGGGGTTTGCTTAAAATTATCACAAGTTATCGCGATTTTACGAAAAAAAGTTTTGAAAAAGTTACTTTTTGCGTTTCTCTTTGTTTCGTCGTCCGTGTCTGTCGCGGGTGACCATGAACGGCCATGATCGATGACGACCAACTTTTTTAAAACTTTTTTTCGTAAAATCGTGATAACTTGTGATGTTTATAAGCAAACCCCTTATGTATATATATCAAAATTTTTGTAATTGTCTGCTCTACAACTTTGTAGAACATTGTTACACTCTAAAAAATAACCCTGCAAAGTTAGAAAAAACACGAAATTTTAAAATGAAAAATTTTGTTCTAAATGAAAAATGACCGTTCTGGGACAATGTAGATTCGAAAAGTACATTAAATTTCCCATAAAATGACATGTTCCAAAATTTTTACAGTCGAGTAACGGAAAATGGGAGAATTTTAAAACTTTTCGATGAAAATACGTTTTTCGGAATTCTGAGTACACCATCAAATCGGGCGTCTAATTTTACATAAAAGTCCCTTTGACACCAAATTTCTATCTCATCACCGTTTCAGGCTGCAAATTATTGAAAAACACCTCTTTTTTCGCATGTGCAAAAATGGAAGGGGTCGTACCGCCCCTCCGTCACGAGATATCAAAAAACGGACCTCGGATTCGTGATCAGGGACAAAAGTTACCCCTTAGGACAAAGTTTCACGCAAATCGAAGAGGGGTCGGGGCAACTGCTGTGTGAGTTGGCGGAGAATTACCCATATAGCTTTTTGTGATACCTTTTTCCTCTAGATTTAAACTTGAAATATAAATAGGTTATTTTTTGGAATCACTTTCATCTTTCTTTTCTAAATTATTGAAAATCGTGAACTCTTTCGTTTTGAGATTCTTTCAAAAAGATGCAAACAAATATTATTGAATTTCAGGAGTTTATGCAAAATTAATGTCAAATTTATGGCAGTCCCCCAAAAGTAGGCCCTAAAAATTAAGTATGAATTGAAAGTGTTGCAAAATTCCATTGATTGATTTGGTTTGCAAACTGGAAATATATGAATCTGGTTTTACTACAAAAATCTACTATTGATTTTACCAATGTTTTCAAAATATCATGATAAGTTATATTTTTGATCGTTATTGTTCAGTTTATAACAGTTTTTTCGTGTACTTTTAAGGCCGTTTCAAATATTTTTCAAAGTTTATGTCACCCCCCCGTTGCAAAAAAAAAATATTTTTTTTCAAAAATCTTCAAAATTTTTAATGAAAATAGAGGTCAATGCAACTTAAAACAATCTGTAACGCATTTTTCTGCATTAATAATCATATTTAGCATGTTTGGGCTTGTTTAAACATGTTTTGATTTTTTATAAAATTCCAATGTACAGCACCGCAAAAATTTTATTTTTCGCAAAAAATAAAAAATTCCTCAATACTTAGATGTTTTGAAAACTAATGATTGCAAAACAACTGGACAGATATAAAATGCATTTTAAAAACTTTTTTCATTCAAATGTCAATACCGTGGCTTGTAATTTCAATTTTTATATTTTCGAGGGACATAAACTTCAAAAAATATTTGCAGCGGCCTAAATAGAATTTCAAAGAATGTTTCTACAGTCATCCCACATATTCGGAACACCCACAAATTCGGAACACTTTTGTGTTAATTTGTCAATAGAATGCCAAATGCATCTTTCCTGGTGACCCTTCTATTTTTTGGACCTTTATTTGGACATTCTCTTGCTATTTCACTAGCTTTTTGAACAAAAACTGCATTTTGAGACTATTTTATTCAGAGTTGCAAAACACCTGTTCCATAACTGTGGGATGTTATTGTGCCTCCCACAATTGTGGAACACCTGAATTTAAATGATATTTTCACAAAAAAAGTTATCAGACCATTCATAAAACATTACTAAGCTTGAGTTTCATTGGTTCCAGTATATGAAGTTATTTTGTAGAAAATATGTAATCCTGGAGAGAATCAAAGTTTGTTTACATCCGCAAAAAAAAAAGTGTTCCGAATTTGTGGATTTCAAGGGTCAATGTTTTTCTTTGCAAACTTGATATAAAATGTAAAAATGTACAGCCGGTCAATCGAAAGATCGCAAGAAAAGCTTTCACATGCAGGTAGAAGCAAGTAATTATGTTCAATTATCGATTTTCTATGATTTTTCGAACATTGGCCGATCTGTAAACTGTTCCGAATATGAGGGATGACTGTACATCCATTTTATTGCTCCTTTTTCCTCAAGCAACCAATGTTTGATCCGCATGGTATCTTTTAAATATCATCGTCCTACCATCAAATCCTCGCGCACGTGTCAGTTATTAAGATGATTTTTATCTGTTTCGGCAAGCGTTGTTCGAAATTTCCATTTTAACAATCTCATTACCCACTCTTACACACCCCCGACACACGCCACTATCGAAAGTGAGTCCATCGTCAGCGGGGCGAGGGGGATTAGACAATGTCAAACAATATCTTTAAATTGTATCTTTTCGCTGGGCACGTGCATGCAAAAGCCCCAGCGGACCACCCGACGGGCAAATAATCCTTGTAATGCGAAAAATCGATTTCATACGATATTCCCTCGTTTTGCGCAAGTCGGATCGATATCGCAGTCCGGAGTCAGGTCGCCGCCATTTTGCGCCAGGATGCTCTCTTTTTTCGCCCTGTCGTCACAGTCTGCTACGATTGGAGTCGTCTTGGGGGAAGGGGGACAAGCTCGTCGTCCTGTCCGGTTACCGTGGCAACGGCGTGAGAGGCACCAGCTGTGGGGGAGTTGCCAACTAGGATCTCGGCCTTTAAGGTGATAGGACTTTAACCTGAACAACAACAAACAACAAGATTCGTCGCAGCTGGCGATGCTACATTTTGATTTTCCGTCGCGGAATGTCTCGTCAAAACAGTTTGTCACAGCTCCTGGTACGACCCTGTGTGGTGTGGCCTCACAACCCCCGGAGGTCATCAACAGCTGAGCAGTTAATTCATGGCAAACAAACAAATAATCCATCTGTGAAACATTTAGTGCCGACAGCAGCCGAAACGTAGTATTTAGTATTTGACCTAAAACGAAGAAGATGAAGAGCAGAGAGCTACTATTTGCTGCAAACAGATTGGCGAAAGCACGGTACCGTGAGCTGTGGTAGTTTGACAAAAAACTATTTTTTTGCAATTTCATGGCTAATTAAATTTCTTTTCGAGTACTTCTGCATCAAAATGGTCTAATTTTCATAACACAAAGTAAGAATGCTCAAAAGTTATAAGTGTGCTGAAAAGTTCAAATTTAAACCACTTTATCAAATTTGCTAAACTTACGTTTCCAACAGTCATCAAACATTTTTGAAAAATTTAATATTTTCTACAAAATTAGTATTCTCTAACATGAAAACAAAAATTACAAATTCGTCGAAAACCACCCAATCCAACGGTCCGCAAATCGCGTCCCTGTAACGTTTAGTGGGAAATCATTTTGATTTATGGCCCAACAATTGGGATCGTCCGCCATCGGGCCGGGCCCTCTCTGTCAGTCGAGATTAGCCGGTCGTAATTCAACGAAAAGAGCGGGCTCCCAAAGAACACGATGTTCGAAATGATTGTTTAATTGCAAAAGTGTTCATTTGTACAAGGCAAGCCGGGGTCGACTGGTTCTGGTTTGTCTTTTTTTTCGGTAGGTATTTTTGACGGTGTATTTTTGTTTGCGGAATTTTTCTGGCACTGCGGGTTTGTTTATTTTTACGTCACGTCACATTTGGCGCAACGAAGAATTATTGGGTTCAGTTGTACTGTCGTAGAATGAGTGGTTTTGCTAGCTTGTTACTGTTGTCAACATTGTTTGTTATTCAAATTGAAATGCTCTAGGTAGACTAGGCTGTTCATAATCTCATATTAGTCCAAAATGACTTTTGAGTTAATTTAGTTTGGTTCTTTGCAGTGAAATTTTTACAATCTATTGTAAGTTAAAATGGTTTCTACTTGGTTCTATAAAACTAGATAATTAAGTGGAAAATTTGTTATGCGATTTTAAAAGTTTGATGGTTTGATAAAAGTTTTTTTTTGCAGTGAACGTTTAGATTTCACAGTAAAAATGATAATAATATTACAGCAGGGGATGATGACGGATTTTATGTCAAAAGAAATGTGTAATTTTACATTAGGAACTGGCAAAATTTCCATCAGTTTATGTTGAATTTAACATTTTTAATCAATATTTTAGGTAAAATTACTCAGTAATAAGGTAATATCCAGTCAAACAAACCTTTAAATTTTTCAATTTTCAAATGACCCAATCTCACCCCCAAACCCAATGTCATCTCTGATGGCGGCGTTTTTTTAAATTTGAAAATTACTTAACTATTTTGTGATATAGTTCCCCAATTTCTGATGAGACGGTAAAATTTCAAAAAAATCATATTAACACTAAAAAAAAAATTAATAGCTGAGAAACTTTGTTGATCTTAAAACATACATTTCACGAAATATGAGGTTTTCTTAGTGTCACATATTTAGCTTATTTATGTCCCTGACGATCTCGGAAACATTTGGTTCGATTTTCAATGTTAAAAATAAAATCATTGTGAAATTTTCTTTTCTTTTCAATAAAAGTAATTGGGTAATTCTTCGCCAAATCACACAGCAGTTGCTCCGACCCCTCTTCAATTTGCGTGAAACTTTGTCCTAAGGGGTAACTTTTGTCCCTGAACACGAATCCGAGGTCGGTACAACTTTTCCCGATTTCGTGTGATTTGGTAGAGAATCACCCAATTACGACATTTGAAAATAAATCTAATTTTTGAAAATGTTTAAAATAAGTATTGAATTTATTTATAAAAATTTGAGGGTTGTTTTTAAAATTTATCAAATATAAATATTTGTAAGTTTTTGTGAAAATTTCTACTCAATTTTATATTTTTTAAACTTAAACAAAAAGCATTACAAAATGCTTGAATAATAATAACAGGTTTCCTGACACTAAGGTTATTGACATTTGTATATGAAGTTCCTCCCCTCCCTCCTTCAAAAGCTACTCAAAAAAAATTGGAGCAAAAAAGTTATTGTTGAAAATTAAAAATGTCGTTGAAAAACTTGTACTATTTATTTTAAATTATTTAAAAAAACATTGAATAATTTTTTTTTAATTTTTAATCAAATATGGCAGTTTAAGACCATTTCTGGAGTTTTTTTAAAAGGTCCAATAAACCAAATTTCCAGTTTTTGCTTTTTGAGTGTTTTTGAAACCGCCTTGAGTCAGGGGTGTTCAAAAACACCCAAAAAGCAAAAACTGAAAATTTGGTTTATTTTACCTTTTTTTTAAAAAAAACTCCAGATTTGCGAACTTCAATATTTGATTTGATAAAGGTTACATTTTTGAAGGATTTTTGACTGCTAAGACATATTTAAGACATATTTGACATATTTCGATAAAACTATCAATTTTTAATCAAAATGCTGTTAACTGCCGGTTCGACAATATTCCTTACTGTGATAAAGCAAAAATCGTTGAATAGTATGAAATTCTTACACACTTTTGATAAAAGTCGCTTATTTAATATTGTTTACATAATTTTGATGTACTAATTCTAATCGAAATACACAAACCAGTTGATTTGCATTAGATTGGGTATATGTTCGTGTAATAAATTCATAGTTTTTCATGAAATGTGGTCGCAATAATATGAAATTTACAAAGCCAAAATATAAAATTTGTTGAACAGCATTTTTCTTCACATTTGAAATTTGTTTTTTTCAACCAAAATAGTTATGATGTTCAGAGATGCATGTTCAACCAATCATGTAGGTATTTGGGTGGTTTTAACAAAGTTATCAAGTTAATTTATAGCACTGACTAACTATAGTCTTACCACGCGTATTTCATATATATATACGATTTCATTTTTTTTAATTGCTGAAAAGTAATGAAAATTGGTTTTTATACCAACTTATTTATGTCATTTCTATGAGGTACCTGATTTGAGATCAAAATAATCTGTAGAGTTAATTTTATGTGGCTTCTCCCTTTGGGTGGCCGTCTTACCCCCATCTCCCCAACTTTGTCTTATCCTATGAGCAAAGGAATCCAATGGCGAACAGGACCTTTTGAAAAGGTACTCTAGAATTAATTGACCTCATTTGTGAAAAAAGATCATAGGATTAAGATAAAAAATTAAAATATTTCAAATGTTTTAACAGATTTACTAAAATTTCAAAAATAAAGAAAAGATTGATATCTTCGAATTATCTTACTCTCCCCTTTCCGTTATCTAGCCACAAGCAAAGAAAAACATCATCCACCAATCCACCCTGAAACTGGTACCCACCCACCACAACCCAACGAAAACATTAACTTCTTTCACCCCAAAGGCTGAACGTTTTAATATATATCCCCTATTTCGTTGTCTCTAACCCCTGGAAAATTGAGAAAGAAGGATTTCTTCCTTCCACCCACGTGGCACACGAACAACCCCTGTAGCAAAAAGGACTTCCCAACTGCTCGCACTTTTGGGGGACGGAAAAACTCATAAAAACCCATCCACTTCTCGACTTTGGTCCTTCCAACCAGGCTCATGAATATATCGAGCCTCGTTAGGGGCGAACATCCCTTGAATGTCCTGAATTGTTGATATTGTGACCTGAAAGTTGTCGATTTTTTAGCCGGGGACGCTCACGGGTTCGGATCTTGAAAAGGCTGACAGCGTAAATCTCCGAGACGACGACTTTTGGCCGTTCCAATCCCGGAACGAAATTTTCCGACCAAAATACGCACGAACAACGAAAAGAGGGACGATTCAGAACAAACAGACTGATGGAGATGAACACGTGGTAAATTGCGAAACAGAGTTGCACCGGAGGGTGGTTTCGGAGGCAAAGAGGGCGTTGGAATTTCCCGGGACTCAGCGTTGTCCTGGCAACGGTACGGCTGAAGGGAGAGCTGATTGCGGAATTTGTACTGGAATTTTTAATTAAATGTATTGTTGAAGCCAAATAGAACTCTTCGTAGGTTTTGTGCCAATAGCTTTAAGGGTTTGTTCTGGCCACTTGAGCCGGAATCGTCGCCGTAGTGACGGCACACGGCGTCAAAGTCCCACGTTCGACACGTCGTCGACGGTTTGTTTTGCGGCGCTGTCAATTCAAACGACGTAGAGTTCGAAGGGCATCCGCTGCTGGAGAGGAATTTTCTCATTAAATTTAATACGCGCACGTGTCCGAGCGTCGTTCGTTCCGTCGGTCGGTCGTTTGGATGAGGAATTGAGCTGAATTTAATTCTGCCCTGGCCGCCGTGTGAAGCCGTGATGTGGTGATGTTTGCACAGGTGTTCGAAGCGAGAGAGAGAACACCCGCGTGACTCACACCGGCAGTGGTGGCAGCCTCGGTCAGGGCAACAACCATCATCTCGGAATTGTGAAGCCCCAACGATCTGCGTAGTCGCAGACGCAGTAGGCCACGTGGATGTATTGGATTTGACAAATATACTTCCAATGCTATATTTACATTTTTGGAGATTTTAACCTTGCTTTTAGTGAAAATTAAAATTAAATTCAGAAACTAAACCATATTTTACTGTGCTAACGGTTCGATTACGTGTCAATGCCAAATGGACATTTGGTGAGCAAAAACAGCTTCGGTTTTAAAGGTGCAAGATTTTTCTTTCGCGTTCGCCGCCCATTACGGCGGTGTCGCGATTCTGTGATATACCGCCGCGCAATTAATTGGTCCGATTTGAACGAAATCGATCGCGGCGGTGGACACTAAGCTGGCCATGACACGTATACGTATATTGGCAATCGATGCGATCTTCATGGCGTGACGAAAAATTCTCAGCCTGCTTCGATCAAATCGATGTTTTTTTTCTCAACAAAAGGTCGTATCAACCATTTCTCTTCACGAGAAAACGTCACACTTTACGACAACCTAATCCACGCCGTATCACGTTTGGCCATCGTCGCCGCACGTGTCCCCCGAGAGGGAGCTCAACAAAACGTATTTCAAAGTCACGTCAAGCATGTTGTGACACACGTTCCTGCCAACAAATCATACATCATTCCGCGTATTTCAAACCGTCGAAGTGACGCACACGTGCTGGAGATCAACCACGGTGCTGGGGAAGATGCTGGTCGGTTGGGGCAGCACCTTGGACCAACTCCACGCCCGCTGATGATTGACTTATGGGTCCTCGCGTCGTCAAACGATTGCATCAGTTCGTCTTCATCGTCTTCGTCGGAACCATTAATGGTAAAAGAAATAAATTTCTTTGATACCTTCGCCATCGCAACCTACCGCAGTGCATTAAGGTGGTCCGGAATTTCCGCCACAGAAAATTTCAACCGCGAAAAATGACAATTTCAAAAGAATGGAATTTACGGCGCTTCCTCATATTTAAGACTAACCACGAGCAAGTACTAAAGTTGCCCCACACACAGTAGTTGATTAATTTCGCGCGGATCCAAGCAGGCCTGCTCCTCCGCGGTCGTTCCGGACTTTGTAGCTTCACACGTGTCCATCAATCGTGGCCAACTGCGAGCCAAATGTTAAATGGCGAAGTGATGAAAGGCCGCGAACCCGCGCCCTGGCTGCCGCGCGGCCGGCGGTTTGATTGTTTTGTTTATGAATTATAAACTATATTTTGATTGAACTGGAAGTTTACAAATGCGAAGGATGGAGGCGAGAAGGGTGTGCTTTCGGGAAAATTGTGTCGATTTGAAATTAGGTTAGGAATTTCTGACCACTGGTGAGGCTTGATTGACCGGTTCGAAATTGAGCGAGTTCCGGGAAGAGTGGTGAACGAGCAGCTGTCAAACAAACATAAATTGTCAGACGTGACGTATTGGATAAGAGCAGTGTTTAAGAACTATTAAAGTTTCATTCTGTTTGACCAACAAATTTAACTTTATCTAGGGCATTTGAGAAGAAGTCGGAGTCGAAGTCAATATATTTTTCAACAGTTATACAAGATTTTGTATTGTATTGTTGTAGTTGTAGAGTCGGAATCGGCCGGTGTCAACGTCGAAAATCGAAACCACTCAAAAACCAGGTTCAAATATTCAAAACTACGCCCTTTTGTAGTGTTAGTTTTGATTTCAACATTTTCAAAATATTGTTTTCGAAGAAATCGGAAAATTTCACAAACTTAATTTTAGAAAGTTTTCTAAGCCACCTGAAATATTTTTTTCAGAAATGATCACTTATGGTTTTAAACACTTTAATAAATGTTTTTTCAATAAAACTTCATGTGGCCATGTCTTGAAACTAGTTTTTTTTAAATTTTCGTAAAGTACCTTTCGATTGCAGTAAAAAATGTTTTTGAGTAACATATTTTATTTCAAAAAATAATTATTCGGCGGTAACAATTTTGCCCCTACATTCTCTATGGCTCAGAAGTTGCTAATTATTGTACCCTTAAACCCATAAAAAATCGTTTTTTTCTATTTTTTTTCCGAAAAAACGAGAAAAAACTATTCTCCAGAAATTCTTTACTGGCGTTTATTAAAACGATTTGTACGATATCATAAACCCTTAAACATATTCGTTGGCGTGCCTTCCGATCATCTATGATGTACGAAGGATATAATCAAGCAATACGACTTACTGAATAGATTGGATTTTTTTTGCAATATTTGATAGTTTAATTTAACCGAAAAATATCGATTATTCCAACAATTAAGGTAAATAAACAATCAGTCCCAATACTGTTCGCAATTGATTGAAGCAGCAAAATAATTTTCACTTATTGAAAGGATGCCGAAAACAGGATCAATGTTGCCGGCAACCGCGTGGCATTGCTGCTCGCAATCGACCCAAAATTTAATTCGAATAAAAAGATACAAAAATGGCAAAATCGTTGAAAATCTCGTCTTGAAAATAGTGAGATTTTTGTAATTTTTCAACTTTCTGTTTTGTATTTCAAATAAATAAACAAAATTGCTAGAATTGATTTAATTTTTTTTTTAATGAGTTTATCTCCTTCCAAGATCCGGGTTTCGCTATCGAAAGTAATCATGTATCTCTCGTGCAGTAACAGTAGTCCCGGGTAGTTTGTCAGCCCAACTTGATCACATAAAAGCGAACGACACCAACCAGAAGGTAACCCCTATCAATTAATCAGTCGCCATCGCCCCTTGCTGATTATGCTTCCCGGCCAGTTCCAGTGAGTGCGAGCAGTCAGTGAAAGTGTTTGTTTTCAATAATATGCCTGCCGTCAGCGCCGTCGGCCTCTATTTATTGACTTATTGATTTCCATTACCATACGCGGTGCCCTGCACCCTTTTGATTGGCTACCGTGCGACCTTGTTAGTTTGGGGGTGGTGTTTGCTCATGTTTTTTTTTATGCTCTATTTTTGGAGTATCGTTCATTTGGCTCTTTGAACACTCCAATCAACAGAATTAAATTTTATTTCTATGCCAGCTAGTGATAAAAATGACAAATTTCGGGTTCAAATTCTATGAAATCATTCTAAGTAACCAAGAGCCTCCATTGAATCTTAATTTCTTAGAATTAATGCATGGAGGCGCCAGGCTTCTCAAATAAGAATGATAGCATTTATAACAGAAGTTTGTTTTGTTTAGCACCTTCAGGAAACAAAAAATCCCTTTTAAAAAATTTGAGTTCTAGAGTTTTTTTTAAAAGGTCCTATAAACATGTAAAAAACTATAGCTTATAGAGCCTTTAAAAAAACTCTGGGGTTGTAATATGCTTTAAAATTGCTTCCTTTTTGCAAAATTCACTGTCGATCTAACGCAGTTCTACCGTAGACCTTCCATTACGACTTCAAATTACGTGAAAAACGCATTAACTCCACCACGAGTATAGTTGGTGGAAGTATTTTTATTCGAGTCCAACCCCCTCGGTTATGCCGGTGATAGATGCCCAGCACTCATGCGACACTCCTTTGAGGCCGCCGGCGGCGGTCGATTAAATTGGCACCGGTCACGCAATACCTTTTTCGGGGGGAACTCCACGCCGAGCCCAAACTCCCCAGCGGTATTGAGATGTTCTACTTTAAAGCGTTGACGTTGACTTAACTTTGCTCAAAGTACGAGGGATGGGAAAAAAAAGTAATTTCCCAAAGTGATCCGAAAATCCATTTCATTAACTACGATAACAACGGGAATTACAGCCGAGATTTGGGCCTAATGGCAATCTGACCATATTGCGAACAGAAGGACGAATTCGACGCTGGGAATGGGATTACCGAGAATGAATCGCAGCAGGCTCATGGCTTCCTTTGTCCTGGCGTATCGATTTTCCTCGCTCGTCCAAGACGAACAAATCTCAGCGATTGCTTCGATGCGTAAGGACTCTGGCGTCTGAAGCGGAACTACGAAAGGGGATCCAACTGCATACTCGACTCGATTCGACTGGAATACTGGAAGTTAATAGGAAACGTAATCATGATTGATGGTTTTATTATTTTGTTACCGAGGAAAAGTCATACAAGTGTCTTTCGGCGGAGGTTCCCCCGCGCGCTACGGTTCGTTTTACGCTTCACGGGACACACCCCAGTGACAGGGGAGGGTTCTGAACCGCTACCTCGTCGTAGAAGTCCTGTTTGCGAGTTGATGTCGATGGTTCAGAGCTCAAACTCATCACAATGCGTGGAGCAGAAATCAAAACCCTGTTTCAGGGGTTTTACAGCTATTACAGGGTGCGGACAGCCGAATCAACCCCTAGTCCTCTGGCAGACTTTGTGATCATCATGGTAAACAAATGTCGCTGGCTACGGAAGGAAGATTCACCCTAACCAAATTCGAGAACCAAAGGGAGAGAGTCCTTCATCATGTGAAATCGAGATAATGAAACGACTTTGACAATTATTGCAGTTGTACGGCTGTTTCAAGTAACAACAACAGTTGTTTGCTGAGCACTTTGTCTGGTACTGGCGCTAATGAAATAAAGATATTGCTTATCAGGTAACCCGAGGGGGGTTCGAGAGGGCTAATGGAAGTGTTGGATAGTGTACCAGCTGGGTTGAAACATTGTCGAACAAGTTTAATTAGATTTCCAAATTTGTTGGCCAAATGGCATGCTTTAAGATTTTTAAGTTTGCCTTTCAATTAAATTTTAATGTTTTAAATAAAGTTATAAAACAAAATGTTATAAAGTCATAATAAATTATCATGAGCTGTGATTCGCTACACATGATTTCACAATTAGCAATCGATAATGTGCGGAAAATCATCCCGAGGCAATTACCGGCTGGTGCTAATTGAAATGTGTGCTCTAATTGCTCCCAATCATTCGTTTAGCAAGAAATGGCCATTCGATCGGTGTCTAAACGCTGAGTACATGCGCTTGTATTGTTATTAGTGCAGTCGAGAAAACGATTGATTTTGAATCAAGGATGGCTAAAAGAGTAGTTTTTGATTATTTTTCTAAAAAAAGAATTATTTTGTTCAACGTAAAAACGTTCTCCTCATTAAGCAAACACCGAAACCGGTGGCAGTGCGTGGCCGAATGGTTACGCTGTCCGCTTTGTAAGCGGATGATTCTGGGTTCGATTCCCATCTGCTGCAACCTTCCATCAGATGAGGAAGTAAAATGTCGGTCCCGGCCTTGGTTGTGAGGCCGTTAAGTCATTCCAGGTGTAGGAGTCGTCTCCATGCCATAAGTACAAACAACAAACCAAACCAAGCCTACTCCGGTGGAATCGCTGGCGGCGGTTGGACTCGCAATCCGAAGGTCGTCAGTTCAAACCAGACATGCATCGGCACTATGAGCTCTTTTTAACGGCACTCAGCTTGTTATAGATGGCATTTTCGTTTAAAGCAATGTTATGCTTGTTGCTAGGTAAAAATCTCTTGATTTTGGCTTGAATAATGTGTAGAAAACATTGGTTCATTGGAAAACCCGATTTTAGCTATATGTTCATGTAAATGTTCTCTTAAGCTCTCAAGAAGAACTTCTTAAAAGCTCTTTGAGTGCAATTAAGAGTTCTTAACCTATATCTCGGTTGGGTTTCAAAATAATCTCTCAGGGTCTTCGGGAGCCTAAAAGACAAGCGTAATTAGCGTATTTTGATCACTGGCACAACATGCTGGGTATCTTCTACGTGAAATGCCAAACAAGTTCTTCTAAAAGAGGAGTTAGAGCAGATGCATGTCATGTTCTTCAAACACTGGGGTGGAAGGTTCCTTGGAGTAAAAAGAGGTTTGGGTGCCCTCCCCATTCAAGCCTTCGGACTCCAAGGTTCGAGCAGAAACTTGCTATAGAGACCACAAAAGACCCGGGGGTCGTTAATGTGGATGGTTTGATTGAAACCGGCGAACAAGATTTAGATAAACTAATTCGATTTTAAACGCCACTAGAATCTAAGCAACCCTTGCCAACTGTCGACGACGGTTGAAAGCCAACGCCACCTTTGTTCGGTTCTTCAGGGGTTCTCAATACCTTGTGAGAAGGCACTTTTCTGTGGTTTTACATCCTCGTATAAATAAAAAGCTGATAATTGAAAAGTTCTTCAAAAAAGCTCACAAGTGCACGCCCACGAATGAAAACATTGCCAATGAGTGGCCACTTCTTTCTTGCTGCCCATTGCTACCGGCAACTCCTAGGGTAAATTCTCGTATGTTTGGCAGGTTAAGCTCTCGCTCCTAACTCCATCCAATTTGCTGTTTTTCACTACTTAAACAACTAATATTGCAAAACTTTTTATAGAAACTTGCTTGCTCACTTCTTATTGAGCTATTCATCACTCGATTTCAGTTGAAAACGCTTTTAATTAGCTTTAATTGAATGTCAAAGTTCTGACCTGCCAACATTAGAGGCACGCTGGAATTAGATGCTGTTCCCCTACTTGTTCTTCCAAGGCCTTCTACCACTTTTCCAAAGTCGTCGATCATCGACGACGACGACTACTTCGATCCCCACCGTCGACGACCACCTGGGCACACGGAGGAAGGGTTTCTCCCCGGTGGTGGTGGTGGTGGTTTAAAAATAAAAACAACTCGCTGATTTCGAAACAACAGGTGTTGAATGAGCCACTTCTCACCCGCCGCCGCGCTGGTCCGCGATGAGGTCGGTAGCAAATATCGAGAAATTAAAAGTGAGAGTGTGTGCGTGCAACATGGAGTTAAACTTTTCAAAGTGCCATGGTAATCTTCACAGCAACTTCACAGAAAGTTTAACTCCATGTTGCACACACTCTCACTTTTAATTTCTCGATACTTACTTAAATCGGTGGGCTGCTGCTGCCGGGCGCTGTTTTCCAATGAATCACCTTCATCATCACCCGCGTGTTACACATTCGTTATGGGGTTTTGGCTTTTCCCGCGCGCCGATGTTCTGCTGCGCGATGAGTTTCCTTGAACTGGGTAGCCGGCTTTCGATCGATGCCGATTGGATTAGCCCTTGCAGGGCCATCCTTTTTTTTTAGGTATTTTTTTTATTTGTCCTTTTTAAAAAGTCCAATTTTAAGTTTTGATGCTTAACAATCTGCTTTTATGTATTTCATTTGGGTTTTTTAACCCTTTAATGCCCTTTTGAGCAACTTTTCTTCTACAAAAAACTTCTCTTCTCTTGTTCTATGTCTTTTATGTTTTAGTATTTTAATTCACATTAATCTTGTTTAGTTTATGTTTGTTTCTGATAGTATTTGGCTTAATCTACCACCTCCTAACATTACCTTTTGCCTATCTAGTTTCTTGATGTTTTTACCACCACCTTTTTTTTTGCTCGTTTTTACATTGCAAAAAATATTGCATACTTATTTTCACATGATATATATCAAATTTTAGTACGAAACACAGCCAAAGTTGACTCCAGAAAAAATACATTTCAAGTCAAACTTCTAAACGTTAAGTATTCTTTAATTTTAGAAGTTCTTCTTTCCAATGCCTTTTAAAAATAAAAAATGATAAAGATTGAATTGATTTTTGGAGAATTTTAAGATCGAAGCCCGCTCTAGAGGCGGGGTTGGGCTGTATTGGTTTATGTCACCCCCCTCCATCATCCAAAAGTTATTTCAAAACTCAAGGGACTAAAAGAATTTTTTTTCCAAAAGCCAATTTCAGTAAAGAATGGGAGCGGCCGTGGCTGACTGGTTACGGTGTTCGCTTTGTAAGCGAATGGTTCTGGGTTCGATGCCCATCTGCTCCCAACGAGAAAGTTAAGAACACATAATTTTGAAATGATGAATATGAACGAAAAATCAAAGTCGCTCGAGGCGGGGTTCGATCCCCCGTCCTTTGGATTGGTAAGCAAAAATGCTAACCACTAGGCCATGACGACTTGGTGAGCTAAGACTGGAATTAGGAATACTGTTACAGAGAGCGAGTTGTGGCGCTATAACCACGGCAAATAGTGTCCAGGGCATTCGTGGAAATACAATGTCCCATCCCAGAGGGTCCCGGAGTACCAAACCTTCTTAGCATGGTGCTCCCAACGAATACAACCAAAAATCTCGGAGCGTATGGTGGTGTGTCCCCACGCTTCTTCCTCCCCTGTCGATTCAGAATTGTGTTGTTGTTCGAACACTCAGTGCTCAAACTCAACCCAATTACGAGGCATCTCTGCGATACGGCTTTACGCAGTAGGCCTGGCCGCTTTAACGCTTGTGATGTCTCAATGCATTTCAATGCAATGGCGCACTGCAAATGTTAATAAATGACAAGAAGAGTGCTAGGCGTCATCTAACCTAAGGCACTCTCCAGGATCCCTTCGAAAGATTGGCTGCGCTAGGGTCTGATTAGATTAGATTAGATTAGAAAGCCAATTTCAGTAAAGAATTACATTTACTGCGTTAATAATTATTTATAGCAGTTCAGCAAAAAACTTTTTTTTTCTTCATAACATACTTTTTTGCATGGACATTTGTTTTAACTGTGAGGGTTGCAACACAATTGTCCTGCTGAAATCTACATTTAAAAACATTGCTTTCGTTCAATGTTTGAAACCATGGCCTGTGATTTGAGTTGGGATATTTTTCAAAAAATTAAATTTTTGCAGTATCTGTAAATTTCTTTATTTTCTAGCAAATTTTATCTTGTTTTGACTCTTCAATTGATTAAAAAAATACTTTTAAACCTTGAATTTATGAAATACTTGTCTAATTATTTGATCCAAGGAATCTCCTGATCAGTTTTGGACCATTTTAAAATGTTGAATATAACTTTGATAAGGAATTGCTTTAGGTCGTTGCAAACATTTTTCAAAATTTATGTCACCCCTGGGTAATTCTCCGCCAACTCACACAGCAGTTGCCCCGACCCCTCTTCGATTTGCGTGAAACTTTGTCCTAAGGGGTAACTTTTATCCCTAATCACGAATCCGAGGTCCGTTTTTTGATATCTCGTGACGGAGGGGCTGTACGACCCCTTCCATTTTTGAACATGCGAAAAAAGAGGTGTTTTTCAATAATTTGCAGCCTGAAACGGTGATGAGATAGAAATTTGGTGTCAAAGGGACTTTTATGTAAAATTAGACGCCCGATTTGATGGCGTACTCAGAATTCCGAAAACGTATTTTTCATCGAAAAACACTAAAAAGTTTTAAAATTATCCCATTTTCCGTTACTCGACTGTAAAATTTTGGAACATGTCATTTTATGGGAAATTTAATGTACTTCGAATCTACATTGTCCCAGAAGGGTCATTTTTCATTTAGAACAAAATTTTTCATTTTAAAATTTCGTGTTTTTTCTAACTTTGCAGGGTTATTTTTTAGAGTGTAACAATGTTCTACAAAGTTGTAGAGCAGACAATTACAAAAATTTTGATATATAAACATAAGGGGTTTGCTTATAAACATCACGAGTTATCGTGATTTTACGAAAAAAAGTTTTGAAAAAGTTGGTCGTCATCGATCATGGCCGTTCATGGTCACCCGCGACAGACACGGACGACGAAACAAAGAGAAACGCAAAAAGTAACTTTTTCAAAACTTTTTTTCGTAAAATCACGATAACTCGTGATGTTTATAAGCAAACCCCTTATGTCTATATATCTAAATTTTTGTAATTGTCTGCTCTAGAACTTTGTAGAACATTGTTACACTCTAAAAAATAACCCTGCAAAGTTAGGAAAAACACGAAATTTTAAAATGAAAAATTTTGTTCTAAATGAAAAAATGACCCTTCTGGGACAATGAAGATTCGAAAAGTACATTAAATTTCCCATAAAATGACATGTTCCAAAATTTTTTACAGTCGAGTAACGGAAAAAGGGAGAATTTTTAAAACTTTTTTAGTGTTTTTTTCGATGAAAAATACGTTTTTTCGGAATTCTGAGTACACCATCAAATCGGGCGTCTAATTTTACATAAAAGTCCCTTTGACACCAAATTTCTATCTCATCACCGTTTCAGGTTGCAAATTATTGAAAAACACCTCTTTTTTCGCATGTTCAAAAATGGAAGGGGTCGTACCGCCCCTCCGTCACGAGATATCGAAAAATGGACCTCGGATTCGTGATCAGGGACAAAAGTTACCCCTTAGGACAAAATTTCACGCAAATCGAAGAGGGGTCGGGGCAACTTTTCCCGATTTCGTGTGAGTTGGTAGAGAATTACCCCCCTCTCTTTAAGATAGGCCTTACTTACAAAGGGGGCAAGACTTCTCATCAAATGGTCAACAATTAGAAATGGATTTTCCTGCGTTGATAACCATATTTAGCATGTTTGGGCCAGTTTGATTTTTTTTTGAATTTATGTGAAATTTAACGTACCGCATCGCAAAAAGCTTTTTTCTTTCCCGAATAAAAAATCATTATTTTTCTAAATTTTGTAAATTATTGATAACACTCAGCTGGACTGGTGCAGTAACATGTATTTTGAAATACTTTTTTTGCAATTCCGTCATGAAACTACTTACTTTTCCTGTCATTCTCGTACGACGAAACAGCCTACTTTTCTCTACCAAAAAAAAAAAGAATCGAATAGTATCCCTTTTCAAAACAAATGCTGCATAGTTCGACATTTCAGCACTGAAACGGATGCTGAAAAGTTGAACATTTCAGAACTTGTTTGGAAAAGTAATAATTTTCAACATTTTTTAATTTAAACGATTCAATGATTAAATATATGGACATTTGACTTATAATTCTGTCCAAAGGGTGTTTTTCGGAATTGCAAAAAAATGTTGTATGGAACTCTTTGCAAAACTTGATTTTTCATCACTTGTCGTATTTATCCAACTCGGCAAACCTCGTTGGTTAAATGTGCAACTCGTGCTGAAAAAATCTTCTTTTTGCAACATGTTGCATAAACTATTATTATCATTCAAATGTTGAAACTATGACTATTAATTTCAAGTTTCATTTATTTTTTATTTTCGTGGAGTAATGTTTGGTTGTCACAGGTTTTTATATTTTGATATAATAGTGAACGAGTTGTAAAAAAGCAAGACAGTTTTCAAAACGTTTCTGCAAAATGAACATTTCAATACTAAAGTTAGTGCTGTAATGAACATTAAAAAAATGGGATAAAAAGTAGACAGAAAGATATGAAGACAAATTTGATTTCTAACTAAATTGAAAAAAAAAATAAACCCTAAAATAAGTCCAGACACGCAAGGGTTAAGTGCCACTTTCATCTCCTTCTCGTCCAACCCCAAGAACAGACGGTGTGTGATGTGTGTGGAAAATTCATAATTTACACCTCATTTTTCCAGTGACCGGCAGGGGCAAGAGTGAGCCATGTATAGCCAGGCCACCAAGCGTTACGTTCCAATTGGCGCAATTTACCACAGTCAGGTGGGCACGCCATACCGGATGATGATGACGGCGGTGCACGTGGAGTGTTGAGTTAGTTTGTTGAAATTAATCGATTTCTGGGCTAAACTGTTGACATTCGGGATGTTTGTGTGAAATTTTAAATTAAATTAGCATATGTCTGGTTTTTTGAACTGTTTGTTTGGAAATGTTTTTCAAGTTGCGTAATGCGTATGTTTCACATAAATTGCCATTTTTCAGCACATCATTAATCAACCAGAAAGCTCACCCACTCGCACTTGACAACCTTGTTCAATTACCGCACAAAATTAAGTCCTCAGCAGGGCACCTCCCTCCGTTAGATAATGGTTTGTTGTTGTTTGTGCAAGTGCGTCCCACAATACCTCGGATTGGCACACATATGACACCAAAACATTCGATCGACGGAGGCCATACTGTCAATTTGAGGAAAATGAAAATTTCCCTCGTTTTCCCTCGCGAATCAAAAGCCTTCTTTTCTGTGAGAGCGCCTAACTCGAGGGGTTTGCACTCCACGCAGCCAGCCACCACATCTGTGCAAGTTCATTTCATCTCGGCGCACAAATGAATTTGTTGTGTACACATCAGGTTTAATTAGCGAGCCAAGTTGAGGAAGTGGGAAAAAATGACGTTCCGATCTGTGAAGCAATTTGGCATCTGTCAGGATGGACGGCTGTCAACATTTTTTTCTTCGAAGGAGCTGTTTTATCAACAATGGGAGGGTTGATCAACGCTGATAACGAATTTTCAAAGGTATTTTTAACAATATCTGAAAACTTGCTCACCTACCGATTACAATCAGGTGTGCCATGACTAACGCTTAATGTCCCCTTAATCACGTAGTAGGCGAGCAGCACACGTGCGACGGTTGCTGAATAAGGGATGTGCAACCCTATCTCAATCACATTGCAGTCGGGGTTAGAAAAAACGACGAGGGATGCGCATTTGCGTGTAATCCGAGAACTTTAAATATCGGATTATCGTTTCGTTTCGATTCGTTTGGGTCGACAAACAGAGTACGTGCGACCGAGCTGAAATATTATTATGTGCCATTATGGAGTAATAATCGTCTTCATCAAAAAGTGCAGCAGCAGCCGGCAGAACGTTGTTTGAAGGGTTTTAAAGTTTTCCTCTTGTTGTTCACAAGCAAACGCTGATGCTCTGATTTCACCCCTCCTCGACACGGGGTGGTTTTTTGAACTCTATCGCTTTATTCGCTTTTTGTGAGGGCAACTGTTGTTTGGATTGAGCCCTTTTTGAGAAATAGTCATGACAAATGTTACATTTTAAATCATCATCAGAGTGCTGGATTGAGCTACTTTAGGACCAGTTAATTGACACATTTAAGGTTTGAATGTCGCAGGTCAAGTGCGGGGAATAGTTTTGATTGTCCTGCGAAATACCTCCATGCCAGACATGTTGCTAAATATTCAAAATAACTTAAACTTGCTCCAGACCAAAACGGAAATTGATATTTTTAAATTAGTACTCTCAAATATAATCGAAAACAGGTGCAGCCCAAATCTATCATAACTTTTCGAAACTGAAGCGTTTACTGTCATCAACTTCAAAAATGTCGAGTTGTATTATGATGAGATTACGCTCGAAGTCCTTTCTTGTCAATTTTAACGAAGTCCTTTCTTGCAAATTTTAACTTTTTACACCCGAGTAATGCATTGCAAAAATTAAAAAGGTCAGGCCTACTCCGTTGCCATAACCACAGATAAAGATTCAATGAACGGATATTCCGGATATTGCACAGAATAAACAGGGAGGAAGGATGCGTAGACATACCGTGCCAAATATCTCTTTTTTGCCTTCCTCACTGAGGTAAGGCTATAATCCTGCTCTAAAAATGAACTTCGTATCAAAACGTCGTAGACCCACCTTCATGTGTACATATCAACTCAGAATCGAAAACTGAACAAATGTCTGTGTGTATGTGTGTGTGTGTATGTGTGTGTGTATGTATGTATGTGACCAACAAACTAGCTCATGTTTCTCGGCACTGGCTGAACCGATTTGACCCGAACTTGTTGCATTAGACTTGGTTTAGGGTCCCATAGATCGAGTTTTATACAGATTGAAGTTTCGATAAGTAGTTCAAAAGTTATGTATAAAAATATGTTTTCACATATATTTGGATCTCACTTAACTGTATGTAAACTATGTGCGGGTCCATCATCTGACCCATCGTTGGTTAGGTTATTAAAAGACCTTTCCAACGAGTCCTAAACATTGAAGATCTGGCAACCCTGTCTCGAGATATGGCCACTTAACACTCCTCCGTCCAAGGCATCCCGTACTTACACGAACGACCAAGACGGAAAAAAAGTTGGTACGCTAACTTCAACTCGCTGGTTCTCAGCCAAAACTCAACCAATCTGGATGATTCCTTTTTCCAGAGATTTGTACGGATCTCCAGATGAGCCTTGAACTTTGCAGATCTCGATTTGATCAATCCTCTAATTACTACGACTAAATTAGTCGGAGCAACTTTTTTTCCGCGTGTATTTCCGAAAAGCGACTCAAGCGGGAACATTTTTGCTACGCTGCAAAAATACAATAACTTTGCTAAAATGTTAGCAAAACCCATAAAATTATAAATCAAATTTTCTGTTATGATCTCAGGATTATGATGAGCTTCTCAAATTTCCATTATTTTCTCAAAAAAAATCACAAAACTACGTAAAACTACAAAAAAAAAAAAAAAATGCCTCATTTTATGTTTAGAACTTTATGGTAAAATCATTAATTTCATTGATTTTTTTTATGAAAATGTTTCAAGTGATCTAAATTATATGTTTCAGAATCATTCTGGGTGTGTTTCTTACTAAATACTACAAAATTTTACCAAAACTACGTAAAATATAGAAAATTTTATACATTCCTTTAGAACTTTATTTGCTTCATGGTAAAATCATTGATTTATTTAATGAAAACGTTTCAAATGATCTAAATTATAAGCTTCCGAATCATTCTGAGTGTGTTTCTTCCTGAATACTACAAAATTTTACCAAAACTACGTAAAATACAGAAAATTTGTTACTTTCCTTTAGAACTTTATTTGCTTCATCATAAAATCATTGATTTAGTTTATGAAAATGTTTCAAATGATCTAAATTATAAGTTTCCGAATCATTCTTAGTTTGGTTCTTCCTGAATACTACAAAATTTTACCAAAACTACGTAAAATACAGAAAATCTGATACTTTCCTTTAGAACTTTATTTGCTTCATGGTAAAATCATTGATTTATTTCATGAAATTTTTTCAAATGATCTAAATTATAAGTTTCCGAATCATTCTTAGTTTGGTTCTTCCTGAATACTACAAAATTTTACCAAAGCTACGTAAAATACAGAAAATCTGATACTTTCCTTTAGAACTTTATTTGCTTCATGGTAAAATCATTCATTTATTTCATGAAATTTTTTCAAATGATCTAAATTATAAGTTTCCGAATCATTCTTAGTTTGGTTCTTCCTGAATACTACAAATTTTTACCAAAACTACGTAAAATACAGAAAATTTTATGCTTTCCTTTAGAACTTTATTTGCTTCATGGTAAAATCTCTCGAGATATGGCCACTTAAGTGATATTGATGTACTTTTTTGAAGCCGGATTTCCCTTAAATGTATGTAAATTATGTCCGGATCCACCATCCGACCCATTGTTGGTTAGGTTATCAATAGACCTTTCCAACGAGTCCAAAACATTGAAGATCTGGCAACCCTGTCTCGAGATATGGCCTCTTAAGTGATATTGATGTACTTTTTTGAAGCCGGATTTCCCTTAAATGTATGTAAACTATGTCCGGGTCCATCATCCGACCTATTGTTGGTTAACTTATCAAAATACCTTTCCAATAAGTCCAAAAGATTGAAGATCTGGCAACCCTGTATCGAGATATGGCCACTTAAGTGATATTGATGTACTTTTTTCAAGCCGGATCTCACTTAAATGTATGTAAACTATGTCCGGATCCATCATCCGACCCATTGTTGGTTAGGTTATCAAAATATCTTTCCAACGAGTCTAAACCATTGATGATCTGGCAACCCTGTCTCGAGATATGGCCACTTAAATGATATTGATGTACTTTTTTGAAGCCGGATCTTACTTAAATGTATGTAAACTATGTCCGGATCCATCATCCGACCCATTGTTGGTTAGGTTATCAAAATATCTTTCCAACGAGTCTAAAACATTGATGATCTGGCAACCCTGTCTCGAGATATGGCTTCTTAAGTGATATTGATGTACTTTTTTGAAGCCGGATCTCACTTAAATGTATGTAAACTATGTCCGGATCCATCATCCGACCCATTGTTGGTTAGTTTATCAAAATATCTTTCCAACGAGTCTAAAACATTGATGATCTGGCAACCCTGTCTCGAGATATGGCTACTTAAGTGATATTGATGTACTTTTTTGAAGCCGGATCTCACTTAAATGTATGTAAACTATGTCCGGATCCATCATCCGACCCATTGTTGGTTAGGTTATCAAAATATCTTTCCAACGAGTCTAAAACATTGATGATCTGGCAACCCTGTCTCGAGATATGGCTTCTTAAGTGATATTGATGTACTTTTTTGAAGCCGGATCTCACTTAAATGTATGTAAACTATGTTCGGGTCCATCATCCGACCCAACGTTGGTTAGGTTATTAAAAGACCTTTCCAACTAGTCTAACACATTGAAGATCTGGCAACCCTGTCTCGAGATATGGCCCCTTAAGTGACATTTATGTTCTTTTCTGAAGCCGGATCTCACTTAAATGTATGTAAACTTTGTCCGGATCCATCATCCGACCCATCGTTGGTTAGGTTATCAAAAAAACTTTCCAACGAGCCCAAAACATTGAAGATCTGGCAACCCTGTCTCGAGATATGGCCACTTAAGTGATATCGATGTACTTTTTGGATGCCGGATCTAAAAAATAAATGAAACTTGTGTACAGCCATTGTTGTGAGGAAGGCTCCAACCACATAGGTGGATTAAGTTAGTTTTTTTCAAACATACTGGAGGTTTTTACGATTGAGTTTTTTTTCCAAATAAAGTACGAGTTACATTTGCAACGCTTTAAGCAATTTTAGACTGACCACTAGTATTAGCAGTTCAGGAATCAACCTGGTCATCATCGTGCCAGCTGTCGACGCTAGTTAGTACCTCTGCCAGATACGCCCTAATCGACGTCGCGCATCACTCACTCGTAATGACGCATCCGCGCGCGCATTTATATTATACTTAGTTTATGAACTGATGATACGTGCGTCGTTAAGTCGCAAGCAACTGTGTCTGTGTGTGTACTCGACAGGTAGTACGTACTTCTATATGGTATTTTAGAACTCCGGACGACGCCGGACCCGACGACGACGACGCGATATGGCCATGACTTCGCACATTCCTCGCGATCAAACCTCGACGATCGACGATGATCAGCCCCAGGTGTAAGCAGGTGCGCTATGTGCGAATCAACCCCCCACAAAATGTGAGAGAGATATCGTCGACGTCATTCCATTAGCAGCAACATCCAACTCGGCAGCAGTTCAAGCAGCTGATGATGATATTTGGAAACACGAAATAGCCCCAACTATCAACACCTGACCTCGGTCTTCGCGGCCCGCACATGACTTGTTATCTCAATTAATTCCGACGCGCCACACTATCGGACGGTGGTGATCGCCGGGAATAGCTGAAGATCCTACAATGACTTGGTAATTGATTTCACTTCAATATGCCTACAGCAGCGGTGCCCATTCAAGAACTACCTCTACTGTGTGCTCTTCAAGCGGGAAACATCAGGAAGAAAGGCTACTGGGTGCGTTTATTTGCTTACTTAACAGAACCTCCTTCTTTCACTAGTGCCATACCGTTTTTGAGCGTAAACGGGTATAGTTTTAAGGTACATTAGGGCGTCTTGACCACTCAAATTCATACTTCAAGATTAAAAAAAAAATGTGCCTCAATCTCGCCTAAACCGATCGGGAAAACCCACCGTCGATCATCTGTTTGCCCAGACCATTATGAACACTTGTTCGGCGAGGAAATATGTAGATACCTCTCCGTGCACAAAACACATGAACAAACATACAAAACAAACCCCGGCTAAGCTGTTGTAGGTACGATTGCCTACGATCCTACATCAGACACCTGTTTAATTATCAACGCCGATGATCGGCTCTAACGAAATCTCAGCCCTCCTCTCGCGGACGCGAACTGTTCGAGTCGAGACTCTATTATTAGCCCGCCGAACATCTGACGACCCAAAACGGCAACGGGGGCGCTGCGTCTGGAGCCTACAAGATCATTTGAATAACCTGTGTGTGGAAAAGGTTCCTTGAGCACACGTGATTTTTCACTTTGCAGCGCAGCAATTTATAGAGTCACCTGGTCGATGATAGATGAAAGTGATAAATCACGACTCACCACTGTGGCCTAGCTTCTGCCACTGCTACTAATGTGTGGTTGCGCCAATGCCTTGAAAAGTCAACGCAGATTTCAATCTGAGCGTGGCGTTAGGCTTTTTGTAGAAATCTGCCACTCGGTGGTTCACCTTTTTAAAAGGTAATTGGAGAGCTCCAATTGAGATTCATGTATTCTTGTGAAGATTTGTGTAGTATTTTGGAAGATTTTTTTTTTTTTTGCAAATAGGCTTCTGCATACATTTTTGTCCCTTCAAAACGGGCTCTAAAATTTATTAAAAAAAATCAAGAAATTTCAAAATTGGAACAGAAACTTAAGTGCAAACAGCTGAAATCAATTTAAAATGCTTTCCTCTTCTTTTAAAATTAGTTTTAGCATGTTCGAGATTAGTGAATTTAGGTGTACAGTATCGCTAAAACTTTTTTATTTTGCTAAAATTGCTTATTTTTATATGCTATTGATTGCAAATGAAGTGTACGTGTCTTATATTTTTTAATTGAATATGTTTCAATTTAATGTATAAAAAATACATTTTTAAGCGAATTGAATTGAATTGAAATGGAAAATAATCGTTTATTTTGAGGATTAAAATTCAGGTTCGATTAAAATGTGCAGAAACCCTTGCTCGATCGCAGCAAACATGTAGCACCTATTTGCGAATCCGCATTGAGCAAACATCGAACAAAATAACAAAAAGAGGAAACTCAGCAAAAAACAGAGAAGACACTTCCAGCGCGATAGTAATGAAAAGCAAACAGGTGTAATTAGCTAATTAAAAGAATAATATGTAATCAGGTGTTCAATGTTTGTGTTCGAGCAACCAAGTCTAACAAAAACATTCATATACGCAGAGCCAGACAGGAAAAAACAGAAGAGAAAAAAGAAGCAACACTGCGTTAGTACTCGTGAAACCCCCGGCCAAAGGGGGGGATCTCTCCATCAAAGCAGGCCATAATACCCATAGCTGTGCAACAGGTGTTCGCAAACTCAGCAGGCCCATAGAGTTACCACCATGAACTCCGCACATGTGTGTGACTACTATTTTAGTTTCAGTGCCTACTGTGGGGAGTACTTTCATTTCGTGACCCAGATCGGCGTGCAAGTGTTCCGTCGCCGTTTGTCGTCGTCGTGATTTTTTGGGGCACAAACAACAATACAATTCGCGATCCAACGCGGCGAATAGCGCGTCACCGGTCATTGATTGTTGTTTTCGCCGCGCGCCGTTGTTGTTGTGTGTGCTAATGAACACGTGTGCGTGGGAACCGACTGTGAGAGCCGACGTCGGTCGTCATCGGGTCGGGTCCGATCCGAGTAATTAAAAATTACTTCACGCGGTCCCACGAGGGCAATAAAAAAGGCGCAAAGTGTATAAACACGGTTTGAGTTGTTTTTTTTTTTACACAATACGGGCGGAGAGCGACTATTCGCTCTTTATTTGATGGAGATTTATACAAACAGTTATATTTGTATGAATTAATTGAGTTTAATTGTAGGAAACTATAAAAAAACAGGATAAAATCCAAACCATGAAACAATTAAAATCCTTAAAGTTGGCACCACTGGCTGGTTATTATTTATTGAGGATTCGAGTTCACTTCACACACGTCCGCCCAAACCCACCGCCGTCTTAGTCCCCGATGTTGACGATGTCGTCGCGATTTCCCGCCGCCGACCGCCGAACCAGTACGTTACACGCGGGAGTGCAAGACACCTGCAATGTACTTAGAAGAGAGGCTGAACTTGCTCTCTATTTTGCGCGGCGCGCGAGTTGAAAGCAATAACAAGCACCGTACAAACCAAAACACACACACACTCATTCACATATATTGAAGCGAGATAGTCAAAGTACAGCATCAGCACTTTACAATTGCAACATAGTTTCAGCTTTCGACAACCATCAAAGCAATCTATTTTCACTGTTTTTTCTTTGCGTTACCTTAAATGTACCGCTAGGCGAAAATGGGTTTGACTGTAAAGTTGCCTTGTTGAAAATTTAGCAGAACAATGACTACATTTAATCAGATCAAATTTCAAATTTAAAAGAGTAGTGTTGTTACCGAGCGTCTCCATTAAAACTTACTCCATCCTACCATTCAATGGAGACGCATGGTGAATGAAATCGAGAATTTTATAATTTCATCAATACAACTGACGTAAGCACACGCAATCATCTCATCCAAGCATGTCACCCAAAAGCCGTGTTGTTGTGAAATGTCACAGCCTGCCGATGGTCATAGCAGTCGTAGCCCATCAAGGTGAAACGACGCAGCTGGCTGTGATTTTTTTCAACTCCAAGCTACCTTTCGAGAGTGCACAAAAAGCCGTCACCATCCCAAATAGCGACGCGTCTTTTATCTTTTTCGATTGTTTCACAAAAGCTGTCAGCAGACAGTCGGGGCCGAAAAATGTCAAACCTGGAAAGACAACCGATCAGCAGACGACGAAAAACATCTGTGCGCGGCCGTGAGAAACGCCAAACATGGGGTCCGTTATCAGTGCGAGCGTATGATGGTCGCAGTGATTCGACTTAAGTCACTTAAACAGTGCGCATGACGTGACTAATTTGCGCGACCTACACGCCGATCCGGGATTAGCCTGCCTTTCTTTTACGCTTTTACGGCGATTTGCTGTTTGATAAAGTTGTAAAATTTACGTCGAAACTGCCTGGTCATTTGGGCTAAGCTGCTGCAGAGTGATAATTGGACGATAACGACGACGTAGCCGCAATGTCCCGTGCAGGTGGACGAGACCGAGACCGATCGGAAGGCTTATCAGCCAAGTTTGGTTCATCATGTGTTTGCACCGAGAATGTACTTGAAAAATGATTATTTTTGTACTTCAGTTTGAAGCTGAGTCGGCTTTGTTTTGCCATTTTTAGAGAGGGAGATTTAATGGGGACGCTTGGTTTCTTAGCGTGGTCTTAGATTCAAACTTTGTTAATCAACCGGTACGTATATTATTGCTAAAGTTTAGCTAAACAAATGCTCTATGTATCAACTTATTTGCTTTCACCAATTAAAAAGATACAGTAAATACATATTCTAAAATCCCGAAAATCTTTGGACGTTTTATTTGAACAATCCATAAGCGGTCAAAAGGTCGAAAATTTTATGAAATCAGTTCATATTTGGCAATATTGTAAAATAAAATGGACCATTATTTAGTAAAAAATGGTTAGTAAATAAGTTCGTAATTTTGTTCTACAAAGTTTACAAATCTTTAGGGCCAACTTATATTACCGTCATCAGGGGTGACATTGGGTGACATCTCACCCCTCAGACCCCCTCAGGGGTGACTGATGACGGTACATAAAAAGTTTCAAATATTTGTAAAGAGCAATTCCATTAATTGTTTTTAGATTTCATTATTTTATTAGGCTTCATCCATAAAGTACGTCACGCTAAAATCAGCCAAAATTTACCCCCCTCCCCCCTTTGTCACGCTTTTCCTATACTTATAACATGCAATGTCACACTTGCTCTGACCCCCCTCCCCCCTAGAGCGTGACATACTTTATGGATGACGCCTTATTTATGTTTTTGGGTTTGGTTGAAACTTTATAATTTCTTCCAATATGACAAAAAAAGCATTATAAATCTTGTTTGTTCATACAAATCTTCTTCTTTTTTGTTTTTCCCATACAAAAATGTTGCCAAAATATTCAAAAACCAATATCTTGTCTTAAAATTGATTTGAACTAATTTTTTTTTCGTTTTTTTTAGATGACAAAAACGCAATCTTTTGATTTATAACACAAATGGGTAAAAATCATTTGGCATTGTTGATTTTTTTTAGATTGAATCAAATTTCAAATCAAAACCCAATTGACCGATTCTTCGGCTCCTTTTTTTTCTTTTTTTTTCAGCATTTTGGCTGTAGTGGCACAATAAAAGAAGCAACCACCCAATGTTTTTTTTTTTCATTTTTGGAATGATAATTGATTTTCTTACATAGAAATGTCATTTAGAATGAACAATATTCTACCTGTACTTACCCTGAAATTATAATGTAGCGTGACGGGACAACATCGTAAAACTGGACTTTCAAAAGGCACACCAAGACAATTGCTACAGTTTTTCCAGTTTGATTTTTTTTAACTTTAAGCTTTTCTACACATTATCACAAACTGAAAAAAGCCGATCGAAGTAGCTCGCGTAACAGGAAGGTCGAAAAAAATTTTGCTCGCGTCAATTTAGCTGAAAAAAGATTGTTCAGTAAAAATCTAAAAAAGATTTTGAAATTCAAAGTTGTCGGTTCCGTTTCGTGGTCCCTCGCGTACAGTTAATTCTCCCAGGAAGAGGAGGAGTGCTCCTGCAAATGAATTAGTGTTTGAAACAGAAAGGAATTTTTGCGAAAAAAAATTCTACTGTTTTTTAAGAGTGTAGAAGAAAAAAAAAATCCGGGTGTTTATGGAGCGCCAGTTAAAACAAAGAACCTTGGAAGTTTTTGAAGAGAGCCTTTCATGGGATCGTGACCTTTGGAAGTTTGAAAGAAGATGGATATCGGTACTGTTAAGAGTCCGATGGCGCTGTTGTGGGAAACCCTGGCGCAGTCGAAGCTGTTGGGCGGACCGACTGGAACGGGATAAGGTTGCGGATGTACAGCAGAATCCCGGTGAGAAAGTTCCATTTTTCTTATTTAATAACTTTTGTCATATATGCCAAGCCAAGGCAATGACTTTTTATAATTTTTGTGTCAAAGTTCTGGTTTCCATGGCCTTCTTATTTTTTATTATTATTTTTCGAATCCACACCGGTTTTGATTGGTTTCGCTCAATTAAAATTTTCAGTGTTTTACAAAAATTTTCACATGATATATTAAAAATATATATTATATATTTTTAAATATAGAATTATTAATTTTTTAAAGGTACTCTGTTTATGTTGTGGTGGATATTGGAAAATAATTCAGTTTTTTTCTGATTTTATGATTTGAATGTAATAAAGTTTAACAGATTACAAATTTTGGTTCAAAAATGTTTCTGCTATAAAACAGATACAACTTTGATTCAGAGTAAAATTATTCATAATTTTAATGAAAAAATAAAACTGATTGAAATTTTGGCGACATTCATTAATTTATTAACGTCCGTTTTTATCAATTTTGAATTTCCAATTTGTATACATATTTAAAAATAGAAGTGTGGGTGATAAGGTGGTAGTTACAATCATTTTAAATTAATGAAGTAGTGTGCTGAATATTTTTCTATATTGATGTTTTTAAGAGGTTACTGAGCTCTATTTGCTCTCCATCGGCTCCACAATTTCTCATTTCATTTGAAATTTTGAAAGTATTTTAAGTATTGAAAAAATTAATGTTTTAAAAGTGTTTGAAGTATTTAACTATTGAAAGTTTTAAAAGTATTTATAGTATTTAAGGTATTTAAAGTCTTTAAGGATTTAAAATATTTGAAGTATTTACAGAGTTTAAAGTATTTGAAGTATTAAAATTGTTGAAAGTATTTTTAATTTGGTATTAAAAGTATTTAATATTTATAGTATTTAAAGTATTTAAAATATTTAAAGATTTTAAAGTATTTAAATACTAATGTACTTTAATGTAAGCATTTATTTAAAGTATTTAAAGTATTTAAGGTATTTAAAGTATTTAAAGTATTTAAATTTTTTAAAGTATTTAAAGTATTTTATGTAATTAATGTATTTAAAGTATTTAAAAATCAACAGGTTTTTTGCGAGTGTTTTCCTGTTTTCCGTTTCGTTCGTATTTCAAGTATTTAAAGAATTTAAAGTATTTAAATTATTTATAGGATTTAATGTATTTAAAGTATTTAAAGTCTTTAATGTTTTTAAAGTATTTAAAGTTTTTAAAGTATTTATAGTATTTAAAGTATTTAAAGTATTTAAAGTATTCAAAGTATTTAACTTGTGAGGAATATTGAGCATAATTTGTCATTCATCTGCATTGACTATTTCTTATTCCTGAATTTCTGTTCTTCTTTTACTCTCCCTATCATCTGTCTCTTTTTTGTCATTGTGAGGGGATCATCGATCCATCCGCATTGACATTTTATCTTTTTATTTTTCTGCCTTTCTTTATATTTTCCACTGTCTTTTTCACACTTACTACCAGTCTTTGTGAGGGGATACTGAGCTCGATTTGCTCTCCATCCGCATTGACCTTTTCTCATCTATGATTTTCCTTTTCATCAGTAGTTAGAATCAAAGCCGGGGATCGGGGAGGGAGCATCAGGGCAGTGGACGGTATGCTGTAATGGCGGAGATTGGATGTAGATAGTGGAAGACCAGAACTACGTCACAAGGGGGAAATAGTTTATTAATTATACAATTCTAAAGGATTGCCTAATTACTACATCTATTGACCCCTGTCAGTCTCCAGCTGTCTGCCGCGCCCTTTTAGGCCCCCAACAGGGTGCGAGCCCTGTTTTTCAGCTTTGTCAGACTTTTTTCGGAGTTATTGGAGGTTACTGTCGGAAGGAGATTCTCATCCCCTGAGGACACCGTGAGTGATTTTGCTCGTACGCGTCCAACCACCCCCTTTTGGCCCTTCATACGGCAGTAATTTGAAGATGCTCCCTTTAAGTCTGAGCCACTGTAATTCTAGGCAACCGCTACATAGGTCATCCTTGTGGCCCTGTTGGTTATCACATCAAATCAAATCAAAATCATTATCACAAACTGAAAAAATAAATTTTGTAGCTTGAACTGAACGAATTGGGTAATATCTTAGCGTGACGGGACAACATTTATGAAAAAACTCCTATGCCATTCAATGGCATGCAGACTTTATTTGGTGAATATTTTTGGTGTTTGTGGTAAGAAAACGCATTTAAAACACATTGCAATTATTGAATCATTATAAAAATCTGGAGTTTTTTTTTTGAAAGGGTCCAATAAAACAAATTTCCAGTTTTTGCTTTTTGGGTGTTTTTGAAACCGCCTTGAGTCAGGGGTATTAAAAAACACTAAAAAAGCAAAAACTGTAAAGTTTATTGAACCCTTTCAAAAAAAAAAACTCCAGAAATGACATATTTCATTCCAAAAAGTTACTAAAAAACCAAATTGCACTAAAATAATGACATATTTTGTGTAACAACATTTTGTTAAAAAACTCTTCCACCTCAACTTCTCCCAGTGCTAACAGCACTTATGATTTTTTAAGCTACATAAACTCCCAAAGGAAATCAACTGACGTCTAAGCACTGGAAAGCCAAATGATGTTTCTTTTCCCAAGACCACATCCAACCAGAAGATGTACTCTGCAAACCTGCCACTCAAGAAACCCAATTCCCACATGACCGAACCTCGGTACGGAAATTTAGACATCAGTCAGGCCGCATCGCTTCGATTCTCATTTGTGCAGTTTTATCCCAAAATCCCACACCGACAGACTTTTCTTTTTTTTTTGGCTCGTTGAAAAACCTTTTACGACCTAACAAACGTGCGCAATATGTGTGTGTGCCTGGCGAAGGGATTATCCACGCAAAACTAAACGCTTTCACCCCATTCTTCTCGTTTGGCGAAGTAGAAATCGAACAGTTGTTCCAATATTTGTCCCAACATCGAGCCGGCCGGATTTTGACGTCGATGATGAGAACACGAGTACCGCCGGTGAAGCCAACTGTCCTTCCCTAATGGGTAGGGTGAAGGTTGCAATTTTTGAACTACAAAAAGGGGTGACTCTAGGGGAAGTTGGTGTGACAATGTTGCGTTAGGGTACCCTGCCGATAATTGGAACCGAGAGTAACACAATGTCTACAGCCCTTGCAATTACCCTTGCCCAGCTCTCGGTCGATATGATGACTCTGTTGTCATAAGGGAATTGACTTCCCGGGCTTGCAACAACTGTTATTGAGCCGTTTCGCCAGGCGGCACAATTTGAACATGAAAAATTCATAAGATTTTTCTGCTTTATTATAGGAAAACCATAAACCGATTAGCTACACACAATTCTTGGGGCCGCTCCGATAAGGTCTCCTCACGTACAGGAAGTCCATGCGTCATCGCGGTTCTACACGGTGCGGTGGACACTTGAACGGTTTGTCTCGGGGCCACCTGACCACGTTTAGGTGCATGTAAACACTTGCCCAACCAACCCACCTTATCAGAGCGTTCCAACGCGCTTCACGGTTTACATTTCTAAACCCCGCCAAAGGCAACTCTTTTCAGGTGCTTCCCGAAACCACTACCCAGCTTGATAAGGTGGCTGGTACAATCGCGATCATTCACGCGGCCGCGGTGTACCTGAGAAACCTCTCCTCTAGCAGAGCCGTGGCCAACTTGATTGAGTACGCCACACCTGATGTGCACCTGTGCGCCGAGTACGCTTGCACCGCCACCGCGCCTACTTCGGTCGAGGTCTCTCTTGAACACTTGTGCGCGCCTACTTTGGTTAGGTTGGTCCGCCTGGTCGGGTTGGTACATACAAGTGTTTGAACTGGCAGATAACGGCGACGACGACGACGACGCTTTGAGCAAACATCCAAGTAGGCAAGTTTCCTCTGAAGACGGCGACGTCACCCTAATTGCACTAGAAAAAAAAACGAGGCAGGTGTGCTCTTAGGTAACCTCCTTATTTTTACGAAACGAAAAAAAAGTCGAGATAGGACATAAACTCAACACTGCAAGACGAAGGCTCATGGGAAAAATAAACAATGTTGTGGCGGTTTTATTTTATAATACCGCGAAAGCGCGTGTGTGATTCTTATCACAGCGCAATTCGCCAAATTATGGTACGCGAACGGAACGCCTGATTTATAAGTCAATTTTGGAATGTGTCTGCTCGGAACTGGAATGATTGATGGTAGAATTTCATGACAAATATGTTAAAATAATAGGAAAATGATTTGAATATTTATTAAACAATACTTAATTTTTAAAGCCATTTATCTGTATTGATTTCTCATAACGTTCGCATGTATTTGACTCCCTGAATACTCTCCACATTTCGATTATAAATGTTATAATTTAATTCTGAGAAGCCAGGCGCCTCCATGGATTAACTGTAAGTAGGGACATTTTATGGAGGCGCGTAGTTTCTTAGAATTACAGAATTGTGTTATTTTAAAAATAAAGAAAAACCTAAAGCAAAATAGAGCAATTCTCTACGAAATCGGCCTTTTTTCTTCAATTTTAATTTTTGTATTTTTTAATCCGACTGAAACTTTTTTGGTGCCTTCGGTATGCCCAAAGAAGCCATTTTGCATCATTAGTTTGTCCATATAATTTTCCATACAAATTTGGCAGCTTTCCATACAAAAATGATGTATGAAAATTCAAAAATCTGGATCTTTTGAAGGAATTTTTTGATCGATTTGGTGTCTTCGGCAAAGTTGTAGGTATGGAAACGGACTACACTGGAAAAAAATGATAAACGGTAAAAAAAATTTGGCAATTTTTTATTTCACTTTTTATCACTAAAACTTGATTTGCAAAAAAACACTATTTTTAATTTTTTTTATTTTTTGATATGTTTTAGAGGACATAAAATGCCACCTTTTCAGAAATTTCCGGGTTTTGCAAAAAATCTTTGAGCGAGTTATGAATTTTTGAATCAATACTGATTTTTTCAAAAAATCGAAATATTGGTGGCAAAAATTTTTCAACTTCATTTTTCGATGTAAAATCAAATTTGCAATCAAAAAGTACTTTTGTGAAATTTTGATAAAGTGCACCGTTTTCAAGTTAAATCCATGTTTAGGTGACTTTTTAGAAAATAGTCACGATATCTCATCAAATGGTCCGATTTTCAATGTTAAATTATGAAACATTTGTGAAATTTTCCGATCTTTTCGAAAACATTATTTTCAAAATTTTCAAACCAAAACTAACATTTCAAAAGGGCCAAACATTCAATATTAAGCCTTTTTGAAATGTTAGTCTTGGTTTAAAAATTTTGACAATATTGTTTTAAGCTGCGACTATTTAAAAAAAAAGTCACCTAAATATGGATTTAACTTGACGGTGCAATTTATCAAAATTTCACTAAAGTACTTTTTGATTGCAAATTTGATTTTACATCGAAAAATGAAGTTGAAAAATTTTTGCGATCAATATTTCGATTTAAAAAAAATCAGTATTGATTCAAAAAATCATAACTCGCTCAAAGATTTTTTGCACAACCTGGAAATTTCTGAAAAGTTGGCATTTTATGTCCTCTAAAACATATCAAAAAATAAAAAAAAATAAAAATAGTGTTTTTTTGCAAATCAAGTTTTAGTGATAAAAAGTTAAATAAATAATCGCCAAATTTTTTTACCGTGTATTATTTCTTTCCAGTGTAGTCCGTATCCATACCTACAACTTTGCAGAAGACACCAAATCGATCCAAAAAATCCTTCAAAAGATAAAGATTTTTGAATTTTCATGGAAAATTATATGGACAAACTAATGATGCAAAATGGCTTCTTTGGGCATACCGAAGGCACCAAAAAAGTTTCAGTCGGATTAAAAATTCAAAAAAAATCGAATGACCGAAATCCTAGAGAACTGCTCAATAGGAATCACATCAATTTACGAGACAATATTAATAGCGAGACTCAAAAATATATGAAAGATATTGTAAATCTAAAAATTTCTGCGAATCTAAAATTAAAACTATCAAAAGGTCTCAGACTTCCACTAAGGATATTTTGTGATCAAGTATCAAAAACCGTAAACACTTAAATCCTTCATATGCCCATCCTTAACCCAAAGCAATAAAAATTCTTGTGATTTATTCCTCCATCTAAATCAGTCCAAGTTCACTCCAAGTGTCCGCCCAGGTGTGCAAATTCTTGCTAGAACACCGCCTAGACGGATGAACTGTGAGGAGGTTGTGGCAAAACCATTGCCAGGGAACCACTTACCAAGAGCCTCACCCAGCTGCGGGCCAGCAGCGACGATTAGCGCACCTAGATTGCAATTCAAATAAGGCAGTCGCAGTCAGGTCGGGGTTAAACCGAGACGCAGCCGTTAATCCTCTCACTGGAACCGTACCGATCCTGCGTCGTTAGGGTGATGCATTTGAGTTAAAAGTGGAAATATGTAGTAGACGTTGTTAAAATAATCAAATAAATTTGAACCCAATGATTTGATGTTTACATAATGATCAGATATGAAACGGGTCACCCTGTTTCTAGAACAAATATGTGCTCCCATTTCGAAGGTCATCGCGCTGCGTTGTTCTATTCAAATGAGCTTTCGTAACATGTAAAGTATGATTCAGATCAGTCCAGATGTGCGGCCAACGGTCAACGGTCAACGAGGGCGTGGAATCTGCTCTAGCTTGTCCAGCATGAAGGAGGAGGAGGACAGCTTGTGGTCACAATTGTTGCTGCGCCATTCGACGCCATCCTTGCTTTGCGACCAGACGACGTCGGTGATCAACGTATTGTTGACTTAATCCAGCCGAGCGCGAGTGACTTGAAATTTACACAATTGCCTATTCATTGTGGTTTCGCGCTCCGTTAGACAGCAGCGCGGCCAGGACCAGGACGGATCAACCACCCCCCTTGTTGATGTTCGACCGAAGGGGTCCGATCTGGCCAGCTAACCACAATACAAATGAGGGGGAAAACCTCCCTCCCACCCATCAACCCCTTAGACATGAACAAGGTGATCTCTTGATCAGCGGCTTAGCTGCGCGGCGTTGTGACACGAATTGCCAATGAGAAGGTGTCGAAGAATTCCGGCTGTGGCTACTCCCGTGGAATCGCTAATGACTGGTGGTGGTGGTTGTGGTGACCAATACAGCACTTTTGCGTGTTTGGGCTCAATTTTTGTCAACGCGACCGGAGAAGACAACTCCATAAAGTAAGAGAGATCTCTCACTCAACAGTGTCTCAATGAGTTGGCCAAGTCCAACACGTGAGCGGCCGTTCAAAGTGCGCCAAGTCACTCTCGTGACATGCAATTAGTTTGTCGCGCGCGGGCTACCGGCAGCCCGCTAAGTGCTAACAGCTCCAGGGTAGTCAGCCAGCAAGCCTGAAGTAGGGTATTGTAGTGCCCATATGGGAGGCCTCATGGAGGGTTAAATCGCAATGCAAGCCGGTTGGCGGTCTGTTCTTAAGATCTTCGTTTGGTAAATAGTTTGCGATTTCAGAAGGCAAACTTTACCGATTTTTCTTGGCTGAAAAAAAACTCAAAAAATAACATTCTACCTAAATGTTGTACCTATTTTTTTCTTCAGCACTTTACCATCATCCTTTCAAAATTTTACGCTTGGAGAATTTAAGATTGACAGGGTCAGATTGAAGACGCTACAGGGGTGTTTAATGTGAATTAAAATTAGTTCAAGAAAGATAAAAATCCATGTTCTTAATTCTGATTCTCTTAAACATAACTTTTATTTATTTCACAATACAGTGCTTATCCGGTAACTGGGCGTTGTTTAACTAGGCTGCTTTTGAACTGGGCGTTCGATTACTGGGCTGTACTGCCGTTCTACGCATAATTGTCCCATGTTCAAAAAAGCGTATCTGAGAAAAACGCGATTGAAATTTTTTATACGATTTCTGTGGTTCTACGCATAATTGTCCCGTGCGTCCCTGTTCGCCCTGTAAGTCCCTAATCGCCCCAGTTATCACTTTGCCACTCTTAGTTGTAATCTTCTTGCTATACACCAGGTAAACAAACCACAATACTTTGTAAAACTAATGTTTCTGCTAAAGAAAAAACTTGGTGGGACAATTATGCGTGGAAGTGTAACGATGGGAAAAACAGAATTGGTGTTGTTTTACAGTGTTTCCTAACAATTATTAGATTTTATGGGTTTTTCTAATAGTATACGTCAACTAAATTTATATTTAGTAGCTAAATGCTAAAAAGTAAAAAAAAACGTCAAAAAATGACATGGGACAATTATGCTTGGAATGGCAGTGTTGCCCACTTAAAAGCAAACGTGAAAAAACAAAAACAAACCAAAATTTCCGAGGGGTCAGTTGATGCAAAAATCAAGTGTAATATGTATATAAAACATATTTTTTTGTTTTTGTGAAATTTTAAGTCACAATTAAAGGAAACTTAAATAATTAGCTCTGGACATAAATTTAAGAAACTGTTATTATTAAATTTCATTTATTAAATGTAATGCGTTTGTAATCCTCTCGACACTTTTTTCAGTCCAGTTAGCGAGCAGCATTCGGTAACTGGGCTACGTTCTTAGTCTTTTTTATGGAAAACTAGTGCGGTTCGTAGAAAAAAACTGTAAGGCCGTTACAAATATTTTTTCAAAGTTTTTTTAATCCATCTACTCATACATTTCTTAAATAAAAAGGTTTTTAAGAAACTTCTGAGAAAATAAACATTTTTTTTAATATTATGATTTAAAAAAAAAACAAGATTAGAGTTATGCCACAATTGAAACACACAATCAAAAATGTTTTGATTGAAAAACCATCGTTAAAACGGAAGAGATTTTTTATGAAAATATGTTGTAGGATGATAAATAATGGGCTTTAATATCGGCTAAATTTTGTAAAAACACTTTCCAATTAAGAATAAAAACTGAAATGTGACATTCTTGTATGTATTCTTTTGCCTTTCAAGGCTATAATCCTGCTCGGAAAATGAACTACTTCCAGAAACGTCGTAGACCCGCCTTCATGTACACCTATCGATTCAGAATCGAAAACTGAACAAATGTCTGTGTGTATGTGTGTGGCCAAAATTCTTACTCAGTTTTCTCAGCACAGGCTGATTCAATTTAGATCAAACCGGTCGCATTAGACTCGGTTTAGTGTCCCATACGTCGCTATTGAATTTTTTGAAGTTTCGATAAGTAATTCAAAAGTTATGTATAAAAATGTGTTTTCAAAAATATCCGGATCTCACTTAAATGTATGTAAACTATGTCCTAATCTATCAACCGACCCATCGTTGGTTAGGTAATTGAAAGACCTTTCCAATTTGTCCAATACATTGATGATCTGGCAACCCTGTCTCACGTTATGACCACTTCAGTGATACAGTGAAACCACTTTTTACGCGGTAACGTTACGCTTTTTATTTCGTCGATTTCTCTTAAACCGTAGAATATTTTTGCAAGCTTCAAAAAGTGTTTTGTAGATCTGAACAAAACCTACAAAATGGAATTAAAAGATCGCAAAAATGTTGCGTCAGAGAAATCGACAAATTAGTAAAACGTAACGCATCGCGTAAACAGAGGTTTCTCTGTATTTGTATACAGTTAAACCTCGCATAGTGCGCAGGCGTTACGCTTTGTTTTTCTACTTAATATTTTTGAAATGTTTTTGAAGCTAATTGTAGATTGGACCAAGACGAACAAATTGTTTCAAAAAGACTGCAAAAATATTGTGTCGTGTATGATAAATCGACGAAATACAAAGCGTGACGCCTGCGCACTATGCGAGGTTTAACTGTATTTTATTCCGGATCTTGAAAAAATAGATGAAATTTGTGTTCAAATGTATGTGTATGTGAGGAAGGTACCAACCACATAGGTGGATCTAGTTAGTTATTATTTGAATTTAAAAAATTAACTTTTTTTTTAAATATTGATTCAAAATTACTTCTTTTTAAATACTTGAGATATATCTTTTCTTTAAAGATTACCCATTCACGAGTATTGTCAAAAAATGTGTGAGAATCAATATTTTTTGTTGGAACGGAAAATCATTACATTGATATAAATCTTCACCTATAACTTAACAACAATTAAAATGCAAATGGGACATTAAGGCCGATGCAAATATTTAAAAAAGTTTTTGTCCCTCGGCCCTAGCAGAGGTCAAGGGGGGGCAAAAAAATAAAAAAAATATGAAAATTTAAATAACAAGCCATAGTCTTCACATTTAAATAAAAAATGTGTTTTAAAATGCATTTTACACTTGTTCAGTTGTTTTGCAATCATTAGTTTTAAAAAATCTAAGATCTGACAAAAACAAAAATTGTATCGAAAAAAAAGATTTTGCATCGAAAATTTTCAAAAAATCTTAAGATTTTTTAATAAACCCAAACATGCTAAAAATGATTTTAAACGCAGGAGAATGTATTTTAATTTGATTTCAGCTGGTTGCACTTGAATTTTCATTGAAATTTTGAAGTTTATTGCAAAAATATTTTTTTGCCCCCTGATTCTTCGGGCCAATTTTGAAGTGGCAAAACTTTTAAAAATACAAAAACAAAAACTTTTAAAAATATTTGTACCAGACTAAATTGAATGAGATGAATTACAATTCATTGAATATTAGTGTGTTTTTTTTTTACAATTTGAACATCGCAAATTGAAAAGCTCATTTTAAGAAACGATTGTCAGCATGTTTCCTAAAAAAAACATGTCAATGAAATGAAAATCATCATTTGTCTACAATTTTCTGATTTAGATAAGGTAAATTGCTTACATATGTGGTTTTCCCTTGTAGCTTATATTTCATCACTGTTACTGTCCATGCTTTCAATAAAATAGCTATGAAAAATTCGCACTTCTTTCCCCAAAGGTCAAACCCGACCCTTCATCATCCGCTGAAGGCTGCCGCCTTTCGTAACAGCCTTCGGAATTGCGATCCACGTCCGGCCAGCCATTCATTCATTCCCAAGCCAACGCAGTCGGTGCAGCTGGTCTTGCTATAGCCACCGCCGCGTACAGTCAAGCTGCCTGAATTGGCTGCTCTTTGGCACGACGGGATTAATTGAAGTAATTAATCAAAGATCTACTGCAGCTGCAGGCATGAGCTTGGTGTGGGGTTGGGTGTGACCACCTCGGTCATCTCCGCGTAACAGCATTTTTTTCCATTTGGTCTGGCAGATCCGAGGCGGTGATCACTCTCTGTGCTCTCTAATGTGCGGCTCCGATGGTTGATCGCTTTGCTACTTCTCGATCGTCAGTTTTTTCAACGAGCTTCACCATACACGGTTAGCTGAGGTTGGTCATGTTTTGAGGTATTTAGCTCGATCAAAGAAGCCTTTGTAGAGATTCAATACCTTTCCGAGGGGCTAATCACTCGATTAAATCTAATGATCCAGCCTCAATTTACAGTGTACGGCGGACAGTTCGTCCAGTCAGCCGTTCGTAATACGACGTCGATCCTACACACATACATATGGAAGAGCGGATGAAGCTGATTTGAACACGTGCACTCAAAGTTTTTTTTGCTTCATCTCGTTTTTTTTTCTCTCGTCGTGCACACACATATTTCTTGCCCCCTGGGCAATTCAGCAGAGAGAGGATGGACCACCGAGGGGTGCGACAACGACGCGCGAGAAAAGAAGTGGATTTTATTAAAAGGTTACGCGGATGCGGTTTTCCGTCCTCCCTTACCTGGCCAAGATTTGAACGGAGGTTTTGGGGACCTTTTCGGACACGTTCCAGCTTGAGTTAAATGAATTGAGTTTGATTTTTTCAAATAGCATTTTTTGTTTTATTTCACAGAGTCTTACTGGTTTGCTTTTATAAATTAGCGTTCGCTCACATTCTAGGGGGAACAAATATAATCTGTTCTAGGATTACTATTTACATAAATAAAGTGAGGGTATTCTGACTAAAACTATAAAACGAACTTATTAAGTCATTGATCGCTAGATAAAAACAACACATCAGCAAAAAAAAGTTATGACCTCGGTAATGACCATCTGATTAGAAAAAGTATGAAAATTTGTTCTCATAGTTCCTGTTGAAATAAAACTATAGGGCGAATGTAACTAAATTCTACATTTTGTACAAATCATACGCCCTTTCGATTCCACCGCCATCTGTCAACTTTGACAGCTTAAGCAGTGATCTCCAAAGGGCGCATTTCGGTTTTGTTCGTTAATCTGAGAGTTAAATCAGTTTCGCTTGTAACCGTTACAAGTTGTTGTTTTCAATAAAACATATTCTACATAGATCACAGAACAATAATATAATTAATATTACTCATTCGCTCGCCATCGCCATCGCGTCGGGTTCTCTACGGAGGGGTCACAGACACGCACAGACCGACGAAACCCCTCGGGAGGGGAAGTCCCGCGTTGGTGACGGACGACGATTGCTGCAGCTGCTGCATTCAGTTCAAAGCTGAGATCATCCAAACGGTCCCGTCAACTGACCAGTTCCGGCCTTCGGGGCGCCGCCCGGTTGTGCGACACGAGTAGTTCACGCCGACTTATCTTTTGTCTGCAAAGAAGAAAGGGGAAAAAGAAGATTGAGGTTAGTTGTGCGGTTCAAAATTTGGCTGCGGGTTAAAATTCCACTCTGTCTAGGAGAAATTGCTTCATTTTCAAGCGCCCAGGGCGATCGACTTAAGTGGGTCTGTCCGTGTATTCGTATACTCGTAAGGGGCGAGCGCGCGTGATCATTAAACACCTGGGCTCTCCGAGATTTGTAGAGCACTCACTCCGGCAGCTCCGGCGTGCCTTCAAAACTTTCCAATTTAATTGTGCAAATACCAGTTGCTGCCGCTGCCGCCGCGAATCGTGTACTCACGCCATAATGGCGGACGACGGCCGACACCGGGCGGACACCAATCAGACATTGATTTGTGCCGCGGGCATGGTCATTGCGCGGGTATGTCGACTTGATCGACTTTCTAGCAGAGGAGGCGGCGCACACGGTGCGGTACAGCGGCACAGAGTTCGTCAAGTCACGAACTCTAATCAAAGTAGCCTATTGCGGTCCGGCTACCGGCCCGGCGCTCGCTGACTTGAACTAGCCTACTGCGCTGCACCATTTGGCAGGTCACGACTTTGTTCGACTTTGGGGCGAGAAATCGATCGTTCGCACAGCTGTGTTGACAGTTTGCGACCGACGCCAATTGTGCGGCTACGGGACGGGGAGGGGGGTGCCACCATTTGTAATAATCAATTTTCGTGAGTGTTTCTCCAGCCGTGTGGCGCGAATGACGTGAAATATTCGAAACATGTGTTCCGAGCGACGCGCGCCCAGCTGTCAAAACTAGTTTGACAGCTTGGCTGGCTTCGCGCGCGCGTTTAGGGGAAAAATTTATGAAAACATATGTTAATCAATCCATCGAACGTTTACGTATTCGAATTTTACGGCTTAACGACCCGTAGTCATCGTCGTCGTCGTCGTCGTCGGAGTGAAAATTTTGCACGTGTTCAACTCTCGATCAGGGCCAACGCGATCTTCGTCGTCGCCGTCATCGAGGTAGGCGTGGGGTGCTCGGGCTTGTTTTGATTTTCTTTTGTCTCCTGCTTCGTCGTCGTTTTGGTTCGGGTTGCTTCGAGTGGAGGCAGCAGTTTAAGCGCCTTATTAAAATTGCAGATCGTAGCCGCGCCGCGTTGCGATCGTGTTTCCGCTTAGCGGTGGCGCTGACTGGCTCTCTGACTTATTCGGCGTCCCACGCGGCGGTGCCGCCACCCTCCCCGTTGGTCCGATAATCCGACTATTTTTAGGGGATTTGTAAGACTATAAATAGGCGGCCATCGTCGCCGCGCTTCTCTTCGAGTTCGTCGAAGTCGTCGTCGTCGTCGACGGCAGCAGCAGTTGGTGTGAATATTAATGACAGATCGTTAATTAGCCGGGAGGGGTGCGATATGCGATCTTGACGGTCGTCGTCAACGACGGCCGGTAGCGCGCTTGAATTGGGTCAAACACTTGGCGATCGTTCGTTAAACTCTGCAGTGGCGTCTTTAATTAGGCGCAACTTGGGCAGCTGAGCAAGCTGGTGCACTCCGAGTAAGTACGTGTGGGAAGGAGATCAATTAAGGCGATGTGACGGATTGTCGTGATCACGTCTGGTTGCTGTGCAGTGCGGGGAAAGGTCCAATTTCACGCTCGTCGTGATCACATAGACAAGCAGATGCAGCAGCTCCAGCATTCTGTCAATACTGTCAACTCTGTCAATTCTGTCAATATGAAAGCAGGTCACGATCTGGCTGTCTCTGATTTTCAAGTCGTGACTTTTACCTCCACCGTTACCACCCGGTGTGCGAGATCGCGCCAGTTTTCCCATGAAGAGACACGAGGAGGTCAACGGATCGTGGACACCTGAGCGGCGATCGCGAAGGATCGCGGTTCGAGCCCCGCAAAAGGAGTGGAAAATAAAATTTTTATGAATGCCACAGCCTTGACGTAACCACCCGAAGCAGTCGCCGCTGAAGAGTCGGGTGATCGCGCTGCGCGAAAAAAAAGAGCAAGCCCATTACAAAATCTCGGCAATTTATTTAATTTGATCCACTCACACCACCGTGAATAAAAAAAAAATACACGGAGAGGTAGAGCGTCGGCGACAAGGGGAACGAAACGATCGCGTTGTTTGTTAGCAGCAGTGCCTTCATTTTAATAACCCGATGCAGGTGTTCATTTTTGTGTTGAAAAATATCGCACACTCGGTCGTCGTCGGAACGTGAGGCGCCGGTGGAATCGGCGGAACGAGGGAGTGCGGGAGAGAGAGAGAGAGAGTGAGCGGAGGGTCGGAAAAAGGTTAAAACAATCTTTTTTTCTGCTTCTCCCTCTCTCACGGTCTTTCTCTTTGGTTGTCGTCATTCGCGTTCCCACGGAGAGTCGATTTTGCATTCTTGGTCGTCGTCGTCGTCGAATTCATGTGACTTGCAGAGGGGTTCTGAGAATTTCTCCACGTAGAGTTTAACGGGGTCAGATACCTACCACATTGGATGGTGCTTCGCTGGTACTGCTGGCTGCGGAGGTGGCGTTGGAGACTGCCATGTTGAGTGCGTTGGCCAGGATGGTGTTGGGACTTGGTCGGACACCCAGAGGCTGCCTGGGTCCAACGGAGATAGAGTCCTCCAGCGAGTTGTGGCTGGCCAAGGCTTGCACGGGATCGAAGGTATTGACTGCCGGATGGGTCTCCAGAGCACTCTGCAGGTCGCAAATGTAGTCAATCACGTTCTGGATCACTTCCAGCTTGGACAGCTTCCGGTTCTTGGGCATGAACGGAACCAAGTCCTTCAACTTGGACAGGTACATCTGGATCTCGGCGTTTTCGCCATCTCGGTGGCGCTGCACTCGGCCGCTGGCAATAGCCGGCACCGACGCACCGGTAGCACACACCGCTGTGATGGCCTTCATCTTTTTTGCTCGTTTGACACAAATTTTGACTGCTTTAATCCGGATACACTCCGGGATCCAATAGACACTTGTATTTGCACAGGGAAGTTAACACTTCCACCGAATATTCACCACCGCTTGTTTTGCTTCACTTCTTTTCGCGTTGAATTGACCCAAATCAATTCAACTTGTACACTTGCCAACACTTTGCTTCCGCACAGTATCCTTGAGTTGTTTTGGTCACTACGATTCCGTTTCCTCTGCTGAGAAATGGGAGAAATTCTCTTCTACTTTCCTTCCAAACTACTTTCCACACGACTCCCAGTGATAGCGAGAGAGAGAGATTGACGAAAACGCGTGCGGTACGGTCGAGCGCTGGTACAAGAATGACTGAACGTCGAACCGATTCCAAGTACGTCAGTTCTCGACCGGCGCTCAACCGAGCTAGGCCACACCCCTCGGCACGAAGCGTACCCGAAGTGGCGTTCGGGTCTGCTTCGGTTATCCCCTCCACCGCGATGATACGAGCATCGGTTACCAGATGATTCCGAGCTGCCTTGCATGCAAGTTGGACGGGATTGTTCGGAATGTGTTTGTTTGTTTTGATTAAGTGCGCTTTAGGTCATTCAATCGATTGCCGATTGGCCGCCTCTTCCGCACACGCTTTGGCTTATCTGGCGCTGGGCTCGAGCGGGATTGCTGACGCGCTTTATGGTTCGATCAGTTCGCGCTTCGCTGATCCGGCGTCAATTGCGTCCAAACAGCTTGTTCCTGTTAATAAAGGGCGCGCGCGTTAGGGAAGCGGAACGCGCAAAACAGCTGTAAATGAGCGAGTCCTCTTTGTGGAACGTCAAAGCTGCATGATGTTCTTCTATTCAGCGTCAAGAGCCACCGGTCGCAGCCGCTATCGAACAAGGTACAAGGGAAATTCCCTCTCTTCTGTGGTCGCCGAATCCAAGCAGCTGATGACGCACATATGCCTACTATGACGTACCCGTAAGGACTTCGATCGATGCGGTGGGAACCGCCACGTGAAAAACAGGGAAGGAAGTAAGCCGGCCTGCTGCGACGACCTCGAAGGAAGTCGTCGGCAAGGGGTTTCTCTTTCTTCTAACGCAAGCTGCAAACATCGCGTCGTCGTCGTCTTGCACATGTAACGTCTTACCAGACGACCCCCGAATTATGGCTCGATGCGTGTTGATGAGCCCTCTGATGACTGCTGCACATTGCGCGTATTTCTCGGTCTAAAGTTATGTACGGCAGCCGCGAAGCGCAACCCCCGGGAGTAGGAAGAAAAAAAATTGAAAGTTAATGAGGGGTAGGTTTGCGAGGTGGTGGAACCACGAACCATTTGGAAACAACAGACGCGCACACGTGGTGTTTGTGATGAGTATATGTTAATACGTGCAGAACACGACGACGGTGGCGCACATGTATGTTTTCATCTGCCGACCTTTATCGATCTAAGAGAGTGCGGCAACTCGTTGCGACCCGAGGAATCGTTGGAAAGGTAGTCGTAGTATAGTTAGTGTAGAACCTCAACACGATGGCAAATCTGATGCCCGCTTCAGTAATGTAAAGAACTGATTTGAACTTTGGCAACCACATCTGTCGTACAGCTTCAGCCTACGCTTTAGCACTAGCTGTCAACAATACACGCTTGTTATTTTCAGGTTAGTTTTTGGGTTGCTGTTACACAATAACCAGAACATGACAAGATACAAGTCAAGCTGAAATATACATATTTAAAAAGATTGTAGTACTATACTAGAGTTATTTTTTTGAAGAGGTCCTATAAGCTATTGTGTTTCATATGTTTAAACTGCCCATGTTCACATAAATGTCCCATATGCAAAAACAGCAAGCTGAGAAAACGCATTTAAAGTTTATCCCACACATAGGGATTTGAATTCTAGAACAAATTACTGGAAGTTATAGGCTTTTCTGAGAGATCACGTGATTCTGAAAAAAAAAAACTGCAACAATAACTCAAATATGATGAAAATTCATATGGGACATTTATGCGATCAGGGGCAGTATAGGACCTAATCAAAAAAGTCTAGAGTATTACTTTTTCATTAGCACCTCGCTTAATAAAAAAGAACCTAAAATTCAGCGTCATTGGTTCGCAAAGGGCAAACCGCTACACATTTGCACACTCTGTATAACAACCAGCCGGAGCAGTTGCATCTAGTTAGAGCTCCCTGATGCGGATGACATCTGCCAAAAAAAAGTTGGCTTCTTGGCTAGGGCTTCAAACGCGCGCGCTCTCGCGGGACATGGCTCCTATCGGAGGGGTGTGGCGGCTGAGGTCTCTCTCCCTTAATCGAAGGGATATTCCGGTGGTTCTCACACTTTTACGTAAACCGTTTTGTCGTCGACACAGGAAGCAGGGGTCGACGGAACTTTGACAGCTGCAAGTATCGGGCGCTGACAGCTGGAGAGGACCGTTGAGTTGGCTACTTTTGAATTTTGCATGCCATTTTTTCAATTAAACAATAAACCCACTTATCGTGACTTTCAAGCCTCATATCGCCAGATAACTCACGTGGTGATCTCAGCAACTCGTGAGAAAATCTGAGTCCAAACACTTGAGACTCGTTATCGCCTTAAATTATCATGCGTTGGCTCAAACGAACGCCCGAAGAATTCGAATCATTTCTTAGTGCTGTTTTTCGTTTCCCAGATTCTTCTCCGAGGCTCTAAGGCGAGCCGTGAAGTTGTCCAGTCTTATCTGTGCTGACGCAGTCAGGACAAACACACGAGGTTGAGCCACTTGAAGCTCCAACACTTGGAGTCAAAATTACAACTTACGACTTTTTGGAAATCAAGTCTGATTTCGATCTCCAAAATTGAAATTACACTTGTCAACGCCCTCTTGGACCACGCCACGACCAGCTACGATCCCGTAAAGTGCAACCTCAACGCTGCTGAGTCGACACATTTTCCCAAGTTGTTTTTATAGGTTTAAGCCTGTTTTGTTGTGCCTGCCACAACAAATGTGCGTCTAATAATCTCGAGTTTGTTCCAGTCGACCCAAAACGCATCGTAAACGGTTTTATGACCCCGTAATAGCGCGTCCGTGTAAACCACTCACAATCAAAAATTCCTCGGCGATGATAGGCCAAAGTTTTTTTTTCAGTTCTGTTGAGCTTTCTTCTTCGCCGTTTACTTTGTGTGATGGAACAGTCCCAAATATTTGAAATCCATTTGTGCGTCCAAGTCACACACGTGTGGTGTGGTCTCCGAGAAGAGGATGACCGCAGCGAGGGCGCCCGATAAGCTTTCGAGTATTGGCTTTGGACAAACATGGCTTGAGAACCGCTGGGATCGACCATTGAGCTGGGCAAACAAATGTCACATTGTACGGTCGGGGTCGGTCAAGATTGCAGGATGTGGAGGTTGGTTGTGCTTGAATCTTCACGGCTCTTCAAGGTGCCATGCAGCACTAGGAAAGCGTGAGAAGAACAAACAAACGCATTCCACCGGAGGTTTGTGTCAACAGAGAACGCGGTGGGACTGATTAACTGACTTGCTTTACTTTTGTTCGGTTTAATAGGACAATATTAATTTTTTCACTGACAAATATGCTTAAATTAACACAATTTTCATTTAATATTTAAACAACACATAATTCACCATCAGATCACCGTTAAATGGTTATTCCAAATATTAACATACAGCCTTGTTCTGTTGTTTCTTGTTGTTACCTTGTTCTACTAATCTCAATAAATTTCTCAAAACTTAAGAGTTGGTTGCCAGATTTTCAAGCATTATAACTCATTGGAAAAGTTTTTGAATTTACCATCATATGATAGTATTTTTTTGTTCGAAAATCTGACTTTCAATATTACGCCCTTTTATAATGTTAGTCTTGATTTAAAAAAATTGAAAATATTATTTAGGAAAAGATCGGAAAATTTCACGAATGTTTCATATTTTAACATTGTAAATCGGACCATTAGTTGCTGAGATATCGACATTAGAAAATGGTGGGTTGTTTTGGTGAGACTTGAAAAACATCAATTTTTCTGTTTTTAAACCTTTGCTCACCTCCGTGTACGCACGAGTGCAAGCAGCAGTCAAGTGCTCAGTGCTCTATCGTTTTTTCGAAATTTTTCGCCGTAATTTACCGTGATTAGCCGCGAGTTTGCTCCAACAGCATGCCAAGGGCCGGCCGTGGCCGTGGCAGTTCGAGTGCGGCCTCGAAAAACCCGCGAAGTTCGTCTACCGGCCGTGTGCAAAAAGGTAAACAAACCAACGCCGCGTCGACCGCCATCGCGCCGGGGAGTGTGTGCGCCAAAGGATTCGACCCCAAGTTATTACACCCTAATTACCGTGTCCAGGGCCGCAGCCCTATAAGGCTCCGTTCAGCTACTTCCGGCAATCTGTCGACCGATGGCGCTTCAACATCCGCCAACATTCCCACCAGTAACAAGTTCGCGAGACTGAGTGACGAGGAAAGCAACAACAACAACACCGACGGTAGCACTACCGACGACGACGACGACGATGGTCGTGCACGGAAGAAAGTTATTTCGCCAAAAAAAGTAATTACTCCGAAGGAACGACGACCACCACCAATTTTCGTTTTGGACACGTTGGCGGACGATGTTGACGAGCAGCTGGAAGGCCTCGTGTACTGCCTCAAAATAGGTAAATCGTCAGTGCAAGTGTTCACATTTGACCAAAAGAACTTCGACCTGGTTGTGGAGAAATTGAAGCGTCAAAACTTCAAGTTCTACACATTCGACCCCGTGCAGAAGACCGCTGTTAAGATCGTCTTGCAGGGGTATCAAGACCGCCCGATCTCCGTCCTCAAGGAGCACCTCTCGGGTGCCGGAATAACGCCGCGAGACATAAAAGTCCTCTCGCGGAAGACAACCGTCACAGGTACACACACACTGTACCTGTTGTACTTCGACCGCGGCACCGTCAAAATTCAAGACCTGCGGCGGACTAAGGCGTTGGACGGTTTTGGGTAAACTGGCGGTTTTACTCCAAAATCCGACGGACGCAGCGCAATGTCACCGTTGCCAGAAATTCGGCCACGGCTCGCGGAACTGCAACCTCCGGCCCCGCTGCGTGAAGTGCGGTGAGTCACACCTCTCGGAGGTGTGCGCACTGCCACGAAAGGCGGACTTGGGGGAAAACGCAGAACAAACCAAGCCGCGCGTAAAGTGCGCGAACTGTGGCGGTAACCATACCGGTAATTACCGCGGATGCGTCGCGCGCAAGTCCTACCTCGAGGAGCAGGAAAAGAGGAAGAAGAAAGCAGCAGCGTCCCACCCTCCTCAACGAAGTACGAGTGCAGCCGTTCCTGCAGCTGGCCAGCGTACGGTTCCAACGGACAACCCAGCGTTCCCTCCTGGATGGGGGCGGTCGTTTGCAAGCGTGGTCGCTGCCGGTAGCGGCGATGCGGCCCAGCAAGGAGTCACCGGGGAAGATCTCTTTACCCTGCCGGAGTTCTTTGCTCTCGCGGGGGAGATGATGACGCGGTTTCGGACCTGCCGTAACAAGGCGGAGCAATTTCTGGCCCTCGGGGAGCTGATGATTAAGCACATCTATAAAGGATAAAAAACTGTGATCTAGTTTTAAGCTTTTTCTATTTCTATCCCCTTTCCCTTGCAATTTTAGTAAGTTTTTTCTTAACTTTTTCTTACTTTCGGTAACCCCTTAACTACAAGCAACAATTGTTCCAATATGGATTATGATGTAACACACAGCTGAAAGGAACTCCAAAACTCTGTTTTGTACCTTAAAAGAACTTATTGTATCTGATTATTCACCAATAAAACCGAATTTGAATTTGAATTAAACCTTTGCATGGCAAAGTTCAAAAAAGAAAAATATAGAGAATTTTTTCAGCATTCAAAAATTATTTTTTTCAAAGGTGGGTAAACATGCGCACTAATTTAAAAAAATGAAAAACTTAGACTATTTTTAAAAAAGTTACCTAAACATGGCTATAACTTGAAAACGGTGCACTTTATCAAAATTTCACTAGAGTACTTTTTGATTGCAAATTTGTTTTTACATCGAAAAATGAAGTAGAAAAATGTTTGCGACCAATATTTCGATTTTATGAAAAAAACAGTATTGATTCAAAAATTCATAACTCGATCAAAGATTTTTTGCACAATCTGGATTTTTTTGAAAAGTTAGCATTTGATATCCCCTTAAACATATAAAATAATAATAATAATAGTGTTTTGTTTTGTAAATCAAGTTTTAGTAACAAAAAGATAAATTAAAAATCGCCCATTTTTTACCGTGTATATTTTTTTCAGTTTAGTCCTTATCCATACCTACAACTTTGCCCAAGACACCAAATCGATAAAAAAAATTCTTTCAAAAGATTCAGATTTTTGAAACTTTATACATTATGTTTGTATGGAAAGTTGTCAAATTTGTATGGAAAATTATATGGACAAACTAATAATGCAAAATGGCTTCTTTGGGCATACCGAAAGCACCAAAAAAGTTTCAACCAGATACAAAAATTTAAAAAATCAAATAAAAAAGACCGATTAAAATTGGTAAAAATTGCCCAAAAATTAAGTCACATTCTCATAGTTGCAGAAACAAATTGTAAAAGATAAAAAAAAGCGTGTTTAAATCCCTAAAATATTATACAATTTTAATGATTCCTTGAACGTCTATTTGAAATTTCGTTCTGTCTATGCTATATGCAACATTTTTTTTAAGATTTCAAATCAGAACTCTAACCAGTTTCCTTCTCAGTCAGCTAGTTTTGAAAAGGCATTCCAAAACACCTAAAAATTCCTGGAACCAGAAATCCATCACGCACCTAATCCTTCCACGCCTTCGAACAAGTTATTTCTAACGTCCCTGGTCGCTTCGAAGTCGTAACCAATTCTTTTATGATCTAACAGGAATCTACAAAGAAGTTCCCAGTAACGAAAAGAAACAACAACATAAAAAACGCAGCAACCTTCGCCTCGGCCACGACAAACCTGAGAATCATCCACACACCTGAGCCCTCTTCATGGCTTCATGGCTTGCTGGGGTCCACTCCGGAGAACATCACCATCACCACACTTGCAAGAAAGAGGAATGCTGGCTTGGGAAACAAGAAGATTCTTCCTCCTCAGCTGCACACCCCAAAGAATGAACAACAAGAAAAAAAAAATCGTTTCACCTCCCACACACCTTCGAGACCCCGGGAGAAGGCCAAGTGAAACGGACCTCGCCGAGATTCCCACCAAAGCGTCCGCACACAAGTGTTCAACGAAAGTCCACCGCGAAGAGGAACGGCCAAGAAGAGGATGCGTCGACGACGACCGTTTTCGGGGTCTCGGAACATGCGTGTGAGTTCGATTTCCTAGAATTCGATACGGCGGGGGTCCAAGTGCAAGTGCGGCGGTGCGACGACTCAGTAGGCCACGGCTTCGATTGCAAATTTAGCGTCCGAAAATCGGTGCATAATTCAGTGCCTACCACGATGCGGAAAAGTGTTTTCCATAAAATATTACCCCAGGCAAACGGCGTTGTGTATGCAAGTCGTCGCCTACTGAGTCGTCGTCGACGACTCTTTAACGTTGTTGAACACTTGTGCGTGGATCTGGTTTTCCATCTCACACGTGTGTGCACACATGTGCGTTGGCCAAGAACCCGCCACCATCGCCAGAGCGCGATGACTGGTTTGTAGACACAAGTGTTCCAACTTCGAAGTCAACGTCGTCGTGATTGCCTTTCCAGGGATTCTCCGTTTTCAAAGTAACCGAGAGTTGGGTCGGTTTGGGTCGATTGCGTCAAGCCGCGGTTGAAGACCACATCTCGGTGCTGTTGACGATGCGTTGAACGAGACGTGGAACAACAACAACAACAACGTTACGATCGTTCATGCCTGATAGGTCCATGAATGGATGTTTTCTGTCTTATCAGTCCGCGTACGTTGAATGAAGACAGCAGGGTGGTTGAAATAAAGGCGTTTTTTTCACTACATGAAAGTGGCCCCGCAGATGGTTTTGCTGAAATTGTTGGTGAAACGATACGAAAGGTTTTCAACGGGTTCCATGGTGTAACGGTTAGCACTCAGGACTTTGAATCCTGCGATCCGAGTTCAAATCTCGGTGGAACCTCTTTTTTCCTGTTTTTTCAGCAGCTAAATGAAAAAAATGTCGGAAAATTTTCACTATATAGCCCTACACGTGACAAACGACATCTCTACAAATTACTACTTTCATTAATTAATGTTTAGCAGCAACAAAGTATGCTACGATTTATGCTTCTTCCAGCTGCTGCCTACTTTGATGTCTTCGAAAAGCTTGCTTTGCCCAGATTGGGCGCTAATCGCGCAGGGGCCACTTTCGACACCTAATGTGTGTACGAGTGCGAGCGCACGTCCATGGTTTGGTCACCTTTTAAGGCAATGTCCAAGTCCACGCGCAGGTGTACGCACGCTTGCTTCGATTTGTTCAAGATGCTTTGAAGTTTGCACGAGTGTCCAAATCTGGAGTGCTGCGATTTGTTTTCGGTTCGGGCCGAAAATCTTGCGCAACCCGCACAAATGTTATTGAACTTTTCACAGCGTGGTGGTAACTGGTTTGGGCCAAAACAATGCGCCCCACGAACAATTCGATGCTAATCAATATCGGCGCCACCGAATGCCGGTCGGGGTGGCTACTCAAGAAACTATGGCCTGGTCCAGAGACGGCGAGACTGCTAATAAAAATCGACACAGCCATTTATAATCAATTGATATTCATCAGCGAACCCGGCCGAGCTTCGGCCGTTACGATCGATTCCGGATAATGCAACCAGCAACAAGAGGACAAAAATGTTTTCCAGTCAATTGACATTGTTAAATTGTCAAAAATATCGCTATAATCAAACTTGTGTAAGTAACATTCTTTTACGCGACACCATTTTAATAAATCTTGAGTTCTATTTGACAAGGGCCTATAAACAAACAAAATCCTATTGCCTATTGGACCTTTAAAAAAAAACTCTGGAAAGGATTTCAAAAAGTTACACGTCTATCTGTCAGTGATCCCCGAACCTGACGACAGAGAAAACAAGACCTACTCGAAGGAGAGAAACATATCGATCGAAAGGATCTTTAATGCCGTTGTACTGAACGCCGGAGTCCCTCGAAAATCCGCTCGTAAAATCCTCGCACGGATTTGGGAGACGCGTGAGACCGAGAAACCGTTTTATCGCTGACCATCGAATAAAAAAGAGACACTGAAAGGCGATCATCGCGTAATTAAAACCCGACGCGAACCAATCAATATGTAAATGCTGGGGGCTTCTCCTCTTTAAGATCATTTGGTGACCCCAATCGAACCGAAAACGGCGCTTCATCGCAGTAGGCTGTGTAGTAAACAAAGGCATTTATTTTATTTTTTTTCTATGCAGCCATCTTGAAGATGGAAACTGCAAAATGTCGTCAAACGACCAACCACTGCAAATTTCCAAACCAGACTGAAGACTCGGCCCAACTCTCGGCCAGAGCACACACACACATACGACTCTCTTGTTTTATTTTTCGCCGGCGCGCACCGTGCAGGCATCGCAGCAATCGATGACATCGTTCGGTGTCACTCTCTCTCTCTTTCCATTGAGAGCGCTTAGCGTTGCGCAGGTAAACAAGCTCAACCTGCTCGACGCATCCACACTAGTACGGTCACTCACGCGTTGTCGGCCTATTTCATGGTGCACGACGAAGCTCTCGTTTTGTGTGCGTCGTCGTTGCATCTCAGCAAGCAACAACAATCAAGTTTCAACTCCAACATTTGAAATGGTCAAATATCATTTGTAGCACTTATTTGCCGTAGAATATTTCGATCGATAATTTAATTTTGCCTAATAATGCCTATCCTCGTCTCATTCTCTACATTCTCCCCCTTCTCTACTCTTTTCTGTTTTTTTTTTTTTTTTGCATCTGTTTTTCTATCAACTTATCTTTTCTCAAATCAATTAATGCTCAACCTTTTCCTCTCCTGTATTCATCCTCAGTAATTCAGACGAATGCTTTTATAAAGCGTTTAGCTATCATACATTTTTATAAGTGAACTGTCAGTTCTAGTTAATCTAGTTATTTTTTTTGTTTGAATAATTTGATATTTTAAAATAAATTTTTCAAATTCATTTAATTCATTCATTGAGATAATCACATTTTATTCAATTTTCTCAAAACTAACGTTGTAACCTTTTTCCTTTTACCTTATTTACTTCAAGTTATTTTGCTCTTTTCTTTCCTTTTGATAACTTCTAGATATTCAGTTCAATGATCGAACTAAGACGTTTAGGTTTCCTTTTTTTTTGAAAAATAAATCTCTCATCATATTTTTTCAGATACTCAATGTATGGATCTTATAAAAACCACCATTTTTTTTTATTTAGAAATAATTTCTTCTTACTCCTCCAAAATCATTCATAAGATCATAAGAAGGCTTAAAGGTTGCTAAGCTACCGCTTCCTACGTTGTTTTCCTAAACTTGCCTTAAACAATTAGAAATTATAGGAATTGTTTAATTTTTTTCCTGTGAAAAAATTTCCAATCCTATTGAACATTATTCTTTAATATTCTCTTGAAAAAATTACTTTCCTTCATGTTTTGTCCCGAAACTCAGATTAATGACTATTTCAAAACCGACATTTTTCACATTTATTCTTTGAACTTATCCATTATCAATCAAAATTATTTTGCTTTTTTTCTTTGCATGACAAAATCAATTAGTAATTTTACCAGGGATTCAATATTGTCGTAAACTTTATATCATATTTTCAAATGACATTTCAAAGCTTGGAAAAAAATCTCAGCTATAATTTACTCTAGAAACTCCGTGTACTGAGCTTATTAAATCCTATAATATTTCTTACATTTATTCTTTGAAATAAACCTCTATCAATCAACAATATTTTGCTCCTTTATTTGCATGATAAAAAACACTGCTTCTTTTTATTTTCTCCCAGAATTCATAGAGCTATCTATGCCCGATCTTACGCACACTAGCTTATCATTTGTTTTTGCTGGCTGGTTTAAATTTTAACCTAAAAACCCTTCGTGTTCAAACACGCAATACATGCGCACGTAGATAACTCTATTACGGAAACGCCCAAAACCATACCAAATTATGTTGTTCGGTTTTGAATGAAAAAAAAAATCTTTTTTGGTTTTTTTTTTAAGTTCAGAAGCATTCAAAAACATTTCAATAAATATTTATTTCTAACTCTAGTGCAATGGTCATTTCAAAACAGTACATTTTATTTTTTTATTTATTTTTACTGACTGAAACCTTAGTGAGTCCATGTTATTTCGCTAATTCTTGTTTTTGAGATAATATTTCTAAACTAGAAAACTGATACATTATTTAAACTATGGCATGTAGGTTTCCACTTTATAGCTTCATACATTAACTTCTGGAACTGTCAGAAATTTAAAATCAATTCCAAATTATTTCATACTTTTATTTCCAAGAGAAAAAAATGTTCAGAAACTCCCAAAAACCATTTTAAAATTATTTGTTTCTCTTTCCTAATTTTTCAGAAGCTCTTAAGTCCAATGATTATATTGAGCAAAAGTCATTTTTTTTTTTTTTTTTTCATTCACTAACAGAAATCTTAACCAATCCAAGCAATTTGCTTCTTTTTTTATCGAGAAGAAAAAATTTCTACTTAATTTCTTTTAAAATTAAGTACAATGTTTTAATATAAGACATGTTAGTTTCAAAAATACCAATTCTTACATGTCTGAAACTGTCTAATTTGTTTTTTTTTTGGTGCTTGAGAAAACACACTTCTTTTTATTCCTTGAGTTTAGTAGTTTTGTAGTGTATGAGTACATTCCAAAATTCGTATCTCGCCTTTTTCCGTTTCTGATTTTTCCAAGGCATTTTAACTTTTTTTTCCATCCTTTCATTTTTTTTAGAGAGGATTCTCTTTTATTCAAAAATATCCGCAAGATTGGATGCGTTACAACGATTTTGGAAAAAAAAATAACAATTTCCTTGATCACTGTGTCCTCTTAAAGTCACCTTTGTGAGATTTACTCTTAATTTTTTTTTTAATCACGATTTGGCTTAGTTGCTATTTCTTATTTTTGTGTAATCTATATGATTTTTGCGGTAGCTTTTTTTAACTTTTTCTCAGGACCAAGTTGTGAAAATCCAACAAAAAAATAAATTAATGCTCCTCTTTCATTTAATTCTCTCTCATTTGATCTTCTTTATAATTTGTATTTAATCTCATTCACTCTTTGTTACGCAGCATAATTTTCTTTGAATTTTGCTTTTCATTTCAACAAACATTTTTTTTTTTCTTCTTCTTCTTTTTTTTTGTTATATTTGCTTAAGATTTGTTATTTTACAAATATTCTTTATATTCTTGGTGAATTTTACTTATCAATTTTTACTTACTGTTCTACTTAGCTACAAAAATCTTTCTCTAATCTCTCTCGTTTGATCTTCTTTATAACTTAAATGTAATCTCAATTACTCTGTGATGTACCAAACGTTTTTTTTTGCTTCTCGGCAATTCTAGTAAAACTTCTTGTTTCTCTTTGCTTTATTCTAGCTTCCCTCATTATATTTGATAAGAATTTTATTTTACAAATTCTTATCACCTTTGTGAGTTGTAAACTTTTTAATTTTTAAATTACTGTTTTGCTATATTGCTATTTCTTGTTTTTGTTATTTTAATTATTTCTTTCAACCAATTTGTGAATGATCAACTCAACTGATGAGCACGTTAACTCTCCTCTGTCGTTTAATTCTCTCTCATTTGATCTTCTATATGATTTGTATTTTATCTCATTTACTCTTTGTGATGCACCAAAAGTTTTATTTTTTTCCGGAAATTCTTATAAAACTTTTTGTTTCTCTTTTTCTTTATTTTATCTTCCCTCATTATATTTGATAAGAATTGTTTTATATTGCAAATTCTTATCACCTTTGTTAGTTGTACTCTTTATTTATTTTTTTTTTTGTTAAATCTATATAGTGTTTTTTTTGAGGTTGTTTTTATTTTTAATTCTTTCTCTCAACCAAGTAGAGAATGATAAACAAACACTTTTACTCTAATCTATTGTTTATTTATCTCTCATTTTTTTGATCTTCTTTATAATTTGTATTTTATTTCATTCCCTCTTTGTTACGCACCATACTTTTCTTTGAATCTTTCTTTTCGTTTTTACAATTCAACAAACATTTTTCGTTTCTCTTATTTTTTTTCATCTTTTCCATCATATTGGCTAAGAATTTGATATTCTACAAATTCTTATCACTTAGGTGGATTTTAATCATCAATTTTTAATTACTGTTCTGCTTAACTACATTTCACCAGTGTGAATTTTACTCGTAAATTTTCATGTTTAGCTACTTTCTTTTCTTTCTGGATAGTTTTTGCGGTTGCTTTTTTTCTGCTCAGAACCAAGTCGTGAATGACCAACTAAAACAAAAAATTGAGTCGAGTTTCTTATAAAAATTCTTATAAAACTTCTTGTTTCTCTTTTTCTTTATTTTATCTTCCCTCATTATATTTGATAAGAATTGTTTTATATTGCAAATTCTTATCACATTTGTTAGTTGTACTCTTTAATTTTTTTTTAATTACTGTTTTGCCAAGTTGCTGTTTTGTTTTTTTATTTTTAATTCATTCTCTCAACCAAGTTGAGAATAATAAACAACCATTTTAACTCTACTCTATTGTTTATTTATCTCTCATTTGATCTTCTTTATGATTTGTATTTTATTTCATTCCCTCTTTGTTACGCACCATACTTTTCTTTGAATCTTCCTTTTCGTTTTGACAATTCAACAAACATTTCTTGTTTCTCTTATTTTTTCCATCTTTTCCATCATATTTGCTAAGAATTTGATATTTTACAAATTCATATCACTTAGGTGGATTTTAATCATCAATTTTTAATTACTGTTCTGCTTAACTACATTTCACCAGTGTGAATTTTACTCGTAAATTTTCATGTTTAGCTACTTTCTCTTCTTTTCTTTCTGGATAGTTTTCGCGGTTGCTTTTTTTTTTTTGCTCAGAACCAAGTCGTGAATGACCAACTAACACATCTTAACTCTCCTCTTTCGTTCAATTCTCGTTCATTTGATCTTCTTCATGATTTGTATGTAATCTCTTTTAATCTTTGTGACGCACCATACAATTCAACTTAAATTTCTTGTTTCTCTTCTTTTTACTTCTTCTCTATGATAATAAGAATTTGATTTTTTTTACAAATTCTTAACATCTTATATGCTTAGCATCTATTTGATCCTTTCTTTGTTATTTTTTTTATTGCATTTTTTTTTACTCGACCGATTTGTAAATAATCACCAACATAGTTTAAAACATTTTAACTCTCCTCTTTTCTTTTATTCTCTCTTATTTTGATCTTCTTAGTAATTTGTATTTACTATCTACTCCATTGTTTATTTCGGCATCCTCACATTTTTTTTCTCTTTGTTCTTCTTTTCCTTCCTTTCCTTTCCTTCTCAAATTTTATAAGGTTAGGCTCTTGCTCTCTTTTTTTATAATTTCTCTGAACCAAGTTTCGTTTTTGTGGCGCATCAAACTCTTCCTTATTTTTTAATTTTGATTTTAGCAAAATAGATTAACAAAACACCATGCAATTTGTGCAATTCATGATGCATCTTATTAAGCACCATTTTGCCTTCTTTTCCATAAAGCCACAACCAAAATCCAACTGGTTCATTTGTATTTTTATTCGTGATTAGCAGTGTTTGAGGGCATACACTCAATCACCATATTATTGCAACTAGTTGAGGCTTACGTCAACAGTTAATTTGAAAGTTGAGGCGTTCGTCAACTATTCTATGTCTGTTTTCATTAAGACAGTTGAGGCGTTCGTCAACTATTCTTTGTCTGTTTTCATTAAGACAGTTGAGGCGTTCGTCAACTGTTTCTATGTTTTGTTATTTACACAGTTGAGGCGTTCGTCAACTTTTTATGATTTCATAACTCTATCTCACTATATCAGTTTTTTTCTTCATCTTTTTTTTTAATTTCACCTAACTTACCCACCAACTGCGCCATGTAGTAAACAAAGGCATTTATTTTATTTTTTTTCTATGCAGCCATCTTGAAGATGGAAACTGCAAAATGTCGTCAAACGACCAACCACTGCAAATTTCCAAACCAGACTGAAGACTCGGCCCAACTCTCGGCCAGAGCACACACACACATACGACTCTCTTGTTTTATTTTTCGCCGGCGCGCACCGTGCAGGCATCGCAGCAATCGATGACATCGTTCGGTGTCACTCTCTCTCTCTTTCCATTGAGAGCGCTTAGCGTTGCGCAGGTAAACAAGCTCAACCTGCTCGACGCATCCACACTAGTACGGTCACTCACGCGTTGTCGGCCTATTTCATGGTGCACGACGAAGCTCTCGTTTTGTGTGCGTCGTCGTTGCATCTCAGCAAGCAACAACAATCAAGTTTCAACTCCAACATTTGAAATGGTCAAATATCATTTGTAGCACTTATTTGCCGTAGAATATTTCGATCGATAATTTAATTTTGCCTAATAATGCCTATCCTCGTCTCATTCTCTACAGGCTGGTGGCAATTGGAAAAGTCGTTTGGCTCACCTGATCAATTTCTCACCCAAAGCCTACTACCGTTGATCGAATCTCGACGCAAAAGCCATCTCAAAAGATTTAACAAAACCTCAAAAAAGGATGACGGGCTATTTCCTGTCGCATCCTGGCAGAAATCCGCTCGATGCAACAAAGATAAGACCGGCACCAATCCACTCTTTATCTTGAACTAACAAATTTTTCCCATTAGCAGCTTTTTTCCGAAAACCATCCCACGGTGATCTTACAAATCTTGCCGAAGAAAAAAGTTACGAAAAAATAGCAAAGGAAACATAACATAACCTCCAAACAAAGTGCACACAATAAAGCAATTCTCGAGAAGGCCATTGTTTCCGGCCCCGGATCGTTGCCATCGTCCGGGAGCTAGAAGACTGACCCGCAGGATCTGTACCTGTTTTGCGGCACCACCACAGGGAGATGAAATGCGTCTACCTGATGATCAGCTTACCGCACTTTGGCTATGCGGGGAAAAGGGCATCAGAGGGAAAAAAATGAAGGGAAAGGACAATGTTATCGGACTTTTTTTTAGTTTGGACTCTTTTAAGGTTTATTTTATTTGTGGTGCATTCTTTGGAGAGTTGTGTTTAGTTGCGTATCAAAATAACATGTATTTTATGAGCACTTAGGAGTGGTATATAAAGATAAGGACGGAATGGAAAATTTTGGACCATGCCCTCAAATATTGAATTACATTTTTTTAAGTTGTTCGGTTGTTCTCTACCACAGTCCACAGTCATAATTGCCAACATCTAAACTAATCTAATATAATCTTATCATATCGAACTAAAGCCACACACAGCCACTCCAAAGAAAGCATTTTGAAACTTTTTATGAGAATAATAAATTTTACGGGAGCGAATGACCCACAGGGTTAAAGTTCCCATTATAAAATCAATAAAAACAACAACAACTCACAATTCGCACAAAACTACGTATTTAAAAAAAAACATTTTTAACATTCAACATTTTCACAAAACTACGTATTTTCAAAAAAAACTCTGAATTTCAGTTATTGCAATATGGACATCAAACGATCGAGAATTTTACATATAATTTGAAAGTAATTATACATTTTTTGAAATATTTATAATTTCACAAAACTACGTATTATCGAAAAAAAAGTTTTTGTCTAATTTCCAAAAGCTCAAAATATTTTTTTTTGAAAATATCAAAAAGCATCACAAAACTTTATATTTTTGAAAACAAATTTAAAATTTTCATTAAAATCGAGTTCTGCGACCCTTTTTTAGTCAAATTTGGATAGTTGATTGCCTGTTAAATTACAAAATGCATTTTGTTTTCAATAGTTGATTTTTTTGTGCTTTGATATTCTATATAAAAAGTGCCAACTTTTGAGCTATACGATATGACGGACATTTTGTTTTTGGCCAAGTTATTTAAAAAAAATTGAATACTTAATCGAAAAGTACTTAAGGCCGCTGCAAATATTTTTCAAAGTTTATGCCCCCCCCCCCCTTTTATCCAAAATTGGTCGGAAAAATCAGGGGGCAAAACAAATATTTTTTTCAAAAAACATGAGTCAATCAACTGAGAACAAACTAAAATGCCTTTCGCTGCATTGATAATCATATTTAACATGTTTGTGCTCGCTTTAAAAAATTTAGAACTTTTACCGAAAAAATAAAATTTTTGTTTAAACTTCGAAATTTTGGAAACTAATGATTGTAAAACAACTGGACATAATAATGTATAATATATAATGCATTTTAAACACTTTTTCCAGTAAAATGTTGACACCGTGGTCTGAACTTTAAATTTTTTAAGTTTTTTTTTTGCCACACATAAATTTAAAAAAATATTTGCAACGGCCTTATGAAAATTTTAAAGCTACGGTCATTTTTAGGTTAATTACTCAATAAAATAGTGTTTTTTAATTTATAAAAAATTGTGTTCATCCTTGTCAATCTTTGAAAAAAATACATTAAAAATGCTGAGAAAATTGCAACAAAATGCTTTTTTGAACATTGTTGATCCAACCTCTGGATGCTGAGATACGGCCTTGAAAAGAATAGCAAATCCCAAACATGAGTTTTTCTAAGTACAGTCGACTCTCTGGCTGTCGATCTTCTCGATATCAGTATTTCTCCAGCTGTCAATTTTTTTTCAGTACCTTAAAATAGATCGCTTTGTTTTTCGTTTTATAATTTGATACCTTGCTCTCTCGACGGTCCCTTCAATGTCAACAACGAGAGAGTTCACTGTATAAGGCTGTCAATTTTCAATCGATGATATCTTGGAAACCATTGATCAGATTTTCAATATGCAAAGTTAGACTTCTGTGAAATTTTCTTAACGTTTTGAAAAAAAATATTGTCAGGTTTTTCAAATCACTATTTACTTTTCAATAGGACCAAATATTATGATTTAACAATATGAATAATCCTAATCATAACCTACAACTTTGCCATAAACACCAAATCGATCAAAAAATCCCATTCGAACATCATTAATTTTCTTTTTTGAGAATTCAAATAGCTTGTGATTCTGGAGACATTTGAATTAAGTTTTGTTGATCGGTGCTATCAGTTTTGATGCTTTTAATCAGTCAGTGGCCCCAGACATTTTAGGTCAGTTTTGTTGACCACAGCCGAAAAAGTCAACATTCCGATCGTCCAGTTCAATGACATCCGAATAATGCCCCGTCCCAAAACGTGGATAACCAATATTGACAGTCCAGGGGCCCTCAAACGCACCATAAATACCCATGTTTGTCACCGCTGTCGTCCAAATCCAAATACAAACCCGCTCGCACGCATTTCTCAACCACGGCGATTGGTGGACGCAAAAGGCAAACAAATTAATCGTCCAACGTTCGCGATAAAATATCGATTTTCTTCCAGCTCACGTCGCCTCAGACTCACGGTTCTTGGACCTGGTATACATACCCAAATACAGAAGCCAAAAAGTGATCAAATTGATTAATTTACAACCGCGTGTAGCCATTTTCGCGCGCCGTTTTTCTCTCTCGGGGATCGCAGAGTGCCATGGAGCAGGAGGAGGCAGCAGCAGCTGTTGCTGCGATTGAAACAATTTGATCCGAAAGCAGGCCACCAACCACACTGTATAGAGCAGACTGTCCGAAAGGGAAGGCGGCGTGGGAGCAACTCCGGGTTGGAAAAATCGCTCAACATATGTTCAATTGCTGTTAAATGTAGCTATAAATTTAATTAAGCCACCGTTGTACGCACGCGTTTTTCGCTATGAACAGCAATGTGGTGCAATGTGTATGCGACGGGAGAAATTGCTCCCGATTGCGGTTGCCACTTGCAACACGTAGCGACCCTGGGGTATTGAAGAACCCACGTGAAGATCCCAAGTTTTCTAAACTATGGCCGCCAACTCGGCACAAAATGTAGTTCAGCTTGCACGAGGAACCAGATTCGCGCTCGAGATCAATTACCCATCAGGGAAAGAGAGAGTGTGAGACCTGGCATGGCCAGCTGCGCTCCCGGACGATCCCAGTTATGCCAAACGGCTCTATTTTCAATCATCTTCCGTGCAAACGGCTGCAACGGATTGACCAGATGACTTAGATATTATTTCAGCTATATGTTTGCAGCGGGTTTGTGTGGTGGGGAACTGACCTACGCCTACTCGGACCCGATAGCGGCTTCAGGTTCGGAGCAGTTGAACAGGTTGCAATCGTGTTGCCGGTGTTGCTGTTGTGCGAGAAAGTGCGTACAGACTGCGGGCTGCAGGTGTTCGAAGCGGTTCCTGGCCTCTGGCTACCGGATTGCACGGGTATTTTTGCATGCTGGTCTAATAGCAGAGCAGTTGAGACTGCTGTTAGAAAGGTAGTTTTACTTTAAGTGACTGCAAACTTATGAGAAATAGAATGGACACAGACAAAATGTAATGTAGCTAATGTTCTTTTAGTATTTTTGTTGACATTTCAAGGTATTTCAAGTATTTTAGAGCAAAAACACCGATTGTCTGCGGAGGAAAACACTGTCGCTACAGGTTGCCTCTATCTATTCGAGTGTTCACAGTTGGTTCGAATCTTTTTGCTCAATGAACTACAATTTTACAACTTGCAAACCTGCCAACTGTAGAGAATAAGACCAGGATAATCAATATTTGCAAAATAAACTAATTGAATAAATTATTGTATGAAAAATAAAACGTAGATATGAATTATGACCTTTTCAAATGTTTTCGATTGGGTTTGGTTTGCTGAAAAGCAACGACGATCAAGACGACGAAGCACTCTCGTGTGCCAAGAAATTGGTCAGCAACGTGTACACACGCGCGCTGTATGAGTGTGAGTGCTTCGTATAGGTTGGTCCTGCTGCGCAACGTAAAGCTTTGCTAAGAGAAAAAATTGGAGAGAGAGATAATGAACGATTGCGGCGATGGTTGCAAAGCTTTCGAGCGTCTGGTCGGAATCGCGAGGGAGAGATGAAATGAAAGAGTCGCAAGTGTGTGTGCGCTCTCAGGATGATCGTGTAGAGTGGCTTTTGTCGGGGACATGTCTTTAGTCTTGTTTGCAAATTTGCAGTGAACGGTCGTTTGACGACATATTTTAGGTTTGGCCGTGAGTTTACAACACCAACTTTCCAGGAAATCTCAAACAAATTTCACACCTGTTGCAGACGTTGAACAACCTCTCCAGAGCACACGGACCTCCAGCAGGGTCATTCAGAAAATGCTTCGAGAGGCCAAAATTTCCTGGTATACTCTAAACGAGTACAAAAAGCCCCACCAAGGGAGCCCTCATTCACCTGCTTGGGCTCTGCCATTCAAGCTACGGGTTCATTGAGCAGAAATTGTACGTTCTCTGCACGATCTCAGCAATAAAAGGACCCATAGTTCTCTCGTCGAGGACCTGCAGTACAATTCCGCCCAGCATCCCCTCTTGTTGTGACCCAGCGGCAGCTACTCCAGAGTATCTCCTCTCCTTGGAGTGACCCTGAACAGTTCAGTCTAATTGCTCAACCTGTTTGCATGCCATCGTTCGTTCGTTCTCCAAAGGATGTAATTCGATTGCCTTCACTTACGAGAGGACTGACTTGAGAGCTCAAAGAGCCTCATAAACTTCCATCCCGAAAGTTTACACACAATAGATAAATTTTGAGAATGAAGGTAAGGAAAAAAAATCCGAATCGTTCGAAAGAAATGTTCATTCATAAAAATTCTAAGGAAGATTCCAGGAACCATCGCCCGGTCTGGATCCCACGCAGGCCCAGAAAGCCCAAGGGGCGGCCAAAAGAGGCCGAAAATAATATCCACCATAACACATAATAAGGGTCTGAAAACGCTATCAATTCATAAAAATCAAGTACAAGTGAAAAGAAAACAACAAAGCATTTAACTTTTTTCGCTCCCAGTCTCTCTTCCTCTCATCACGTAAACAGAATCACACACACTCAAACAATCTGTGCGTGTGATGATGATGAGCCTTCCAGCCCAATATCTTCGCCATTGTAGGGTCCGACCCTCCGAGTGTGCTGCCCCTTGGCACAAGTTGTGTGAGAGAAGTTGTGTGGGAGAGGGAAAGGACGCGAGAGAGTTAGTCTCATGCGGACAGTGTGAAGGAGTGCACGCAGCGACGAGCTGCGGCACGACGCGAGTGGTTCCGGAGAACCGGATTAGTGTTCCGGGGCGACCAGCGTACGGACTTCGGTCAGTGGGCGGACGGGTGGACGATCGGCGGCTTTTACGAGCTGCGTCCGTTACGCGAGGACCCCACAAAGTTGGCGACGAGGATTAACAGGTATTTGAAGCTCAGCAGGTGCTAAGTTGGGCCGTTGTTTTGAAGACAGTTGCGCTGTTTTCAAATTCTGTTAAAAAGAGGAGGAAAGATGAAGTGCTCTCTCTCTCTTTCGATTAGATCTTTCTAGGAAGGAGGGCAAGAAGGATCATGACGATTGCAGTGATGCATGGATTGTTGTGTGTATGCATTCTCGACACACACATAAGAGAAACGTCACATGGTGGGGTGCGTTTTGTGGCCCATGCATAATCAAGACGAATAGATGACTGATTGTTTTGGTGTAGAATTCTGTGGTTAACGTAGGACTACAGTAATTTTGATGAAGAACTTAAATTATTTTAACGTAGAACTACAATAAATTTGACGTAGAATTTCGATTATTTTAACTCAAGACTTTGAGACAATTGACAAAAGACAATTTGACGGAAACAATAATTGTTTAACATTAGACAAAAATAATAATAATAAAAATTTTGACGTAGAACTTTGATTATTTCAACGTAGGACTACATAGTTTTGACGTATAATTTCTACTACACTAGTTTTGACGATTTACTTCAACTGTTTGACGTAGGATTATTTAAAAGTTTCGGTTTTCAAACGATTGAGAGCAGTTGACGCGTGACAAGGACAACCTTACTTGTGGAGCGTGTAATGATTGATGACGTTTTATTCTGTGTTTAGACAGGCAGGTACCAAGAGAAATGTCCCTGTAACATTGGTTGCAGGTGGTGAACAGGAAGTTGTTCACGGGATAATGTCCCTGTAACATTGGTTGCAGGTGGTGAACAGGAAGTTGTTCACGGGATAATGTCCCTGTAACATTGGTTGCAGGTGGTGAACAGGAAGTTGTTCACGGGATAATGTCCCTGTAACATTGGTTGCAGGTGGTGAACAGAAATCTGTTCACGGGTGGATTGGTTCCGAGTGGAATGTCCCTGTTATTAAACAGGTGGTGAACATGAAGTTGTTCACGGGTAAATGTCCCTGTAGTTGAACAGGTGGTGAACATGAAGTTGTTCACGGGTGAAACCTTTCCGGGTGAATGTCCCTGTGATTAAACAGGTGGTGAACATGAAGTTGTTCACGGGTGAAATGTCCCTGTAATTGAACAGGTGGTGAACATGAAGTTGTTCACGGGTGAAACCTTTCCGGGTGAATGTCCCTGTAATTAAACAGGTGGTGAACATGAAGTTGTTCACGGGTGAAATGTCCCTGTAATTGAACAGGTGGTGAACATGAAGTTGTTCATGGGTGAAATGTCCCTGTAATTGAACAGGTGGTGAACATGAGGTTGTTCACGGGTGGATGTCCCTGTAGTTGAGCAGGTGGTGGACATGAAGGTGTTCACGGGTAAAATGTTCCTGTAAATCAAAAGGTGATAACATGAAGTTGTTGAATCGTTATCGTCCCTGTTGTGAAACAGGTGGTGAACAAAATGTGGTTCACGGGTAAAAGTCTCTATTATAGTTGTCACAGTTGGTGCACCAATAATTGTTACGGACAAAGTGATCAGTTATCTAGCTGTTTACGAATTGATTGAAACTGTCCCTATTGTTATAATAGGTGGTGAACAAATGGTTGTTCACGGGTAAGTGTTCAGTTGTCTAGCTGTTCACGAATCGATTAGAACTGTCCCTGTAGTTATTATAGGTGGTGAACAAATGGTTGTTCACGGGTAAAGTGTTCAGTTGTCTAGCTGTTCACGAATGGATTGAAAATGTCCCTATTGTTATAATAGGTGGTGAACAAATGGTTGTTCACGGGTAAAGTGTTCAGTTGTCTAGCTGTTCACGAATTGATTAGAACTGTCCCTATAGTAATTATAGGTGGTGAACAAATGGTTGTTCACGGGTAAAATGTTCAGTTATCAAGCTGTTCACGAACTGTTTGGAACTGTCCCTATTGTTATAATAGGTGATGAGCAAATGGTTGTTCACGGGTAAAATGTTCAGCTGTTTAGCTGTTCATGAACTGATTGGAGCTATTCCTATAGTTATTATAGGCGGTGTTAATATGTTCACGGGTAAAGTTTTAAGTCATTTAGCTGAATACGATTAGTCATTGAGTTGTTTGTAACTGTTGCGGAAGGTAATCAGATGTCTAGCTGTAATTAATCGTCCCTGTAGCTGTCGGTACAGGTGATGGACAAATATATTGTCCACGGGTGTCATAGTAAGTGTGGTTTCAGATGGTAGAGAACATATATGTTCTAAAATCAATTGTTTCGGGGTGTAACAGGTATAGAAAATAACTGTCAGTGGCTGTTGATATCGATCATTGTGATCCAGTGTGCTCTGGATGAAACAGTTTGGAAATGCTCAGTAGTGAAAACAAGTAGCAAAATGTTTGTAAAATGATAGAATAATTGCGGGGATCAGTTGAAATCTAATGCTTATTTTTATTATTTGTGTAGTTATTGGAGGAAATGATACTGTGGAAAATGCGTTTGATTCTAGATTTGGAGTGGTTAATCTAAATGTATACACAATACGGTTATTGATAGAGTGACATTAATGCGGTAGATTTGAATGAGCCAAAGGTTTAGTAAAATATTCAGTTCCAAGTGATGCCTAACTATGGTAATTGTGTTCAATGGGAAGTCAAAGAAAATCAAATTTAGGGATGTATTCAGTGTTAAATTGTTGGAGATTTTGTCACTTTATTCAAACATTGCTAGGAGTTACTGATAACACAGATTAACACAGTTACTGAAAACACAGATCACTAATGAGTTCTTTAGGGAAGGTTACATGGATTAGTTAGTATAACATGGCATGGTAGTTGAGTTAAGTAATATAACTGTGATTGCAAAAGTAAGTGGATTTTTAGGGACATCGATCCATAAAAAATAAGCTATTCAGGCATGTTTAGCCATGTTGGTTTGAGAACAGTTGTATGAGGTGTTAACAATCATAAGAACATTATGAATGTATTGTATGGTGAATTTAAGGATGAAGGAGAATGATTTTTAAAGATTGATGATTCATTATTGAAGAGTACAAAAGAATGAATTGATTTACGGAAGCACTTATTGTAGAAAGCTTTAACAGTGATCCACATCCATGTTCGATGTCCACTGTTGTACAACAACGTATTAGGAATGTTTACACTGCAAAGAATTTATATGTAGATGTTTGGGGTTTTAGGTAGTTGTTTGTATAAATATATAAAATAAGCATTTAAATAATCAGTTCATTACTTGGATGAAACGTAACCAAAATAGAAATTGTGGATGCTCTTGTGAGATTTACCTTGGCAATGTGTTATTTGTTTCCAATGTAGTCAAATATAGAAAATTTAACATAAATCACTAGAGAATGAAGATAGAAGCTTCTGAACTTACGTTGATATAAAAAGTAAATAAATTTGGTTTTGCCATTTGTTAGTTTAATAAGTATAATAAATCTGTATCACGAGTGTAACTTAAATTTCTGCTTTAGTTGCTTTAGTTTATATTTTAGTAGCTGAACTAAAATACGATAGGTACGAATTATGTCAACGTCATACTGGAAATTGTGGAACAGAGTTTTCTTGCTGACATAGGTGGTGTAGGAGAATTGAGTGCCTAATGGGCTTTAGATATTACTAAGATAGAACTTGGACGAATTGATATTGATACAACAAGGATTTGTCTATATTTCAGTCAAAACATGTTGAATGATTGAGGGACAGAATTATGTAATCGTTAGAGTAGATTACAAGACGGATTTTTAGATGTGTTTTGCAATGAAGAAAATTGTCTTAGAATTGGAAAGGCATAAGGCGGATTCGGTAACGGAGCATGTTTAAATAATAGATTTTATGCTGAAATGTGTAGATCGTTCGTTTCGTGTAGTTCAACAAAAGGAATATTTAAGAATTATGTACCAGTTTCAAAAAAAAAAAAAAAAAAAAAAGTTTAAGCAAAGCTAACTTTTGTTACTATGGCACGATTAGTCACGTTTCTTGTCACAACAGGATACATTCAGAACAAACAAAATGTTTTGCAACACTTTTGATAGAAACTTGTTTGATTGAACGGTAAAGTGCTGATATGCAACATAAGAGGCACGATTGACTAAGATGCTATTTCCATATATAGATATAAACAACATGAATAAATGAGGATGTAATATTCAAAATACTTGAAAAAAAACGAAGAGAGAATGGATTGGAGTAAAATTGAGTATTTGGAATATTTGCAGAGTAATTAAAAACTAAATTAAAAAGGAGGATTTATACCTGATAGTTTTTCATATGAATATGCAACGCTAGTATTTAATTCGATAAACTGCTACTTTTTCAGACATGTGAGAAGGAACTTTCAACCTAATGAATATAGAGTCTATTTCATCTAGTCTTGCTTTGGAAAATATCGATTTATAGAAGAGTTTACTTTGAACGGTACCAATGAGCAATTCAACAAACTACGCTCGAATGTATGGTTTCTGCGAATATTAGTAAGTGTGGTTGTATTGGTGGGATAAACTCAAAACCTTATGGTGCGCTTGTATGAGTACAAGAAACTTAATTAAGCTCTAAAGTCATATCTTTCAAATAAAACCAAGGGGGGATTGTAGGGTCCGACCCTCCGAGTGTGCTGCCCCTTGGCACAAGTTGTGTGAGAGAAGTTGTGTGGGAGAGGGAGGACGCGAGAGAGTTAGTCTCATGCGGACAGTGTGAAGGAGTGCACGCAGCGACGAGCTGCGGCACGACGCGAGTGGTTCCGGGAGAACCGGATTAGTGTTCCGGGGCGACCAGCGTACGGACTTCGGTCAGTGGGCGGACGGGTGGACGATCGGCGGCTTTTACGAGCTGCGTCCGTTACGCGAGGACCCCACAGCCATCAAGCTTAAAAGCCCTACGAGAGTGCGCAAGGTAAAATCGACAGCAACTTAAGGGTAAGTTGCACAGAACAAACATTTTGAAAGGGTCTAAATTTTAAATTTGAAAGAATCAAAACGCTAATAAAAAGCAAGTTATTAAATACTATGAAATTTGACTTCTTATATGTTTAGACCTTATCAAAAGCTCCTCAAGACTATTTTGCTCCAATCGGTGTCGGCTTGTGGGAACACAAATAGCCCGCGTGTATAGTTGCCGAAAATAAGCCCTTACCGAGATAGAGACGAAAAGTGGAACGAAGTAGGACGTGAAATGGACCTTAAGATTTGTTTCCCTTGTGAACACGGATCGAATTATTTTATTACCTTTTGCGTTTGTTCTCTTTCATTGTGTTTTTTTCCTGGGAGTTAAAGGTCTTTAAATGCTCTAACTTGATGTGATCGTTGGGTAATGGATGTTTCGTAATGGTTTATAATTTGAGCCTTAAATTGCTGTTTACTGCAAATTTATTTGATTTTAATTAGCAAAAGTACTTCAATATCGCAATTTGAAAGTTTTTAAGACAGACAGAAAAAAAATATTCAGGAAATTGTAAATATAACACAATATCATACACAGAAAAAAATGATGGTAATATTCATCAGGGAATGATGACAGATTTTGTGGCAACAAAAATGATTAATTTTACCCCAGAAAATGATGCATTTTTATCAATTTTTGATGAATATTCATCAGGTTCACATTTTTACTCATTTTTATGTAATATTACTCAAAAAAGAGGGAATATTCAACCTACCAAATTTTTAACATTCCAAAATTCAACTTTTTTTTTGTGAATCAAGTAATAAAACTCACGATATTGAACGGCCCGAGCGGTTTAGGCTTTCAGGATTTTTGTGATATTTACTTGTAGAGTCAAAACAGATCAGTTAACTTCACTTATTTGTATATTACACTTTTTGAAGATTACATTTTTGCGGTAATACTCTCAACTTTTACGCGCACGATCACATCACTCACCTTTTTGTTGCTAATTTCATTAAGACTTTCGTCGAGCCAATTCTCTACGTTGAAGCCAGACTTGTCCTCCAGACCTCTTCGCCGAGCCATGCCAGACCCCGAACTCCTAAGTCCCGGGTGGACTCTTCACAGCGGCTAAGTCCCGGCGGACTCTTCACAGCGGCTAAGTCCCGGCGGACTGCGGCCTCCACCGCTAAGTCCGGCTGGACTGGGGCCTCTGCTACTGGTGGCTGCTGGCGGGTCCGGCTGGTCTGGGGCTTCTTCAGGATCTGGAACTGGACTGGGCTTGAACTGGCTGGAACTGACTGGAACTAACTCTGGAACTAATTGCCCTCCTCAAGAATTTTGAGGTTTTTATAGTCAGTCCCCGAAAACTCTACTAAATTTTGTTCTACTAAAAGTGGTCCGTTTCGATGAGAAGCATCGATGAACCTCATGAATTAAATTATGCAGACCTCTGCAATTCTTCATGACTTTCCGTATGGTGTAGTGAGTACACCTCAAAATCGGAAGTCATGGGTTCGAACCATTGTCGTGAAACTTTAAATTATGTTATTGGAATATCAAAATAATGTTCCTCAAATATTCTCAAAAATGTAAGTCAATAATGAGAAGGTCGAATTCTCCATTGAACAAACATGCCAATGAATTTGGTTAAGCCACACCTTCAATTTCCCCTGTGGAATAACATTGCACATTCATAATTGAAAGCTTAACCAATTTTTTTGATTGCCTATCAATTGGCGAAATTTAATAAAGGGCTTTTCAGGTGAGGATGACTCATGATCCACACCTGTACATAAGCTTAATTATTTGTCGCGCAACGCGAGTCGATGGGTAAAAATTATTTATGCTTGCGTAAGCGCGCATGGTCAGAACTGTGGTGAGCTTCGAAAAATGGACAAATTTAATGATTTAAATTTGAGGTCGCTGCAATATCATGAAATAATGTATTAAATTTCTTAAATACCAAAAATAAAACAAAAACAAAAATACTAAAATTCACAATAAAAAAAACAGGGTACATTCAAGGAGTGTAATTTCCCGGGGTCGAAACCAATAATTCATACCACACATTAAACCACGCGGTTCGGCCCAACCCATAGAGCAGATTCCAGCGTGTCGGAGAGAGGGGTCTCGCCGGCACTGCCAGTATCTGCAACGGTCGATCTACGGATCCGAAAGGGACTGATCGTAAAACAAACATACCAACGCTGACTTCGCAACTCAGCCTGGCGCAAAGGTTAGTCACAGGCCACGCGATAGTTCAAATCGAAAGCGAGAAGTTATTTGTTCACCAGTCACCACCACCACCACTACAGCCATGGGGTCTTTATGGGTCCTCACCTGGGGGCCAGTGGAACCTGCAATTGCATCTAGAGTAGGACATTCCTCCGCGGTCGCAACATGTTAACGGTAGTGTTGTGCCGATCAAGAGGACGGCATTTTATCAGATTGTAATAATTTACTGTGTTTGTCAAGATATATCACGACTTTGCTGTTTGGGCCACCGATAGAGGCGCCTTAGCGAACGGAGGGCCGGCAGTGGTGCCATATCGAACGGATCGCGATCGCGATGTTGCCAGATTATTTGGTTGTAAAGTTAAAGATAAACTCATTCCCGTTGAAAGTCACCCAAACCAACTTGAACATCTTTACGACAATCAATAAAACAGTTAATGTAATAAAAGATAATTAAGCATCCATCCAGTGCTGCCAGCAGTCCCCAGCAGTGTTAATTTCACTGCGATGCACACAGGAAGCTCGTATTAATTACAACCATTACGAACGGGATGCCCCCGGGGGGAAACGTGCAAATCTGCGGAAATCGCAGCGCCACGGTCAGACCACGCGAGCGAGTAATTAGCCGAGTGATCTAGACTTAAGCCTGGATGGTCGCCGGGCTGTGGTCGGTCCACCAGCGGACGTGCTTTCACTTTTGGGTGCCACCCCTTCCTGTCACCGTTGATGCGGCTGCCGACGGGGCAAATCCCTGAACCTGAGGCCCTGCGGGGATACCTAGAGGCTGAGGGAGTAGTAAATCTGAACATCTGGTTGAAACATTAAAAATTAACTTATTTTAAAATTCTATGCTTAATTTATTTAAAATCAGTTTTTTTAAGTGTCACTAAATGATCTATGGGGCATGATAAAAACAATATTTCTAGAATACTTTTACAAAACAATCAAAGCGCCATAGATTTTCTATACACATTCGATGTTTCTTCTTATATTCTGCAAAAATTAAAGCTTATATTTTTTTATTCAAGAAATATACAAAATTATACCAAAATATACCAATATGCTTTTTTACTAATTTAGAATAAATGAATACGTCAAATTATAGTTTTTTATTGATTTATTTTGTTTTTTTTTCAATTTTATATTGCTTTTTGTATTTATTTTGTTATTGTATGTCATCAATTTGCTCTTGTTCAAATAATTCATGCAAATTTATAAACTTTTTCATTTTTATTTTATTTCGAATTGTTTTGGAAAAAAGCTTTTTGATAATATTTGCTTGTATTTTCCTTGATTATAATTTTTGTTCCTGTGTAGATTTTAGGAATATGTTTTGGTTTTCTTTTTCCTCTATTTTCGTTTGTTTTTATTTTTTATTTTTCAGCATAATCTTTGATTTTGCTTTTATTTCTTTTTTGGTTAAAGAAGGTTTTGTTTTGCTCTGATTTTACTTTCGTCTTGCTTGGTCTCCTTTTATCATATTTCCAACTCCTTTGAAAAATATCCATAACAACACATGACCAAAAAAGATTACTCAAAATAGAAATAGTTATCGAAAATACTTGTTGATTTAATTAAAAACTATTTCTATTTGACATGTTCTATACATTCTAATTTACAGTATGTAAAAAAATTATTTAAAGTATTTACACTTTAAATTGTTACATGTTTCATCACAAAATGTGCATAGTGTCCAAGGGGTGTAAATACTTTTTTTACATACTGAATAACCATTCTGAAAATAATACAGACATGCCTCGGTTTAGCACCGCATATGGGAGATGCAAAACCGAGGCGTGCATAACCGAGGCACAGAGCTTATGGGATTCTGGCTATATGGGAGACATTGGCTAAAATCGTATGAAAAATCATGCAAATATAAAAATATCATAGTGTTTGGGAATCTGGATGATGTCAGCTATCCATTAAAATTATAATTTCATGAAAATTTTCACAAAAATACGTATTTTTCCTGTAGTTGAAAATGCATTTTTTTCTCTAAAGAAACCAAAAATATATTGTTTTGCAATATTGGTATCAAATGATCGGGATTTTTCATACATTTCGAATGTAATAACATTTTTTTGAAAATAATCAAAATTTTCACAAATCTACGTTTTTCGAAAAAAATACTCAAAATTTAAGTTTTTACAATGTGATTATCAAACGATCAGGATATTTTCATACATTTCGAATGTAATTTTTTTTTGAAAATACTTAAAATTTTCACAAAGCTACGTATTTTCGAAAAATACTCAAAATTTTTGTTTTTAAAATATACGATTGGGATTTTTTCATACATCTCGAATGTAATAAAAACATTTTTTGAAAATACTCACAAAATTACGTATTTTTGAAAACAATTTCATTTGAAATGTATGAAAAAATCCAGATATTTTAAAAACTGAAATTTTGAGTATTTTTTCGAAAATTCGTAGTTTAGTGAAAATTTTGAGTATTTAAAAAAAACGTTATTATTACATTCGAAATGTATGCAAAAATCCCGATCGTTTGATAACCATATTGTAAAAACGGAAATTTTGAGTATTTTTTCGAAAATACGTAGTTTTGTGAAAATTTTGAGTGTTTTAAAAAAATGGTTTTACATTCGAAATGTATGAAACAATTCCAATCATTTGATACCCATATTGCAATAACAATAATATTGAGTATTTTTTCGAGAAGCATTGCATTTTCAAAATACAGGAAAAACACGTATTTTTGTGAAAATTTACATGAAATTATAATTTTAATGGATAGTTAAACGATGATGTTTACAATATTTTCATACGTTTAAAGCCAATGTCTCCCATATAGCCAAAATCCCATAAGCTCTGTGCTGTAGGCAGCTGTACGAATCAAAACCGGGGCAGTGCAAAACCGAGGCGTGCAAAACCGGGGCATGACTGTAGGCCTCAAATAGGATTTTAATGCATTTTTTGGGAAAATTAATATATTTATGAATTTAAAGAAATGTTTTTTTTTTGTTTTTGCATAACTGTAATAATTTGTTTTACTTTTTTTGAACCATGACTAAAGCTAAGAGATATAATTTTCAAACACAATTTGCAAAGCCTATTAAATCTTTATTTAATGTTTCCCTTTCTAAATGATTGCTTAACATTTTCAACTGGAATGCATTTTTTATCGTCCAGCAGCTTTGAGATTTTTCACATTTTGATTGATTTTGAGACCACATATTGGAAATTGACGTTAAAAATCAAGAAAAAAAAAACTTGTTTAATTAATTTATACTAAGCATTATTTTAACAGTAGTATAATTGTATCTATGTATAAAGGATTCAGTGAAAAAAAATGAAAACTTGTAAGGCCGTTGCCAATATTTTTCAAAGTTTATTCCCGACAAATCAGAGGGCAAAAGAATATTTTTACGAAAAACAAGGAAAATAGAAGTCGGTAATCAACTGAATTTAATTTGAAATGAATTTTCTTTCGTTTATAATCATATTTAGCATGTTTGAACGTGTTTAAAAATATTTGGATTTTTTGTGAAATTCCTATGTACGCATCACAAAAAAAAAATTCCGCAAAACTATTTTTTTCCATGCTTAGATAATTTGAAAATCAATCAACTGGACTAGTACAAAATGCATTTTAAAACAATTTTTTATCCAAATGCTAAAACCATGGCTTGTAATTTTAATATTATATATATTTTACTATATTTTTACAAAAAAATATTTGCAAGCTTACCTTTAAAGCTTTTTTTTGCAGAACAAAAACCTTTTGTTGATTTAAGGAATTTTTTTTTGCAGCCTTCTTTTTGGGCCAATTTTGAAAGGATGTGAGATAGTTTAGCTTTGAAAAGTTATGCAATGGACTTTGTTTATTTGTTAAGCTTTACGTTTGTATGATTTTTTTTTGTTGCTAACTGTCCTTTGACTTTGATTTCCTTTTATCAACAATACATTTTGAAATTTAGTTTTGAATATTTTTATTGTCACGATTCACAGTGGCTCAAATCTCACTCCCTGCAAGAAGTGTAATGTAATCAACCCAAACGGAAACGAGCTTTGCTTTCTTCTGGGGCAATGATTGGCAGCCACACGCTGTCCTGTACACCCCTTTTGTGGCGGCTCGACCGCGCAGCTGCAAAAGTATAATATGTTAAATTAATGCAATAAATATTTCCGAATGTGAAAGATCCGCGAAATTGCAACCGCTTTTGACAGTCGTCATTTTGGCTGTTTACTGTTTCTGGTTGAGGTTTTGCTGGTTGCACGTGTTTTTGCGCTTTTAAATCTCTGCCCGCCTTGTGAACACACACACCGAACACTTTCTCCGGAGAATGTTATAAATAATTAATGCTGAAGGGAATGCATTTAAATTTGTCCGTTTTGCGCCCCCCGCGAACGGAAACGGACACCTGATTGCAAATCGGGACAACTGTTTTGGCGATTATTGAATTACCGATGCAATTACGTGCTCAGATTCGCAGATTGGACGGTTTTTGGCGATTTCGTTTATGGGCAGTGATTTTGCAGCTGCCGAGCAAAGGGAAAGTTCGTCAGGACACACGTGTGTTTCACCTTTGGCAGAGCGGCTACTGAAGCAGCAGCGGCAATAAGCGACGAACCTGTGGGCTGATGGCCAAATCCGGAAAAACTGACAAACAGCTATTTGAGAAGCTTTTGTTTTCGACGATGCGAACGCTTTTGACCTGGCCTGGAAAACAATGCCTGTATCTGGCAGATTTGCATACATTTCCCCAAAGTTTGCTCAAACGAATTTATTGTTGTTTCGAGTTTTGGCTGGGAACGGAGAAATGCAGGTGTTGATTGCTGCTGGCGGATGAAGAGAATTGAGAGGAGAGGAAAAGATTTTACGACATGCAGGTGCACATGAAAAAGCCGGCTAGTGGACAGACAAAACGGTTCAATTGCAGGAAGGATTAGACGGATAATGGATTTGCATGGTAAATTAAGCTTCCGCATGCTCAGCAAACGAGTAGCGTTAATGAACCTTTGCTACTCATGGCCATTTCGATGCGCTACTCAAGATCACCTCACTCGAGTACTGGAATAAATAAGTATGCCGGTATTGATGAAATAATTGAATTATTTAGTTGAATTGTAAAAAAGAGTAATTTTGATTTTGAAAGAAATTTTCACAACCTTCTTCAAAATTCTCATCATTTCATTGATATTACCCAATTAAAAAAAACACACACATCCAAATCGTAATAATATAATAATTGGATTTTTCAAATCCAAGATATTAGATAACTCTCAACATTGAATTTATGACATTTCCCCGAAACCCACATTCCCGAATAGACATTTCCCCGAATGTCACATCTCCGAAAAGACACTTTCCCGAAATGTCATTTATCCGAAAATCATTTCCCCGAACAATCCATTTTCCCGAACGGCCACATCCCCGAATGGCGACTTCCCCTAAAAACCATTTTCCCGAATGGCCACTTCCTCTAATTTTCCACATCATTTCCCCGAACGCCACTTCCCCGAACCCGGTCAGGCGGGTATGGCCGTTGCCCAGAACCGCCTGACCGGGTTCGGGGAAGTAGAGATCAATAAAGTATCATGTCCACGTTTGAACGTTCAAAAATTCCGAGCTTCACTTGAATTTTGAATATTCAAATTGATGTAAGTGCGACAACTGGCCAAAGGGATTTCAGGTCAGAACGTGTTTGACACACGTTCAGGCCCGACTACCACAAAAATGTTTAATTATTACTCGGGACCTTGGCAACCAAAATCAACCAAACTTCGGGACAATGCACAGAATGGTCAACCAAACAAAACGTGTTTGGCTCTATTTTTCGTTTATTCAAGGCCAGACATTAAAACGCGTTTTTTCGGAACGTCAAAAAGCGACAAACGACAAGATAACACAACAACGTCAATTTGATACATTGATCATTTGGCAAAAATGCATTTAGTTTAAAATCAAATTACAGTCTAGACTCGATTATCCGAAGGCCTTGTCAAAAGTTCACTTCGGATAATTGAATAATAAACATTTTTTTAGTCGTCTTTTTTGTTTTGCTGTCGAGCTTAAGTATAGCCCCTAAACTACTTTAAAGTGATTAAGTTATTTTAAATCTAAAATGGCGGTGATGAAATATAAAAAAATGCATTTTGTAATACAATTATCAACTATTTAGATTTGATTTTAAAAAGGGTTGGTTGCAGAACTTGAATTGGACGTAATAAAAATTTAAAAAAATTGTTCAAAGTCTTCATCCAGCCAAAATTGATAAAGACGAATCAGTTCAGTTAAACAAAATCTAGAACAAACTGAATCCTGCGCATCGAGTCGTCGCATAAAGCTATCGTTGCTGTTCAATCCTTACCACGTAGATACCGCTTTGGAAAATTGTCCTTTGCTGAAAATTGTCGCTACAAAAAAAAAACTTTTTTTTATGGAACGTGGATAATCTCAATACCCCGCACTCTTGAAGTGTCCGCGTGGTTTATTAATGCCCTTCTACGGTTATTTGTTTTTTTTTTTAAATCTTAAAACACGTAGGAGAATTTAATATTGAGGTACATACATACTTTTATTAAAAACAATCCAAGAAACAATCCCTAAATAACAATTTAGTTTATATCTAGGTTATCATTCAGGAAAATTGATTTTTCGGAGAAGTAAACATTCGGGTTTATGTAAATTTGGGAAAACGACAGTTGGGTAAAATGGCCATTCAGGTAAATGACATTCGGGGATATGGAATTTTCGGGAAAATGATTTTCGGGGATGTGGAATTTTCGGGAAAATGATTTTCGGGGAAGTGGCACTTTCGGGGAAATGATTTTCAGGGATGTGGAGTTTTCGGGGAAATGATTTTCGGGGAAATGATTTTCGGGAATATGGGATTCGGGAAAGTGGGATTCGGGAAAGTGGGATTCGGGAAAGTGGGATTCGGGAAAGTGGGATTCGGGGATAAGGGATAAAACCCTCAACATTTTGTTTTTTTATGTGTCCAACAGATTTTATATAAACCTTTTCTTGTTTCAAATTTGTTCCCAGTCAACTTTGACGTTCATCAAATGTGTCAGTAATTAAATTCTTTAATTTATGTAAAATTATCCAAAATTGAACTTCTAATTCACCCTTTCCAAATACAGCCAACCTGATTTATTTTTAAATTTTAAATTAATTTAATTCAGATTTTTGTGATAATTGTTTTGAGTCTAAAAAAACTTAGGCCTGAGAGATCATTATCAGGTCTGGGAGAAACTAGAATCACTAAAATGGCCATGACTCTGTGAAAACTCATCCAATTTGCATACTTCTTTATTAGTTGGACAGAAATATTTGACTTTTCAATGTAATATTAATTGCTTTCAATTAAACATATGGTAAAAATATCAAGAATGGGTCTCCTACTAAAGGCTAGGCAGAATTCTCGAAAGGCCGAATCCCATAAGGCAAACCATGCCCAAAAAGCCGGAAACGCATTTCCAACGAAGTTTTGCTTTTATTTTTTGAAAAACTATATCAAAATCATTATCATGGTATATAGGTATACGTAATCCCATCCCCAGTACAGTATTTCAATAAATAAAATCAAATCAGGAGTGCTTGTCATCGTGATTGACACCAAAAAAGAACTAATATCAGTAAACTTTTATAATAAAAAAAAACAACGGGTTATTCAACATTGAACATCTTATTTCCCGATTCTACTCGCTCATCGCATATTACGAGCTCATTTAGATATCACGACCACACCAAAAACCGCAGCAAGCTATGCGAGTGCTTCCCACCAACGAACAAGATGCAACGGATTCCAGGCTGAATTAGTCGCTCTGGTGGCATTTCTATGGTTGCTTTGGTGGTTCAGCGAAGAAAAAAAAAACACTTAACCCATTTGAAGCCCAACGCCAAAGTAAATCTGTGCTATCAGGGTATGCCAACTGCACTGCAATTGAATTCATGTTAATTTTCCTAAATGGCACCGGGCCGTTTCTTCACCTCACGACGACGACGCCGTGGTTGGCAATTTTCTGTCTCAGTTCTTTCCCGTAAGGATGGCGTTAAATTTGAACCATTAGAGATCCCAGCTTCTCGATGCCACCGTGAAGGGGGGGGGGCGGTACTGTACCGCGAGGGTCTCCAGCGTAGGAAGAAATGTCCCGCGACAAGATCGTGTTTGTTTTAGAAACAAATTTCTCCCACCAGAACTAGTCACGGTAAATTGGCTGGTTTTTCCTTCGTTTTGCCTTTCCAATCGTTGCCGTATCCACCGGGGCACTTGTTCCCCAGGGTCCGTGGCCGTCGACGACGTCGCCGCTGCGGTGGCCAACTCTGGCTTTGGGCTGGCTGGAAATGGAGGGAAAGAAAAACAGTCTCTGTCGCTTGTAGTAAAATGGTTAAGATATGTCAAGACATGGGTTTTGTGTAATTAGATATCACAAGTGGTCCGGGCTTGTTGAAATGATCCATTGTGGACCACAGCTTCTCGGGTGGTAGGAACAGAAAAACGAAGGAATAACTCGTGAGAAAGATTTATCGACTGTTGAGACCCCTCCGTGGACTTCTGTGATCGCGTTGAGGTTGGGAAGAAGTAAAAAAAAGTACCACACTCCTTCGAGCCGGATTTGAACCAGCGACCTATGGATAACTGAGGATTTTTGACGCACTACAGTCCACCGCTCTACCAACTGAGCTATCGAAGGTGCATGAACCATTAGATAATGCAACGATGCAGTTAACGCAGTAGGTTGCACTCACCCATGACGAATACTTTAACGAATGAAACCGAAAGTCATAGTAGCCTTCGATAGCTCAGTTGGTAGAGCGGTGGACTGTAGAAAGATCAACTGCGTAGTAATCCATAGGTCGCTGGTTCAAATCCGGCTCGAAGGAACACAAGTTTTACTTTTTACCGTTCCATCAATCAAACAAATTGGTCTCTCGGGACCCGCGCACAAGCAATTACAACTGGACCAATTAGCTAATTGTTTGAGGTTGACTTTCGCTCGGAGGTTGTCAAGCGTCCCGGTGGCGCGGCCATTGGTCGCGTTGCCGCACACGAAGTGGCTAGACGTCGTTCAGCTCTCCACAAGTAATTGGTGAAAATTAATCCACCAGTTGCATTTTTTTACTGCTGCTTGTATGCAAAAAAAAAAAAGCTACATGAGTTACGCGCGCGGGTGTCCTGAGCTAAGCACATGTAGCAGCAAATTAAGTGCCACTACCGTTTCTTCTGGCCGGGGCTGGGGCATTCGGACTTTTGAGTCAGTGCAAGTGGCTGGCTGTGTGGAGGACATGATAAGTATGATTGGTGGCTTGAACAGTTAAACTATGGATCGAGGCGCAGTTGCTCTTTGCTCTTTGCATGGGGCATTGCACGCGGTGAGCCATCGGGGATCTGAACTTTTCAAGCGGAAAGACAGTCGTGCTGGGTCAGTAATTGGCTGGCATTACGCGGTGTAATCTTGCTGTGATGAGGAGGAATTTGTTGGGCTGCACGTGGGTTGGAAATTGGTGCAATTTGGTATAAATTGGGTGGCCTATGGTGTGGAAGCAAATATCCGAATATTTAAGAATATTTTCTGCAGTATCTCGATATGTGTTATTTGTAATTTTTGTTTTTATTTTTAGTGGATTTTGTCATTTTTGTCATTTTTGTCATTTTTGTCATTTTTGTCATTTTTGTCATTTTTGTCATTTTTGTCATTTTTGTCATTTTTGTCATTTTTGTCATTTTTGTCATTTTTGTCATTTTTGTCATTTTTGTCATTTTTGTCATTTTTGTCATTTTTGTCATTTTTGTCATTTTTGTCATTTTTGTCATTTTGTCATTTTGTCATTTTTGTCATTTTGTCATTTTTGTCATTTTTGTCATTTTTGTCATTTTGTCATTTTTGTCATTTTTGTCATTTTGTCATTTTTGTCATTTTTGTCATTTTGTCATTTTGTCATTTTTGTCATTTTGTCATTTTGTCATTTTGTCATTTTTGTCATTTTTGTCATTTTTGTCATTTTGTCATTTTTGTCATTTTGTCATTTTTGTCATTTTTGTCATTTTTGTCATTTTGTCATTTTTGTCATTTTTGTCATTTTTGTCATTTTTGTCATTTTTGTCATTTTGTCTTTTTGTCATTTTTGTCATTTTTGTCATTTTGTCATTTTGTCATTTTTGTCATTTTTGTCATTTTGTCATTTTGTCATTTTTGTCATTTTTGTCATTTTTGTCATTTTGTCATTTTGTCATTTTGTCATTTTTGTCATTTTGTCTTTTTGTCATTTTGTCATTTTGTCATTTTTGTCATTTTTGTCATTTTGTCATTTTTGTCATTTTGTCATTTTTGTCATTTTGTCATTTTGTCATTTTGTCATTTTTGTCATTTTGTCATTTTTGTCATTTTTGTCATTTTTGTCATTTTTGTCATTTTTGTCATTTTTGTCATTTTGTCATTTTTGTCATTTTTGTCATTTTTGTCATTTTTGTCATTTTTGTCATTTTTGTCATTTTGTCTTTTTGTCATTTTTGTCTTTTTGTCATTTTTGTCATTTTTGTCATTTTTGTCATTTTTGTCATTTTTGTCATTTTTGTCATTTTTGTCATTTTTGTCATTTTTGTCATTTTTGTAATTTTTGTCATTTTTGTAATTTTTGTCATTTTTGTCATTTTTGTCATTTTTGTCATTTTTGTCATTTTTGTCATTTTTGTCAAAAATGACATTTTTGCAGATTTTGTTAATTTGGTCAATTTGGTCAGTGTGGCTGGTTTGGTCAATTTGGTTATTTTGGTCAATTTTGTCAATTAAATAAATTTTGGTAATTTTGTCAAATTATTTCTACAACTTTGTAGAACATTAGTACACTCTGAAAACTAACCTTGCAAAGTTAAAAAATCACGTGTTTCTAAAATAAAATTTTTGTTCTAAATAATAATATGACCTTTCTGGAATGTTGAAATTCAAAAATTATTTTAAAATTTTCTCTGAATTGACATGTCTCAAATTTTTTTTACAGTAGAGTAAGGGCAGCGATTTTAAAACTATTTTTTTCATGAACTCAGTAACCCGCAACGCATTGTCTAATCAATAATTTTAATTATAATACCTTCATAAACTATTTTAAAAAGTCGGAAAACTTAACCACTATATCAAAGTGTTTGCTTTAGTGTGTTTTTTATTTTAAAACGGTGAACCTTTTTTGTAATGTTCTCTTTTTACAAATTTGATTATTGCATCTGCAAATAGAGCAGATTTTATGAATGAAAAAAAGAAGTTCACGATTTCGGAACCAGATTCATGAACTGTTATGCAAAAGAAGTTTTTTCGTTGCTTAAAATCTATTAAAAAAAAGTAGTTTAAATGATACAAACTCAAGAATTTTAATTTGAATGATTTCAAAACTGAAACAAAAAAAAACAATTTTTAAGGGTGAATCTTCAAACGAAAATGATGACAAAAATCTCTCCCAAGCTTTCAAAGGAATGTCAAAGAGTTTACGATATTTTATGGCTCTGCAGAACTATATCTGGCTATTTTCACATTTTTGACAAACATGGATGTACTGCATAAAGGTTAGCGGTTGCTGAAGTTTTACAAGTGAAATTCTAGTGAGAACGTATATTGTTGATAAGCTTTTATTATTATAGGCTGTTGCATTCCTTTCTCAATAAGGCTAATTGAAATTATTTTTTTAAACATTTTACCATCTCATTTCCAGAAATAAAATATGTTATTTTTTAAGATAAAAATATTTTTTTTGTTCAATTTTTCGTGAGTTCAAGGGATTTTCGAAATGAATTTCACTTTCCCAGAAAATCAAAACCTGGCATAAAGATCGCCCAAAGTTTTAGTAAAATTTGAAAAATTAGTTTATTGTGATGGTCTGGGATAATTCAATGTTTTTTTTTATGATTTGATTTACCTAAAAATTATAAATTTTATTAGAGAATAATTTGTTTATTATATCTAAACTCATGCATTTCAATACAGTCTGCAGTTACCCATTCATTGAACATTCATTGACAGCGCGGAAAGCCACCAACCAGGCAGTGCTTCCAAGTAGGAAAAAAATACTCGCACTTGTCCCATTCATCGCCATGCCACTACACCACTTAGTCCAACCAATATGTTAACGATATGCATGCATGCCCAGTCGGAGGAGCTTTGTCGCGAAGCATAAATATGCAACATGTGCAGCCACGAAGAATTGTCGGGAAAAGAGGAAAACGACGCCGCCGCCAAATGCCAACAACAGGTTGTTATTTAGCTAACATTATGTACAAATAGGCTTGAATGGCTTGAAAAATGTGGTGCCCAACGAGGAAGGGATCACATTTCATAGAGCGTTTCTCTTACTAATTGAACGATTGGCCACCATCGAGCCACGTCGTTGATCACGCAGCACTCAACGACGGAGTAGGCGGCCAAAAGATCACGTCGACAAACATCAAATCTATCACGTCCGTCCTCCTTGCTGCTCTTTCCTGTGTATTGACCCCTTGGAGATGATCCTAGCCATGCCAAGCGGGAACCCGAGAAAAGGAGGACTCCTAAGCTGAGAGGTGCGGATGAGATGATCAAACAAGCCGTAAAACGATCACCATAAATCTCCTTTTCGGTGGGACTTGAACCCAAAGTGACGGACCTACATCCGAGTGTCCATGGTCGTGGCAAATTGAAAAAAAAGGTGAACCTGAACTTCCCCTGTAATTAAGCGGACCGGCTCATTTTTTTGTTTTTTGCTTCTTCTGTCTAAGCCACTTCGAGTGAACTCTTGCTTAAGAGGTGATCTTCGTTGGGTCTTCGCAGTAGGCCTCCCGTGGTGAAGTGGGACGTGATGCACCTTATTTGGGAAAAATGTTGATTTTTTTTTCGGACGCAAACGTGACGAAACATGTTCAAATAGACGTTGGAATGTTTGCCAATTTACGACATAATTAGAAGGGATGGATCGTCTAACAGGTAGAATGAACAAGGATTGCGTGCTTGAAAATGGATGTGCAAGAAAGAGTTTTTGAATGGATTTTTGTAAACGTGACATTTCATAAGTGTGTCGAATTTATTTCAAAAATTAGATAGCTCAATTCGTTGATGCACAATTCACGACTAAAAATCAAAAACTGAATACTCAAATGAAACACAGTTTGCCAAATAATCAGCCCAGAACATCCTGCGAATCCGTTCGTTTTCAGTTTCCCATAAGAACCGGAACACATGCTGCTTTCACGTGTGAAACCAAAGTCCCACCGATATCGATGTTGCTTTATGCAGTGTGAGAAACAATCCCTTTGAAACAGGACCTTATGCCCAGCTGCGGAAAACAACGAGGGGACAATGTTCCGATTCTCACCCACCCTTTTTTTAAGGAACGCTCGGAATCGTTTAGAACACACAAAGCATGAGGGCAATTATGGGCCGCGCTTATCGGATGGGCTCACGATCTTATCGCGCCATCAGCTGTACCAATTTAATCCTTGGTGGTTTATGTTGGTTTGAATCTGGGCTTTTGAGGTTCTAGAGTCTATGAAACTTCCAAATTTGAAGTCGGAGTTGTCAACTCCTCAGAAGCTGGAGTCGGAATTTGAGTCGCTGAAAAAAAAACCCGACATCTCAGTCCTGATTAGAATGGAGAAAAATGTGAACCCTCATACTAACGATTTCAATACATTTTCTCAACAGATTTAAAAGTAATTAAAACTATCAAGTCAATTGACGACCACTATTGAATCCTCCAAAGTGCCACACAATGCCAAGTCAACAGGCCCTCTCGAAAGTCTATAAATTTCTCACGCGATCACACCATATCGAACACAGTTCACAAAGGCCGAACAAACTGCCGGAACGTGTGGGTCACGTGACTGTACCGCCAGCCAGCCAGGGTACATCAATCTTCGGACTTAATCCGAACGTCATACACACGACACGATAGGGGAGGGAGTTGGGACTGTCATTCGATTCGCACTTTCAACCATTTCCCGTATATCGAAGATATAATGAGAGGACGATATCAATATGCTGGATAAACATATGAAAATGGTTCAAATGCGAATTTTCTTATAATTTAACTTTTCTTTTTCGCGTCTATTAAAAATAAATCAAAATTAATCACCACTAAACCCTTTTCAAAAAATAGTCCAGCCTGAATCAACGCCTCTACGTCTTTCTCTGCCATTTCACAGCCATAATCAGCTGTGTGGTTCGGCGCAGTATGTAATCATAATCGACACCCCTCACAGAGTGAAATCGACGACGCGACGCTCCGGCACAACAAAGTAGGCAGTGCGAATCGAACAACACTGGTGGAAAGGAAGCGCCAGCAGCCGCAGCCGTCGCGACGCTGTAGCGATATTATTTTGTGACGGTTGATGAGAGAATCGGGGAGATTGTCGTGGCCTGCTGAGCGTGTGCTGTTTGTGCAGCTGGACATTTTCTGTGGGAACTAAATTTGCTGCGCGAAGAGGATGCAAAGTTGCTTGCTTTTTTACTTCTGAAGTTTTTTTTAAAGTTGCAATAAACCAATTTTTTATTTTGCTTTTTAAGTGGTTTAAAAGAACACAGAAAGAATAAAAAATAAAAATTGATTTATTCCATTTAAATACATATTTTCTTTGAAATGATCAAAAACTTTCATCAATATTTCATATTTATTCTGAAGATATTCTGAAGTTTTTGAAAATGTAGTGCTATTTTGGTGAGGACCTAAAATGCTCTTTTTTCCTGTTTCCTCAGCAATTAGGAGTCCAATCATGAAAGTTTCTTAGATAAATTTATAAGAAATTTTCTGAACTTTACGAGGATATATCTCGAAAACGGTGCACCTCTAACAACATTTTTATTATGTTTTATTTGATTTCAAATTCAATATTGCATTTTTGAAGTCAATTTTATGACCGTTTTACAATTATTTATTTTTCTTGTCGGGACGTTACTCAATAGTTGCATTTTCCGATGCTCTAAAACAAAACTTTAAAAAAATAATGCTTTTGCGCAATTCTATTTGTTTGTAATGTTTGAGATCAGAGTTTTTCGTGAATATAGTATTTTCCGCAAAGTTGTAGTTATAGGTAAGGCAAATCCAGGAAAAAAAGATTCTAGAATATTAAGTTAACATTTTTGCATAGACAACTGCGTGGAAATGTGTATTAACGAACAAAATATGCCAAATGATTCTTTGGCCATAAGTCCCTATAAAGTTTAAGGCAAATAAAAAAAATACATTTTAATTGAAAGTCCACTTCCGAAATTCCGAAGGCGCGTAATTATTCATTTACATCCAACAACCAACTGTTTTTTTTTTGTGCAAAACTATTACCATATTTTCAACATAAAAAAAAGATACTTTGAAAACTTTCAGGATTCCGGAATTCCTGAGGTATCTTGAAATATACCCACAATCAATAAAATTAAACTGTCTCTATATACTGAAACATGATTTTTTCTGTAATCAGAAAACTAAGAACAAAAACATCCTCAAAGTAGTACAACAAAAATAGATGGACTGTAAAAGATGCTCTCAGCACATTTCAGCAAACGAATGACCTGCGGTCAAACACCGCTCATATTGATAACAACAATATCGTTCCACTTGCGAAATACTCAGTCTTTCACGGTACTTTCTCACGTAAAGATGATCTTCAGAGTGGGTTTCTTAACGTTTGCGCTCATAGTTTCAGGTGTTATTTCGTCAGAAGAAAATGGTACAGCTTAAAATAATTGAGTATACTATATTAAACAAAATGTTCAATTTCCATAGAATTTAACGTTGGCAACCTGGACTTTACGTTAAAGTTCTTCCGCAAACACTACAACTCGTCCAGTAACTCGATCGTGTCCCCGATTTCGGTTCGATTGGCGTTGGCAGCCCTGTACCAAGCGACTGGACCCAAGCTGGATCCCACCTTTCAGCAAGCAATCAGCATTCCCACTAAAAATAAGAAGAAAATTGCGGACGACATTCGTGCATTTCTGGAAACGACCAACAGTGAACATCTCCGAGTTTTGTTCAAAGCCTACAAACTAGACAACGCGCTTGATCCGACGTTCGAAAAGACTTTGCAGGACGTGTTTGGAACGAGCATCGATACCGTTGATTTCAGGGACAGGGTAAAGGTTACCAACGTGGTCAACAGGTGGGTATCGGACGCAACGAACCAGCTGATCGAGAAGTTCGTCGAGGAAAGCAGCATCGATCCTTCGACGGAGTTCATGCTTATCAACGCCGTTGCTCTGGAAGCTCGCTGGGCTAACAAGTTCACCCTGAACCAAACTCGTCAGATGACGTTCCACTTTGAAAATGGTGATCGCGAGGTACAGATGATGAGTCAGGTCATGTCGGTGTCGTACAAAATAGCTGAGGACTTTCATGCAGCCGAACTGCTCTACACGGAGAAATCAGATCTTTCAATGTGGATCATCTTGCCCCGGGGTCGAGGCTCGTTGGGAGATCTGGTCGGTTCGCTGACGCCCGAACTACTCGCGAACATCCGGTTGGGCGCGAAGACGGTTTCACTGAACGTGGAGCTGCCACGGTTCACGATCCGGAACGAGTTCGACGTCAACCAGGTGCTCGAAAAGATGGGCCATGGTGGACTGTTTGGCAACGCGGACCTCCAGGTGTTCGCTGGATCAAAGTCGGAGATCGACGACATTTTCCAGAGCGCGGTTATCAAAGTGGACGAGGAAGGCACGGAAGCATCGTCCGGAACTAGTGAGTTGTATTTATTGTCTAGTGGTTTAGAGTTTTATTCAAGGATTTTGTTTTCTTCAAATCAACAGGGGTCAACGTGAAATGGCGCGTCGGACCGCGGCCGTTCTTTGCCAACAAGCCGTTCATCTTTTTCATACAAAAGCGCTCGACAAATACGATTCTATTCATAGGACAATATTCGAACCACGAGGACTAGGGTAGGGTCTTACCCCGGGGGACCGGTTCCTAGAGAACGGGAAGTGCAAATATCAGGGGGCGCCGCAGGTTGCACCACTTTCACCTGGTGGAATAGCTTAAACCCTTGTAATAGATGTCGTCTTTTTTATTATTAAACTAGAAGAAAGAGAATGTCCCCTTTTTTGGCAGTAAAAGCATTTCTCTTTGAGAAAACTTTTGTCGGAAGTGCCTTCAGGGAGTACACTAAAGGACCCCTTTTTGTGCAAGAAATCATTATGCAACGCAATTGCAATGGAAATTGCGTCTTAAATATGAAGGAAGGTGATTAAAATAGCGTTTTGCGTGAGGGAAAAGCACAAATCAGTCTACGTTCAAACATCAAAACATTAACCCTTTTTTGTATTATGTTCTAGACTGTGTTTAAACGTAATTTCTATTTTCTTCATAGCTGATATTTTTATTTTATAGCTAAATTTGATAAACAATAGCAAAAAATATGTAGATTATATCTAAGAACAAAGTTGCATAAAGTAACAACAAAAATAGTTCAAAGAAGAACAAATCACTCAACCTTAATCGAAATTCTTCGCTCCAAAAGTGCTAACGGAACTTTGCATTCCTCTCCAATTCGCCAAATACCTCCTCTAATCACCGGTCACGGTCGCCAACAGAACTTCGCAGGCCGTCACGAAAATTGCTTGCCAACTAGGTATAGGTATAGGGTCAACCCCGCGCACCTCGGCTATCAGTTATTATTAGGTGTAGCCGCTAGGCACCTTTCTTTCCGAAATAAGAGAAAACTGGTTTCACACCTTTGGACACGCGGCGAGATGGCGCGAACTCCATAAAACGATATGCAGCTTTGGAAGTGGCCAGTTGGGGTGGTTCCTTTGCTTGAAGAAATTTTCAATTTGACAAATGAAATCTCCATTTCAATGAAATAATTTGAATTTGAACAGAATTTAGAATATTTTTTAAAGTGAACCAAAGATCCACCCTACCTTCAAGCAGATTAGCGCGGCCCTGGAGGAAGGAAGAACAAGCGCGAAAGAATTCATTCACCTGGTCTGGTCTCAAATTGGCTCGAAACTACGACGACGCCAAGGTGTTAACTGGCCACGGCCCGCTGGACCATCCCGAAGCCGGGCGGGGGCCATCTCTCGCCAGTCATCGGCCGGGGTTCGACCTGGTTAGGCGTGTTGTTGATCGAACTCTCTCGTTCCGCGGCCAAGTCAAGATCGTTCTGGAAAACGTGACGAAGAAAGTTGCGCGCGATGCTAATTAAGGCGGTTGTACCGTTGGTTTTCGTCACGATCGCCGTTGTAGTCGGTGCCGACGGGCCGGACTTTAGCTTCGGCGATGCGGACTTTTCCGTTGAGTACTTCAAGGCGGCGTTCAATGCGTCCCGGAATGAGGTTGTGTCCCCGCTGTCGATTCGGCTAGCGTTGGCCGCGTTCTACCAGGTGGCCGGATCGGTGGTGGAGCAAACCATCCAGAGGGCGTTCTATCTACCGCTTGAGAAGTCAGTGGCCAGCGAGAATGCCGCTGGATTCCTGGAAGAGGTCAGTACTAACCAGCAGCTGCAGGTTGCATTTAAAGTGCTGAAAAACCAAGATCTTTTGTCGGATGAGTTCGCCTCAACGCTGAGCAAGGTATTCAAAACTGCTCCGGAAAGTGTCGAGTTTGCCGACAAGCGTTCCGTCGTGACCTCGGTCAACACGTGGGCAAACCGCGCTACGAACGGTCAAATCCGAAACTTCCTCAAAGAAGACGAGCTGGACACCAACACGGAGTTGATCCTGCTCAATGCGGTATCTCTCAAGGCTTCATGGGCCGAAAGGTTCTCCGAGGCCAAAACTGATCGTCAAAGTTTTGCCTTCCGTAACGGAATCCGTCCAGTCGACATGATGCACGAAACGGTGGAAGTGCTGTACAAGGTCGCTCCCGAATACCACGCCGTTCAGATCCCGTACAACGAAGAGAGCGACCTGTCCATGTGGATCCTGGTTCCACGCGGACAAGGCAACTTCGACTCTCTTGTTGCTTCCCTCTCCTCTGACCTGCTGGACGACATCGAAACAACGGCGATGCCACGGGCCGTGGACATTTCGCTGCCAAGGTTCCAGATCCGATCGGAACTGCCGGCCAAGAAAATCATCGAGAAAATGGGCTTCGAACAACTTTTTGCCGAGAGTGACTTTAGCATCTTTAAGAACCGCAAGTCGGAACTCAGTGATCTACGCCAAAGTACTTTCCTGCAGGTCAACGAAGAAGGCACCGAAGCTGCCGTGGTTTCATGTAAGGTTTCCAGACTATTTTTATCCATTCCCAATAATTTACAGTCGTTTAATCAATCCAGCGGCCACCACGAAGTTCCGCGCGAAAAACGCCCAGTTCAACGCGAACCAACCGTTCGTGTTCATCATCAAGAAGATCTCCACCGATACGATCGTGTTCATCGGACACTACTCAAACTTCGAGCAGCAACAGTAATACCGTTGAATAAATTTCCTCAAACAAGAATCAACTCATTGTTCGTTCGCTCTAATCCGAAAGGATCCCGATCCTGCGCCAAGCTCAAGTTGAGAAAATCTGGTTTAGCTCATATTTTCCACCGAAAAATTCCCACATTTCCTTTCCCATCGGGCTAAACATTTCCACATGGCACCCACAAGGTCCACTTGAGCCAAAACAACTCCCGTTCCTCGCTCAATCGTACACACATGATGTTGAGTTATGCTAAATGCACATAACTACCGCGCTTAGAACGAACGACAACCGCCAAGTGTGACTGTTGCACACGTGGTAGACAAACTTTGAAAGATGTTTGTACTGTTTTAAATTAGTGTTATCTAAACATGTTTTCTCGGGATTGGCAAGAAGATACGCCTCACTTCCAACAAGTGGGAAAAACTGTTTATGGAAATGTGCAGGGTAGGGTAACACGTGTTGTCATACTATGAGTTTGAATTATTTCATATTCAAAATCATTGTAAAAACATTTCTAATACATGATATTGTCAATCGTAAACCATCTAATCACATCTGCAACCTGCCCATTTCCAAAAGATCCCCTCGAAAAAAAAACGGGTCAAAAGCAGATGCAATGCTCTATATATCATACCCTACCTCGATACGATGTGCCAGCTGATACGGCGGGTGACCCTGACGTCGGGATGCACCGGCCACCTCAAGCTGCAGCAACGGCAGTTGCATTACCGTTGATAAAGCGCCCAGTAGGCCGCGTTGAAAACGAATTTGTCGACATCTGATCGGGCCCGGATAGCATCGGCACCGAATTTGATCAACAACGCCTGCTTAGGTCGCCTCTAAACAACGCAACGCGCGCCGATTCGCCGAACTGCCCAACTGCTTAGATGCTAGGGTATGTGCACCTTTTTAGGACCCAATCATATTTTAGTGAGCCTATTCAGATATTATGATATGTTATAAAACTGTCAATTTTTCGATAACCCATTCAATCCCAAACTAAGTCCCCCTACCTTATACCGTGTTATCCTGCAATGTGGATTCCAAACTGACAGACTGCTGCCGCGCACAGCCTGCTGCGTCCGTTCGTTCCATTGCGCCTTTGCACACAGCCAACTGCAACTTCATGAACGCAGAGCAGATGAACGAATTAAATCCCTTTTTTTTTTGCTCGATTGCCTTCTCTCTAACAAAAGTGGAAGCAAAAGTTACACCTTGACGTTTTGCTGGCTGTCCTCGTTGTCGACTGTCGGGGAGAGAGAGGAGTCGGAACAGCCGGCTGCCAGCGCAAGCCCTCGGCAAGCATGCGGCACGGTTTTCCCGAGGCCTCGTAACGCGCAGTGGAAGTTAATGAAAATCGCGACCGTTTCCATTCTCACGGGATTCCTGTCAGCTGTTCCGGCTGTCTTTCTCCGGTTCCCCGGGAGATATTATTATTAGAATCACATGTCGGAGTAGTTTTTGTGTTTGGCGTACGGTTTTCAAGTAGCTGCTTCGTTATTAGTCGATGAAGAATTGAGGAGCTATTTTAATTTATACTCGAAACTTTGTTTTTTTTTTATTTCAATAATTGTTTATTCAAATCTAACTTGGCAGATTGGTGTTTGGTCACAGTTAGACTTCTCTTTTTTAAATCAACAAAAAAATAGCTGGACTATTCAATAACTGGAATATTGTTATACAATGACTGAAATATTGTTATTTAAACTTTGTTTAAAAAAATTTCAGTTATTAAATAGTCCAGCTATTTTTTGTTAATTTAAAAGAAGGATGTCTAACTGCGAATGCTGCCATGTAAAATTTTAATAAACTATTATTAAAATGTAAATAAAAATCAAAGTTTACCTAATTACAGATATGAATTTGAAAAATATATAAAATAATAATGGAAAAGATCAAGTTCTTATTAAAAATAAATTCTTGATTTATAAATTTATAAATAAGTATGTGAATGATTAAAATATATTAAATTCTGAACATAAAACTTACAAGGCATTCACCTTTTTACTTGAGGCCGTTGCAAATATTTTTTTTTTTATGTCACCCAAATTAGGCTGTTGAAAATAATTTTCAAAGTTTGTATGTTTTTTTGTGTGAGATTTTTCATGCGCAAAAAGCATAAAAGCTTCTTTAGACACATAACGTGAAGACTTCCATCATTGTCATGATTTTTCGCTCAAAGATAAAAAATTTGCGTTGCTTTCAATATTTTGACAAAATTCCTTCAACCAGTTGTTTAGAATAGTGCCCTACACATGCTGATTCCTTTTGGTAACGATCATCCCATTCTTTGTAAAGTTATGGAAATCGTCATAAATCAATGATTGCCAACTAGGACGTCAATGATTGTACCACAAAATTATATAAATTTTGAAACACAATTGCTTTAGATCAAAAATTCCTTCAGTGGCTTCAAGAAGGCAACAACCGGCACATGCTGATTCATTTTGGTGCAGAAATTCGTTAAATTGAATTTAATACAGAATATTTTATAGTGATGATCAATTTTCTTCGAAAATGATCAACGGCTTCACCATAAGCAAATTCCATTAAAATTGAATAATACAGAATTAGGAATATTTGCAAAAATCGTTTGAAGTGTTCATTTCAACATAATGTGAGAGTTACATAAATAAAACAAGAATTTTATTCAAAATAGGGGGTAAAAGTTTGAAAATGTTTATCAAAGAAAAAAATCTGTCTATTGATTTTAATTAAGATTGAGAAAGCAAACTGATAATATTTAATAAACAAATTACATACATTCAGCAATGCAGCATAGTTTAAAAAAATTGAATGTTGTAGAAATGAAATACAGACAAAATAAGGTAGAAATAGAAAGTTAGTAGTATAGTTTCGATAGCATTAATATTTAATAAAAATAGATTATTTTTTATTAACTAAATCTAATTTTAATTGTAGTTTTTGTCTTGTTTTTTTTTCAGTAGACAACATATTTTTTGCTTTAAAAAATAGAAAAATACTTTTACAACTGTTTATACATTATTTAGAATATATTTGATTTTTTTTTTTTTGATATCGTAATTTTATTTCATTTTTAATCTTAAATCGAAAAGAAGTAAACATTGGGATTTTTTCATGAATTAATAGATACTTTCAACAGAACCATAATTGTTTTTTTTATATTGTTGTTTTTTATCATTTTTTTTTTTTCTTAATGTTCATGGAGCAAAAATCCATTTTTTTCAAAACATTTTTATTTTTGTCTGTTATATTTTTCTAAAAGTGGCCTCTTTTAATTTTTAAAATTATGATTGAAATTATTTTACCATTTCTTCGGCTTTGACTAGAGACGGCAACTTTTAAAAACAAATATAATTGACAGAAAAATAATGTTTAAAACAGTGAAGTTTTTGTAGACAAAAAGAGAGTTGGTAGGAATGATATTAAGCTCAATATTAAAAAGACTGATTTGTAAAAAAAATATGTATTTAATTAGTAAAAAATTCTTACAATCCAACAAAATGTAAACCATGTTTCAAAGCAATTAGTTAAATTGCTATTCCTCTCAGATTGTCCCAACCTACAAACAGCTGCGATTGCCGAGCCAAGCTGAAACTAACGGGGTTCGGTGGCCACACTCCACACTCTGCGCTCGGTTCCGGCAAGCCCTCTAATTAGAATAGATAAAATGCAAATGTGATCGACTTTTCTCGCCATTACCCTATCGCGCCCAGAGGTACCGATATCCTTCAGCTGACTGACAGATGTTGTCACATGGCGTGTCTGCTGCTGAGCAAAGTACCGGCCAATCGTGCGACAACAGTCATAAATTTCAGACCGCCACGGAATAACCGGTGCAGCAGAAAGGTATGTGGGTCTTGGGCTGACCAACCCAATTCCCAGTTTTCCAGTACTGCTCCCGGGTCTTGCTGGGGCAAATCACACGAAAGTTGATTTGAATAAAATATTCACACAAAGTTGAAGCCGTTGGTTGGCGCGCTCATGGCGCAGATGCAGCACATGTGTCCACGCTTCCGTGCGCCAAGAGCTCGACCTCGACAAAACGGGACTCGAACCCAGTCTGCAACAGCTGACTAGAGCAAACTAGGTGTAATGCTGAACAAATGTCGTGTTTGACGTGGTAGCGCCACACTTTATCCCTCTCCGAGCATAAAACACTCAACATCTGCATTGAGCAGCACCGCATTACAACATATTATCGGGCCAACATATAGCGACAACATATTTGCTCACCCAATAACTCTCCGCAGGGATAAGTGGCGTTTCAAGCGCGGTAAATGACTGCAAAATCAAAAACTATAAAGGGCCCTCTCCCAAAACCGAAAACCCGAAGACCCGAAGAATGGCGCGCAACTATTTTCCCATTGGACACCTTTCACCCTATAATGCTCGAACTCAGTTAGAATTTTTGCTTCCGACATAAATGCAGCAGCAGCAGTCAGGGCAGATGACGAGTTTTCGGAAGAGTTTCCTTCCGTCACATATGCCAGCAATTGGACGATGGGAAGTAATGCTGCTAATTTTTGTGTTTTTGGGCAGATGCAAACCGAACGTTTGAATTTGCGGGGCTTTGCGTTGAAATATTAATTCGATTTTGGCGGTTAGAGCGCCAGGAAGAAAACATACAGATGGTGTTGTATCGAACCTCAATTTGAGTGATTGAAATTTTCGTTGACGATGCAAAGAGTGCAGTTTAAATATGTTTAAAACAATTCTTCGTGAGATCGGCTTTTGAAATTTTAAATAATTATAAACAAATCTTCAATTTTTTAACAATATTACATATCATTAATTTAATTTCCGGGCGTCTCAACGCTGGTTTCTGTTAATTTTTTGCAAAATATTTGTTGTTACATTTATCTTTTATTTTTTGCAGTTTTGGTTCTTATAGAACATTACGATAATTGAAATAAAAAAAAAACAACAACTTAAAAGTTTATTAAAAAGACCAGTTCTCCGTTCACCATCACCATACTTCAAAATAGCTGGTACATAAACGGCTCATAGCTAGTCAAGCGTTATCTGTTGATCACATAAAAATGCGTTTTCAGTGATCCTTCGATAGCTCAGTTGGTAGAGCGGTGGACTGTAGAATTTTGTGTGTATCTTCCTCATTCACTGACATTGGAAAGACTTTGCAGTTATCCATAGGTCGCTGGTTCAAATCCGGCTCGAAGGAGATATTTCTTTTTGGTATTGAATTATTTTTTGGCAGATTAAAAACAGTCGTATTAACTAAGAAAGAATGTTTTCAATCAGTTTAAATTAAATTATCATATCCAGCTGTTCAGAATCCCTCCAAACAAAATCAAATGTCAACAAACTCCCTGCTGAATTGGGTCGTTGGCCAGTGTAATGAATACATAATCCGACACGGTACACCGCGGCGTCTACCGACCATTCGGGTGCTAAATAGCTTCCAGCAGACTGCTCAGCATCACAGACAACAACAACTGCTGCAAACATTTGTCAAAAATACCGCGTTCGCCTCACCCTCCTGTAACCAACGAACTTGACTTGAACTTTTCCTCTTTTCCCATTTCCCACCGCCCATCGAAGTAGGTTGCCCGGCTGCCAGTTTTCCCCGTCAACGCTTGCTTTGAATCAGGCGACGGTTTTTTTTTTGCTTCTCTTGCTTCAACGGCAGCACCGTGACAAATGTGAGCAAACATTCTACATTCAAATCCAATGCAAGCCATCAGGCATTCATAAATTCAAATGAGCGAGCAATCTCCCTAAATGACCCTCTCGAAGTTGTTTCTACAACTCTCTTGAGCACGCGGTTTGTCTGTCGTTTTTTGTTCCATTCCGTCTAGCTTTAATTAACATCAAGTTTTGTTTACTCAAATCAAGCCCGGAGTGCACTCTCTCGTATCACATCTGAGCAATTCTCTACGAAATCGGTCTTTTTTCTTCAATTTTAATTTTTGTATTTTTTAATCCGGCTGAAACTTTTTTGGTGCCTTCGGTATGCCCAAAGAAGCCATTTTGCATCATTAGTTTGTCCATATAATTTTCCATACAAATTCGGCAGCTGTCCATACAAAAATGATGTATGAAAATTCAAAAATCTGTATCTTTTGAAGGAATTTTTGATCGATTTGGTGTCTTCGGCAAAGTTGTAGGTATGGATACGGACTACACTGGAAAAATAATACACGGTAAAAAAATTTGGTGATTTTTATTTAACTTTTATCACTAAAACTTGATTTACAAAAAACACTATTTTTAATTTTTTATTTTTGATATGTTTTAGAAGACATAAAATGCCAACTTTTCAGAAATTTCCAGGTTGTGCAAAATCACTGACCGAGTTATGAATTTTAATCAATACTGATTTTTCAAAAATCGAAATTTTGGTCGTAAAATTTTTCAACTTCATTTTTCGATGTAAAATCAAATTTGCAATCAAAAGTACTTTACTAAAATTTTGATAAAGTGCACCGTTTTCAAGTTATAGCCATATTTAAGTGACTTTTTGAAAATAGTCGCAGTTTTCATTTTTAAATTAGTGCACATGTTTGCCCAGTTTTGAAAAAAATATTTTTGAAAAGCTGAGAAAATTCTCTATATTTTGCTTATTCGGACTATGTTGATACGACCTTTAGTTGCTGAGATATTGCAATGCAAAGGTTTAAAAACAGGAAAATTGATGTTTTCTAAGTTTCACCCAAACAACCCACCATTTTCTATCGTCAATATCTCAGCAACTAATGGTCCGATTTTCAATGTTAATATATGAAACAATTGTGAAATTTTCCGATCTTTTCGAAAAAAATATTTTTGGAATTTTCAAATCAAGACAAACATTTTAAAGGGCGTAATATTGAATGTTTGGCCTTTGTGAAATGTTAGTCTTGATTTGAAAATTCCAAAATATTTTTCGAAGAGATCGGAAAATTTCACAAATTTTCATATATTAACATTGAAAATCGGACCATTAGTTGCTGAGATATTGACGATAGAAAATGGTGGGTGTTTGTGAAACTTAGAAAACATCAATTTTCCTGTTTTTAAACCTTTGCATTGCAATATCTCAGCAACAAAGGTCGTATCAACAAAGTCCAAATAAGCAAAATATAGAGAATTTTCTCAGCTTTTCAAAATATTTTTTCAAAACTGGGCAAACATGTGCACTAATTTAAAAATGAAAACTGCGACTATTTTCAAAAAGTCACTTAAATATGGCTATAACGAAAACGGTGCACTTTATCAAAATTTCAGTAAAGTACTTTTTGATTGCAAATTTGATTTTACATGAAAAAACGACCAAAATTTCGATTTTTGAAAAATCAGTATTGATTAAAAATAAACTCGGTGATTTTGCACAACCTGAAATTTCTGAAAGTTGGCATTTTATGCCTTCTAAAACATATCAAAAATAAAAAATTAAAAATAGTGTTTTTTGTAAATCAAGTTTTAGTGATAAAAGTTAAATAAAAAATCACCAAATTTTTACCGTATTATTTTTTCCAGTGTAGTCCGTATCCATACCTACAACTTTGCCGACACAAATCGATCAAAAATTCCTTCAAAAGATACAGATTTTGAATTTTCATACATCATTTTTGTATGGACAGCTGCCGAATTTGTATGGAAAATTATATGGACAAACTAATGATGCAAAATGGCTTCTTTGGGCATACCGAAGGCACCAAAAAAGTTTCAGTCGGATTAAAAAATACAAAAAAAAATCGAATGACCGAAATCCTAGAGAACTGCTCATCTGTCAAAACGGGGCGTTAATCCGTTGATTTACAGTAAATCCCACTAATTACCGTCTACCGCACGAGTGTTGGGACAAGAATAACCCCCACAACCCAACCCAACAAACGGTCGTCGTTGGGGTACTGCCCTAACCTCAACGCAAAAGTGTGTATGTGTGGTGACATTTCTCAAAATTGTTTACAACTGTTCATGCCCCATTCTTCATCTGACTCACAGAGGACTTACTACTGCTGCCCAGCTGCCCCAAGTCCGAGTCCGATGGATTTCCAAGCCAGATTGAGATACAATTTATCTGACCCTTGTGGAACGCCCCCTACCGCACACTAATCGGGGACCCCCTTGAACCACGATCGTGTTATAATTTATGGACCTATTTAAGTATATACGGAGCAACCATTGACGGAGGCAGTAGGCCACGCGCGCGCGCCAGCAAGCCAGAGAGCGATATAAACAAATGTTTATGAATGAATGAAACCATTAATAAGTAGGCGAGTGAGTTGAACGGGCGCGCGTTCCACTGGGAAATTCTTAAGTCCGATCGGGGAGTATTAGACTGTAGGCAAATGACGAGGGTGTGGCCGTCGGGGCTTGCTGCGATTGTCACAACGCAGTTTTGTCAAGTATTTTGGAGCCATTAGACACACTGCTGGGGCAAAGGAGAAAAACCAGAATTATACGAATTACAAACAGTTACGACCGCTAATGCTAGTCAATTTATTGTGACCACTTTGCTCACTGTTTGACAGCGTGTTTTTGTGTGTAGTAACACCATATTCTTATACTCTCTTATCTGGAACGGCTTAAATTTATTGACTAGGTTCGCACTGGGGCATCCTGACCGGGCTGGATTCCACCAACGGTACCGGTACCCGTCTTGGGCAGGAATCCGTTCTCGTCAGCGCGGTAGTTGACCCAGTACGTTTGACCATCGGGTCCCACAAACGTGTAAGCTCCCTCTACTGCCAGGATTTTGGTTCCGTTGGCCGTGTCCTTGGGCGTACCAACCTCCGAAAAGATCTGCTTGTTGCTCTGTTCGTACCTGTTGAGAAGATTTTCGGTTACTTTGATCATCTCATGACTCTTCAGAGTAACTTACGTGAACGCATAGCCTGCTTCGTTGTTGTTGGTAAAGTTGTATCTCAACAGTTCAATTCCGTTTGGATCCGTATTTTGACCTTGTTGACGGAGTTGAGGAGCGGCAAGGACCGCACTCACCGACAGGACACAAACCAGCACAAATCGGGACATTTTATCGCGCTGACAAAGTTGATTCTCAAATGTACCAACGATGTCCAACTCGTGATCATTATATACCCCAAACTGATGACCTTTATGCCGTTTAGTTGGTTGTTCAATTAACGCGCCATCACTTCTTGTAGCTTCTTGTTAGACGGAGGCGTTGTTGGTTGACACCTGAACTAGCAAGATTCAACCGTATTATTGACTTACGATGATGTGATGCGGTTGATGATGAGATTGCATGTGCGAAGCTTGTGTTGTCAAATCCTTGTAAATTCATCAACTGAACAACCAGAAGCTCGTTGCAATTTCATGCCATTAGCACCGCTAAACAGTGGGACAACATTTGATTAGGTGACCGCACCTACGTGTAGGGGAAGTTGGTCAAAATCAGAATACTACTACTGCAATTTCTTTAGTTGAAATTGATCTAAATTTTTCATTTTTTCAGAAATGACTTACAGCCAGTTGTATTATAAACTGTTTGAAATTAACTTCTTCGACTTCCAGCTAAAATAGAGAAGTTGTAAGTAATTTGTTCGGATCATTGATTACAAACTACTTAGCACCAATTTCCCCTTAGATAGTTTGCTACCAAATAGATTGTTGAAGGTCAAGACTGTTCAAACAAGTGCAAGTTTTTTGCTGCCTGTCATTAGATCATCAGCCGTTGGTCACATTTCTCACGGATGTCACAATTTGTTTAAAATATTCTCCATTTCTAAACTATTTCCGTTTAACTTTTTTCCCCCGCCAAACCTGCTCAAAACTCATTCACCTTTTTACACCTGTTTATCAAACATTCCCACCGATATATAATTACTTCACCTAATTATGCTCCGACCGTCCAGCCAGTCACCGAACATATGCTGGACGACCTCAGCTGTGTGTTCCCCCCTTCATTATTTTACGGTATAGGTCGTTCCGGACCAAAACTCTTGGGTGACTTTCAGCTAGCGAAAATAAAAAGAAGAATACGAACCGCATCACATTGTGCGTGGTCATCGACCAGTGTCTTTGCCCTAGTTTATTATTTTTCCTCAAATTTGCATTTACACCTCGTCGACTCCACCTGAGCGCGCGGGGGTCGTCAAGTGGAACTCCACCGACTTTTCGTGGGACTTCCTCATTCATGCACACGCATCTTGCCCCATCAATGTGTTCTCATCACGAGGGGGTAAAAAAAAGCACTTGTCGTGGGAAAATTGTTTGCTGAATAACTAAGACACAATGATGAGACCCTAAAAGTTAGGTTTATTTCAACGCTGAACCGAAAAGCCATATGTTGGGCTAGTTACTGTTTTGCTACCCTTGAACTATTGCATTACTGCTTAACGGTCAGTTATTGCTGCTCCTCGAACACGGAATAGTGTCCGATGAAGATGATATCCTTGGTCGAGCGCTTCCGGATCAGGTACAGGAAGGGACGGTTAGCGTAAAAGGTGGGAATGCTGGAACGGCCCACCGCTTGGACATCTGTTAGAAAGAGAGTCGAAATTAATTCATTGTTAAAATTGAGACTTATTGACGTTCACTAAAAGGCTAAGGGTGTACTAATCCCAAATATACATCAGTTGGATAAAATTTTCGCATCACAAGCCAATATTTTGGCCATTTTTGTGATTACTGTCAACGTTACACTGCCCATGTTTGCATAAATGTCCCATATGCAAAAACAGCAAGCTGAGAAAAACGCATTTGAAGTTTGTCCCATACATAAGGCTACGTGTTAAGTTTTCGCGAAAAAATCGGATTTCCTCCTGATTTCTTGAACAAAGTACTGGATGTTATAGGCTCTTTCGAAAGAGCACACAATTTTGAACCAAACTACATCAATAACTCGAAATCGATTAAAATGCATATGGGACATTTATTCGATCAGGGGCAGTATAGGTGTGTAGCACAACCTCTTGCGATAATTATTCCATACAAAATTAATTTGGCTTATTATGCTTAATGTTTCTCCAGTTTATATCCGAAATTTAGTCACAGTACACCCAAACAATTCAGCCCTAAAATGAAAGGCAAAACTACTATTGAACAGGCGTAAAACTTTTTGTGTGATTCTCGGATCATCCACCGTATATGGGATGGCGCTGCAGTATGGCACAGTTAAATTGACGTTTCGCGCCCCATTTTTGGCCTGTTTTTTGTTTTGTCTACAGTTTTTTTTACTAGACATGGGAATTAACGTTTTTCCGAGGACAGAAAATACAATGCATTCTTGATTTCTGTCTTGGCCACCATATTGAGCAAATGGCTGCCAAACTTGATGATCGAGTTTTGTAAAATTTGTTTAATGATTTACGTCTGTTTATCTGTGGTAAAATTTACCAGTAGCTGCAGCCGCTTCAGTTCCCTTCTCATCCACTCGGATGAACCCAGTCTGACGAACTTCACCGATCTTGGACTTATACTTGGTCAAAAGATCAAAGTCCAAATTTTCAAAAATCGACTTCAATCCCATATTCATCAGCAGTTCCTTAGCGTCCAACTTCTTGGGCATGGTAAACTTCGGAATCGCAACCGCCACTCGAACCTTGTGGAGACTCTCGTCAAGTGCCCGGTACAAGTCAAGGCTCAATCCCTGAATGATATCTTGCAGAGTGTGCTTTTTCTTCGGAAGGATCAACACCATAGACAGATCGGTATCCTCCTCGTAGTTCAACTCAACGGCGTAACAGTTGTGCTCGTTCACAACTCCGAACTGAAACTCTCCGGCCACGTGCATCATCTGAACCTTCCGCACACCATTCAGAAATTGAAAGTCCGACTCCTCCGTCTCTTCCGGATCAAACGGATCCTGCCAGGAAGCGTTCAACGCAACCACGTTCAACAGCATCAGATCAGTGTCCACGCGGAGTTCCCCAGGTTCCATGTAGTTCGGAATCAGCCCACCGGTGGACCGATCAACCCACTCGTTCACCGATCGCACCACCGTTTCCTGGTCCTGAAAGTTGGCCGTTTCCACCTCGGCCCCGAACTGACCTTGGAACAAGGGCAGCACCTCCGGGTTCAGCTCCGCGTCTACGTGGTACACCTTGGACAGCACCTTCAGCGCATCGGGCCGCGCCTGTTGTTTGCTGATTGAAGCGAAAAACCTTCGCAAATTATCAGTCGCGATCGTCTTATCAGCCGGCAGGTTCAGATGACGCTGCATGTCCGGTGATACCGCCGGACCGGCCAGCGGGTAGAACATCGCCAGCGAAGATTGGATCGACACCGGAGACAGGATGGCATTCTCCGTTGGGGTGTAAGCACGCTGTAGGAACCGGAACGTGAAATCCGTCGAGGAAGTGGTGAACTCTGCAAGGATCCTTGTAAGTTACATGGACAAACATACGATTAACTAACCAAACCTGATAGTTCACCAGATGATCCAACAGCTAAAACAGCCAACAATGCAACAAACGGTATCATTTTGAGCCTGAAAAGTGAAGTCGATCGTTTGGAACTCAAGCAGCGACTGCAACTAGTTGAAATGTCTTGCGAAGAAGATTAGCTGCAAACTAACTCAAATGTTTGTGCATTCTCGATGAACTGTAGCTAAACGTGACGAACGGCACTGAATCCTGGCCGTGAATGCAAAGCTCGCTGTATGTGTGTGGACTTCTATTAACTGATAAAGCCGATTACGAAGTAGTTGAGTTGTTGAATAACTTCATCAGTCATCATTTCAATGCCATCGGTTGATTGTTCGGATGAAAGTAAACTAAACTGTAGAATGGGTAGCTTTGTCCAACTGTTGCTTTATTTAAGAAATTAAAATTATAGATAAATCATTAATACTGCTCATCAGGATCCACGTAGATAGAGTAATCGCCAATCATAACTACCGCACTGTCGTTAGCCCTCCGAACTACGTACAAAAATGGACGATCCGCTGTGAACGTGACTTGTGGTGATTCCGGAAGCGGTGCGTTCAATTGGGCTCCATTTTCGTCCATGCGAAACCAGCAATGCTGGTAGAATCGATCGAGTTGATCCTTTCCGTCGGCAAACACCTTCAAATCCTTCAGCTCAAATATTCCGGTGCAGTCTTGCTTGCTCAGCACATCTTCCACCGATGTCTTCATGGCCACAGTGATCCTGGGAATCTGGACGTCCACCCAATGCTCCGTCAGACAATCAATCATAGTGTTCAGGTATTCTTCAGGGATTGCATCTACCACATCGGCAAGGCATTGACCATCATCTGGTAGGATGATCAGCAGGTTATAATTTGAACTATGCTCAAACGGCAGCTCCACGACCTTGCACCTCATCTGAAGATCGTAACAATATCTAGCTTTAAATATTCCGTGCATCATCGAAACTTTTTGCACCTTGTTCAAAAACTTAAACTCCTTCTGCTCAGTCAAACGCGGATCAAATCCCAACCTCCACTTGGTCATCAACGAAACCGCGTTGAACATCATAACGGAAAGCGTCTCCAGCGACCAAACGTCCCCTTCCGTGACAAGATCATCGATTTCACAGCGCTCCGACTGGATCCACCCGTTGACGGCCCGAGCCGTCGAAACATCGTCGGTAAAGTCAACCGGCTCGAGGACCACCGCAGGTGCGTGGTTTGCGAGAAGATCCTGGAAGCAAGCGTCCAAGGGTCGAGTCTCGGACGTGCAGATCATGGTGTGAATTTTGAGGGCTCCGGAGCTGGTTAGGTCATCGTGTAGTTGGACCTGTTGGGTGTTTGAGGTTGATTTATCACTGGGTAGGTGCAGTACGGTGCGGAGATCCTCTTCGATAGGCGTTCCGGATACCTGGTAAAACATGGCTAGGCCGAGTCGAACCACAACTGGAGAACAGAGGACGTTTTCGGTTGGATTGAAGCAGTTCTGCAAACAAAGTTTTGTTTAAAAAAAGAATAATAGTAGTTGTGCAACAAGTTGCAAAATGATTATTTTTGGTACCACGGATCATACACAAATCGTGGGTTAATACGACGGGTACTGAAAAAACAAGTTTTGTGTTTTATTTTGTATTTTTTGGCACTTCATATCACTCTTTAAAAAGATTTGTTTGATTCCCCGCCCTAGTTCGGCGTCCGTATATTTGGTCAACTTGAAATCCAAAACAGTGTCAAACATGAGTAATTACGTTACTTTAGAATTATGGGAAAAGTATTTATTTAGAAAACGGAATTGCAAAAATATTATTCTATTTCTAAGCAGAAGAGATTTCTTATCAGTCTACTTTCAATTCAAGCAATATCAACGAGAAACGAGGAAATTGAATCAAGTTTACCCCTTGCTAGGTGTTCAATGCGCTAAAGGGAAATCCAGTGAGACTTACTTGCAAAAAAAACCCATGAATAGCTAATATAGCTAATCTCGAAAGGTATATAATCCCATTCGTGAGAATATCACTACCGTAGTATTCAGAAGAACTTCTAATCAGGATGGTTAACTTGAAGCAATCGATCGGCAGGATTTTCTTGGTTGCATCACTTTTGATGCCTCAAGTTTTTGGATTGGCAATCGAAAGATATGGTAACTAGTGATAATAGCATTATGTTTGGTAAATCACTAATTTATTTTTCATTTACTCCAGATTTCACTGAACAATCCACAAAGTTCGCTATAGATTTTTACCGGAATGTTTTCAACACAAACGAGAATGCAATTCTGTCACCGCTTTCCATCCAATCAACGCTATCCCTGCTGTATCACGTGGCAAACGAGAAAACCGCTTCGAAAATGCAACAAATCCTGGGACTGCCCGCTAATCCGGAGCAGCTACGTTTGAACCTCCAAAATCTGCTCAATCGCACCAACAGCGACGACCTTCGAATGGCGTCCAAGATCTACCACAGCCAACTCTCGTTGCATCCCGATTTCCTCCCAGTGCTGCAAAAATCGCTCGGTGTCGACGTAGAACCTGCGAATTTCACCCACAAACAGGAAGTAGCCGATTCCGTGAATCAGTGGGCCGCACGTTCTACTAAAGGATTGATCAACGAGATCATCAGTCCCATCGACATAAGAGACAGTGAGCACGTCATACTGTTGAACGCCATCGTGCTGGATGCCAAGTGGAAAGAGCCTTTCTGGCCATTTACCATTGAAAAAGTCTTCCATTTCACGAATGGTGACCACATCGTTGGTATGATGTTCATGGATGGATATTTTTCGTACGGTGAGTTCGATGGGTTGAAGGCGCTGGAGTTGCCGTACGAAGACCATACCGACTTGTCCATGGTACTGATTTTGCCAACAACGGTGTAACAAATGGTGGGCTACCCCAGCATTAGTGAGACCCCCCTCTTTGCCTCAGGGTCGGCATGTTAATCCGGAATCGGAAAGGGAAACACTCGATTGGACCTACGGACAAAACAAACCCACTTTATTCCGGAAACTCGTGTTTTATTCCGCAGACTCAAGCTGCTCGTTCTTTGTTCCTCGATCCCCCACTTCCTTACTAGCTAATCCTACCTCACACGTCCTTCTTCCTTCTTCTTCGTCGGGGCCCCTTTCCGGAACTGCTGCTTCCGCTCACTCTCAGCTCGCGTTCCTCGAACAACGGCTACACGCCTCCACCGACCTCCGGGACTCGGTCAACCGGGGCGGGACACGTCTTCCTCTCTCGTTGTGCGACCACTATGGGCGGTCAGCTGCTGCTCTCGTACTCGTCCCTCTTCTGCGCCACCTGCCTCGACGCTCCCGAGTATGGTGACGGACTCTGGGACCTCGGTAGATGAATCTACCGGTCTGCCTGGTTTCCGGCGTCGGTTGATGTAACTGCTGGCGAGGCTGGCGTCTTATCTCGCGACGGTTGGTCCGCAGACCAAAATGGCGGCGTCGCGAGGGCGGTTCCCACACCGGAACGGTGTCGCGGGCGATCCTCGTGCGTGAGCGATCGTGCTCGGCGGTATGATGTACCGCGCGGGGAATACCGCGGGTGTCGGGTGGCTTACGGCGGACGAATGCGTCTGTGCCGGCCTGTACGCGAAGCGTACGAACACCGAGGGGTTCTGTGGGCACAATGGGACGGAAATTAGCGATGGCGGAGGGAGGTTGGACGGCGATAGATCGGGGAAGCAACGACATTTACCTGGATGTCCACAAATCAACGCAGGCTCCTCCTGCTTGCGTCCGGATCTCCAGATCGTCGGACGGCTTTCCTCCGGGATGGCGTCTACCGGATCTTCCTTTTCACTTCCACAAAACTTAACGTACGTAACGGCGATTTTCACGGGTATCGACCGTCCTCTTCAAAATACCAGGCAAAGTGACCGTTGCAATGGCGGGGTTTTCCCAGCGATCCTCAACCTCCCCCTTCTGGACTCCTTTGTCCCATCGTCCCATCGTCCTGATCATCGCCGCTACCCAAGGCGGGCGTTTGCGATGATCTCGTGCGCTCCTAGCGGTGACTAGCGCAACTAGCGGTGCAGCGTTGGTAGCGTCCGTAGGGGCTGGACAGCTACGCTAGTAGGTCCGTCTGCCCGCAAGTCTTCTCAAGTGCTCCCTCCGTAACGTGCCGCGGAACAAATGATCGCACTAATCTTGGGATGCAAATACCACAGGTTACACTCTCCCCTCGCTCGGGTAAAAAAAATATTAGAACTAATATTTTTTTTTTTCTAACATTTTTCGTTTTGCACTGAACACTATATACGATCCGCTTACCTCTGAACCACGAGACAAGAACAAAGAATTGACTGCACATCGTTGTTTTAACTCAAAGTAACCAGAAATATTTGAAAATTGAGTCCGTTGTACTAAGTCAAGTCAGAATACCCAAGTTCACAACACTTATATCAATGGTAATGGGCGGGGTCATAAGTTATCATCGTCAACCTAAGTCGACTCCTCTCAGTTTCAAGGCCGAAACCTGTTACTGACCATCAACGTATATTTCAACTCCGGTCTCCAGCGATCTCCATTCTTGATATATTAACCGACATTGACAACATTTAAATTACAATATTTACAAGTCAAATAAATAAATAAATAAATAAATAACAAATTAAAATATTTACAAATTAAAATTATACTCAAGCATGCAAATTTTTATAAATTTTGATTTTTTTTTTATATTTTTTTTTTATTTTCAAATTTTCTGCTGCATGCAAATTACAAATAATACCATGGTAATAAATTAATTATATTCCGGAATAAACAAATTCAAACAAATATCGCGATCAAAAAACCTATTCGCATCAAGCGACGGTTGAAATAATTCACTACGTGAGTGTCGGAGATCTCCTTTATCGAACCAATTCGTGCTATAATCTTTATCGTTATCATTCGTATCAGTGTGTGTGCAGCTTCTTCGGGTTTGCTGAGTGACCTGAACCTGTCAAACTACTATTGGTGATAAAAAATGTGGCCTGTGGAAGTTCGCGATGCGGTTGTTTGTGAGAAAATCGGTGATTTGTGTAGAATTTGGAAAATGTTTATTATTTTGCTGATACGTATCAGTTTTGAAAAGGTACCTATTTAATCTTTAGAAGTTTTGTTCCAAAATTCTACCCCAAAAATCCCATATCTCACAAACAAGCTCATCAGAGATGCAATATGCTCTGGTATGAATTATGCAATGATATGCTTTTGGTAAGTATGAAGTGCTCAAGTTTCACGGAAGTGCGTCCACTAGGTGAAAAATTAAGCGAAAAAATCCTAGTTATAAATTGAAAAAAGCTAAATAGTGATGCATGGTATATGACAAAAACTTCTTGCTACTTCATGGTTAGGCAACTCATTTGCTCACTGCTCACGACTCATTCACATGTTCTTTCACACACACTTTGAACTCCGATGCAATTTTCTTTCCACATTCCCTTCTCGTAGTGCAACTTTAGAAATACTCTTGATAATGTTGCCTGAGAGATGAATGGGACATTATGCACCGATAAAACATAAAATTGATTCACAAAACACAAAATAACACTCAATTATGACATTTTAAAACTTTCACTTAAAATTTGATCAATGATTTCCTAGGATGCACTTTTCCATACTGGTGCTTGCGATGCGTGGGCGTTCATGTGTCAATGAACCCATTGATGAGTGACACTCGGTTCATTCATGCGCTGTGGATTGCGCAAGGCGACTTAGATGAGAACTCCTGATGAATGAATTTGCGGAATCACATCTATATCGACCTTGACCTCCTCTCAGATGAACCTCTGTCCTCGAACTAAGCTATGTCCCTCTTTCAGAGATCATGCTTTCAAATCCGCCGCTGAGAAGACTCCCAATGAGCGACCATTCATGTCGGACACTTCGTAGGAACTCGTTCCCTTCTTCGCGACGATGATGCACGGGACGTACGTAGGCCCAAGCTTGGCATTGAAGGACTTGTTCGCCGCCGACTGCTGGAAGGATCTCTTAAAGACGCGCTGTCCAACATCGAACACCGGTGAGTACCTTTTGTGCCTCAGATCATACTGCCTTTTTGTACTCTCGTGCGCCTTCTGCAGGTTCTCTTTGACCAGCTCGTAGGTCTTCTTGTTCACTCCATGCATGCGTTCCATACGCTCTTGCTCGGTGAGTTCCTCATCGTCCTCGAGCTGATGGTCCATTCCTCGGGTCACCGCTTCGTGCCCGAACACTACTCTGTGTGGCGTAAACTTCGTTGTTGCGTGGACCGTGTTGTTCAGGATGAACTCAATCTCTGAGATTTTAGTATCCCACAGCCGTTGATCCTGCCGGACGTACGTGCGGATCATCGCGTTGATCGTACGGTTCAAGCGCTCGGTGGGATTTGCTTGGCTCCTGTGACGAGCGTTTGCCCAATGCTGGATTCCATACCGTTTCAACAGGTCCTGGAACTCCTTCGACAGGAACGTAGTTGCGTTGTCGGTGATGATGTACTGGGGCACAGACAACTTTCGCAGCCACTGTTCTTCCAGAATGCTACACAGACTAGCAGACGAAATCTTCCGGACCGGAGCAAGAAGGCAATACTTAGAAAAGACGTCTAAGACGACCAATAAGTGTGCGTTCCCTTTCTTGCTACGCGGAAGCGACTGTATGTAGTCCATGCAGACAATCTGGAATGGCCTAACCGCTACTCGTTGTTGTCCCATCATCGGCTCAGTAGACACGGTCGAATGTTTTGTCTCCTTGCAGGTATCGCACCTGTTGATGTACTTTTTCAATTCTGCGCTCATTCGAGGCCAGTAAAACCTCCTCTTGAGCTTCTCAATGCACTTTTCGAAACCGATGTGCAAGCAGCCGTCGTGCTCTTGCCGCATGACTTGCTCTCGTGCCGATTCTGGTACACACTCCTTCCATTCAAATCTGTAGTCCAGCACGTCGGACTTGGACGACACAAACTTGAACAGCTTCCCGTTCTCGATGCGGAAGTCCAGATACTTCTCCGGATCATCCTCAACAGCATTGTACAGATTCCGGTACCAGTTGTCGTCATCGCCTACGTCGAGCGTCTCAATCGACCGCGACAGCGCGTCGGGTACGATGTTCTCCTTTCCCTTTCTGTGCTTCACCTCCATGTCGTACTGCTGGAAGGTTATGCTCCAACGACTCAGACGCGACGACGACCTCCACTTTGCTCGCATAATGAACGTGAGCGCGGATGAATCGGTCACCAGCGTGAAATGAGTGCCCTCAATATAGCAGCGGAACTTCTCGATGCAACGGAGAGCAGCTAAACCCTCTTTCTCCGCAGCATGGTAGTTCAACTCAGCACCCTTCAGCTTCTCTGAGTGATACGCGATCACCCTCTCCACACCATCGTGAACCTGTGTCAGAACTCCGGCTATCGCGGTGTCGCTTGCGTCCGTTTGGACACAGAACGGTAGCTTAAAGTCGGGATTGGCCATCACTGGAGCTGAAATCAGCCTCTCCTTGATGGCCCGAAAAGCTAAGTCTGCTGCTTTGGACCACACCACTCGCTTCGGCTTGTTCTTTAGCAAGTCCGTGAGCGGCGCAGTAAGTTCGCTGAACTTATCGATGAACCTACGGTAGTAGTTGACCATACCGAGGAATCGTCTCAGCGACCTGACCGAGTTTGGGGCCTCATATCCTAAGATAGCTTGGACTCTATCTGGATTAGGCCGCATTCCTTCTCGCGACAGGATGTAACCGAGATACGGCAATTCGTAGCAGCAGAACTTGGACTTTTCTAGGTTGATGCGCAAATTCGCGTTTTTCAACCGCTCCGCAAGTTCTGTCAGTTTCGCAATGTGGTCGTCAAACGTGTGACTGGCCACAACAATGTCATCTAAATAGACAAAAATGGACGGCTCAAGTGCCCCGAATCCTAAGACTTTGTCCATGAGCTTGCTTAAGGTTGCCGGGCTGTTGATCAGTCCAAACGGAAGTCGCTTGAACTGGAATAATCCCATTCCGGGAATGGAGAAAGCGGTGTACTTCCTGCACTCCTCACTCAACGGCACCTGCAAGAACGCTTGGCTCAAGTCTATGGTGGACAGGTACTTGAACGGCCCCAGATGACTCAATATTCTGTTCTGATGGGGCAGAGGGTACGCATCCCTCTTGGTGCGCTCGTTTAGCTTACGAGCATCGAGACACAACCTGATCTCCTCGCTGTCTCTCTTCTTGACCGGAACGACCGGCAACGCCCAATCCGACTCCGACGGTTCGATGATTCCGTCCCTGAGCATCTTTTCCACAGCTATATGAATCTTCTTCTGTATTTCTGGGCTCCACGGATACGGATTCTTCCGGACCGGTTCGGACTGCACGAACTCCTCCTTCAGCTCGATTTTGTGTTCCAGCAGGTCCGTCTTTCCGACGACTCCTTCGCTGGCAACGAGAAACATCTTCTGTACATCTTCCAACTGTTTTTTCTGCTCTTCTTCTAATTCTTCTTCTGCGTCTTCTAGATTTTCATCGACCTGTTCATCGACCACCTCGACGGATTCCATCGTTGGCCTGATGCCGAACTTCTGCCAGAAGTCGTAGCCGAGGATGCATCTCCTGTTCAGCTTCGGCGCGATCATCACGGACAGAATCTTCGTAACACCATTGAACGTAATCGGTATGTCACTACACCCAATCACCTCTAAACTCTCACCTCCGGCTGTCTTCAAATCAATATTTGTGGGTTTCAACTTTAAACTTAACAACTTCACTAACTTTCTTCCACCAACACCTAAAACTGTGCGCTGTGCACCACTATCAAGAAGTCCAACAACCGATATTCCCAACATTTCCACTCTTGCAAACGGCCTACGATCGCCGTTGCTCACTGTAACGAGCATCGTTGCCACTTCAGCATCTTCTTCTTTCTTTTCTCCATCAACCCTCGAATATCCTAGCTGTTGGAGTGCTTCCGACGCTTCGGTATCTTCGTGAGGTCTTCTGGAGCTTCCCGTGAGACTGACTCGCCTCACTGAGCAGTCTTTTGCATGTTTTTTGCTTCGCAGTACGGGCAATCTTTCGTAGAAAAACCCGGAAAACCACACCGCACGCAGAACACGCTCCTCTCCTGCCGGCATTCCTCGTGGCCATGACCTGCAACGTGACAATTGTAGCAAATATCCCGTTTGACCGGAATATACGCCTTCACAATCCGTTGTAAGGCACTGGTTCCACTCGAACCTGCAGCAGTGCTGTTCTTGCGATTCTGGGTGTTCGGTTTCGGTTGAGACCTCTCGTCAACCCTTGGTTTGTTCTCCTTTTGATTTCCGTTGCTCTGCTGTCTCTGCTGTTCTGGCTTCCACGCGCTCTTCTGATTGTAGTTTCCGTTGCTGTTGTTCTTGTTGTAGTACGGTCGATTTTGCTGGTTCTGACCTTGCTGTTGGTAACCACCCTGCGATCGGTTTCCACCCTGGAAACGATTCGAGTTCTGGTACCTATTTCCGGTGTTCTGGTACGACGAACGCTGTGTTTGCACCTCCTCCACGTGCGCTGATCGCGGCGTGTACCTTTCTCCCTTCTGATACAGCTTCCAATTGACAGAGTCGAATCGCTTACCGAATTCCTTCATCGATGGAATCGTCTTGATTTCTGCGGCTAGCATCGCTATTTGGCAGTCCTCGCGAGTATTGCGGAAGAGAACGTCAAACTTCCGTTTCTCATCCCACGGATTCGTCATACAGCGGAAGATCCGGACCATGTCCAAGTAATAGTCCTGAAACTTCTCCTGGACATTTGCTTGCGATTGTTGGCCTGCCGCTCATAGACGTAATCGATGTCGATCGGCAAGAATTCGCTCTTCAATTCATCCACCAACTTCTTCCATGAACCCAGTTCATTATTCCCGTTCACTTCCATGAACCAAGAACGTGCTTTCCTCGTGAACAAATGATGCGCACACTGGAACAACTCGGACTCAGAAATGTTCTCTGAACGAGCGTTGAACTCCACCTCCTTCAAAAACTCGTTCAGTTTCCTCCCGTTGTCCATCCCGTCATAACGAACCGTCCACTTATGCACCGGTAAACTCCTACCAAATCCGGTTTTCTTTTCCTCCGGTTCATCCTTGCCGGAATGAACTTCCTCTGGTTTGTTATGTTCATTCTCTGAGTTACCGAAGCTTCCCAATGAACTATTTCTTTGGTTGAGCCACGCGAGAAAATCACTTGGATTCTGCTGGCTTTTACCCTCGTCCTTTTTGTCCTTGTTCGCGTCTACTCCAACTTGCGTACTGTTAGCTGGCTTGGCCTGTACTTCCGGTTTTTCTTTCTCCACCTCTTTCTCAGCCTGTTTCGCTTCTAGAACTTGAATGTGTTCCAACAACTTGTTGACCACGTTTATTAGTTCCACTTTTTGTTCTTTCCACTGTTCAAATTCAGCTCTTTTTACGTCACCAGGTTTTCCAACACTTTTTCCATCACCACTACCAACTCCACTACCAACTCCACTACAATTTCCCTTACCATTTCCACTAACAGATCCAGTTTCACCAACAATTCCAGCAATTTCCTCTCCATTATTCTCTTCAGTACTATTCCAAGATTCATTATCTTCTTCCGCTCCTTTTCCATTTCCTTTTTCCGCATCCTGCTTCTTCATTATTTCCGTTAGACTCTGGTTAATGAGTGCTAACTCTGCTTCATGTACTTCGGGCAAATGTGAAGAAATGGAAAAGAAAGTGTTCAGCATTTTCATACACGCTCGAGCTGTTTCTGCTAATGAATTCAGTTCATCATCCTTGGTGGTGTATGTTCTCAAACGTTCCAAGCGGAAAACGCAATGCAGAATCCTAGTCTTGAACGACTGTTCTGGTGCTTGCTTGGATTTCCGGTTTTCTAAGAGGGACTTAATTTCACTCACTTTCAACTCACACACTTCCAATTCATCTAACACTGAACCATTCATTAACTCATACTCAACATGTTTCAATTCTCTCTCTTCTTTTAGGCGATTACGCAACGCACGTTCGGCTCCGCTGCGCGATGAATCAAATGGGATGTCGCGGATCTTCAGCTCATGTTCGAGTTCATCAACGGTCAAATGACCCGTATTCATTCCGCGATACAGTGACAACAAATGAGCCATATCCATCTTGAGTGCAAGGAAAATCAAAGATCTTGTAATTAAAAAGAAAATTTATTTAAAAAATACTAGAAATGAGCAATCACAACTACAAATTAAGAAAAATACCTAAAATTGATTCGCTAACTGAGATAATTTGATAACCTAGTGAATGAAACTGTTCATTGATGAACACCAACGGATCAACAATGAATTGAAAAAAAAAAACTAAAATTGAATTACGCTCTTGAATAAATCAGCAAATAGCGAATAATTGTAAAAAACCTAGTGTAAGTCGAAACTTTTGTAATCGTACTTTTGTACGGTGAATAAATAACTTATTTTGCCTGGTGTTTTCACTAAACTAGTCCGAAGGAAACGACACTCCACCGATACGAATTCTATTCCGGAATTCAAACAAAATTTTACGAAATCTCCAACCAATTACTTTGCCAATGTCTGGTGGTCGTTCCTCCTAGCGTAGACTTCCAAAACCCCTCCTCGGAACTCAAAAATTCAAATATTAGCGTCACTTCTGTTTGTATTTTGACGATTAGACAACTTTTGCACCTGAATAATGGGCGTTTTCCCAGAGAAGTGGGCAAATCGTCTAAAGTCCTCAAGTGAACCCAAACACGAAACAGTTAAACTAATTTCTAGTTGGGCGACAAGTGTAACTCATGGTGGGCTACCCCAGCATTAGTGAGACCCCCCTCTTTGCCTCAGGGTCGGCATGTTAATCCGGAATCGGAAAGGGAAACACTCGATTGGACCTACGGACAAAACAAACCCACTTTATTCCGGAAACTCGTGTTTTATTCCGCAGACTCAAGCTGCTCGTTCTTTGTTCCTCGATCCCCCACTTCCTTACTAGCTAATCCTACCTCACACGTCCTTCTTCCTTCTTCTTCGTCGGGGCCCCTTTCCGGAACTGCTGCTTCCGCTCACTCTCAGCTCGCGTTCCTCGAACAACGGCTACACGCCTCCACCGACCTCCGGGACTCGGTCAACCGGGGCGGGACACGTCTTCCTCTCTCGTTGTGCGACCACTATGGGCGGTCAGCTGCTGCTCTCGTACTCGTCCCTCTTCTGCGCCACCTGCCTCGACGCTCCCGAGTATGGTGACGGACTCTGGGACCTCGGTAGATGAATCTACCGGTCTGCCTGGTTTCCGGCGTCGGTTGATGTAACTGCTGGCGAGGCTGGCGTCTTATCTCGCGACGGTTGGTCCGCAGACCAAAATGGCGGCGTCGCGAGGGCGGTTCCCACACCGGAACGGTGTCGCGGGCGATCCTCGTGCGTGAGCGATCGTGCTCGGCGGTATGATGTACCGCGCGGGGAATACCGCGGGTGTCGGGTGGCTTACGGCGGACGAATGCGTCTGTGCCGGCCTGTACGCGAAGCGTACGAACACCGAGGGTTCTGTGGGCACAATGGGACGGAAATTAGCGATGGCGGAGGGAGGTTGGACGGCGATAGATCGGGGAAGCAACGACATTTACCTGGATGTCCACAAATCAACGCAGGCTCCTCCTGCTTGCGTCCGGATCTCCAGATCGTCGGACGGCTTTCCTCCGGGATGGCGTCTACCGGATCTTCCTTTTCACTTCCACAAAACTTAACGTACGTAACGGCGATTTTCACGGGTATCGACCGTCCTCTTCAAAATACCAGGCAAAGTGACCGTTGCAATGGCGGGGTTTTCCCAGCGATCCTCAACCTCCCCCTTCTGGACTCCTTTGTCCCATCGTCCCATCGTCCTGATCATCGCCGCTACCCAAGGCGGGCGTTTGCGATGATCTCGTGCGCTCCTAGCGGTGACTAGCGCAACTAGCGGTGCAGCGTTGGTAGCGTCCGTAGGGGCTGGACAGCTACGCTAGTAGGTCCGTCTGCCCGCAAGTCTTCTCAAGTGCTCCCTCCGTAACGTGCCGCGGAACAAATGATCGCACTAATCTTGGGATGCAAATACCACAGGTTACAACGGGATCATTGGAGGATTTGGTGAAAAGATTTAACATGGAACTGTACACAAAAATGGACAGCGTAATGGATGTTGAGAAGGGGGAAATTGAAATTCCAAAATTCAAGACCAGTTCCAAAATTAAAGCAAAAGATGTTTTGCAATCGATGGGGCTTGAATCGGCCTTCGAGGAAGGTGCCTTCAGAGTGTTTGCAGAACACCCTGCCCAACTAACAGAGTTACGACAAAATGCAGTTATTGAAGTTTCGGAAAGTGGCACCAAGGCGGCTGCGATTACTGGTAAATATATTTAAGAATGGTTTCTACTTGTACAGCATTTTAATACAATTTTCTTACAGTTGGTGGAATCGACCTGAGGAGTGGCCCTTTGTACGATTTCATAGCTGATCGACCATTCATGTATCTGATCCGAAGGATGTCTACCAAAGAAATCATCTTCATTGGACACTTTTCTCACTTCAAATGAGCTTAAAAACTAAATAAAAAAATATTATGAAAACTTTTCACTAGAAAAATCCTTTATTCGAAAACTAATTTTTATTCTGTTGAAAGAAACTTCTGCTTTTTTCTTTTTTTTTTTTTGTTGTTCTATTCTATGCTGCCCATGATCGCAGAAATGTTCCACGTGCATTAAACAGCTAGCCAAAAAACGGTGAAACAAGTTAGTTTCACACATGGCTAAATAGCTTTGCAATAAATGATTTTCACAATCTAACGAATTTACCAACTACCATTTTTGCTGTTCATCTTCATGGAAAGATGTTTTCCTTGGAAAGCGTTTGTTTTAAAAACGAAATGAATGCCATTGATATTGAATTTTTAGATTGTCTTATCAATTAGGGAAAGCAATAACAACATATTCATTCCAGTGAATTAAAGCCAGTTAAATCAAAATAAGCTATTCTTCACGAAATCAGATATTTTTAACTGACTAAAACATTTCAGAGCACTTTTCATTGACCAAAGAAGCCATTTTGCATCAAACGGTTTCGATGCCAAATCGACCACTCAAAATGCGAACCATTTCCGATCGTAATAGAACTTGTCGAATCGTTTGTCCAACTCAACTGTGTCCAACTTCTGTGTACTCAGTTTGTTTGTTGTGGCATTCGATTGTTAGAAAATCGTTTTTTTTTAGAGAATTCATATATTTTTAACGGAAATCGTGCACTCTTTTTCAGGAAAATATTTCCAAAATTCTAAACATTTATTATCGAGCAAAAAAAGCAAAATCACTATTTTTTCGAATATCAGGCTGCCAGTTAATATTCAACCTTCCGAAATTACAGCATTGAAATTTACACATCCAGCAAATTAAGAAGGATATAATACAAGCGGAAATTTAAATATGATTAAATGATAATTATTACCATATTGAGTCTAGAAAAAAAATCACTTTCCAGTACTTGACTCCAGCTTGACAATTCCTGCTAGGCATCGTTGACATCCCCAACTGCAAATGACTCACCTTGAAGTATCTCACACTGAACCTGTTGCAAGCTCTCACCAACGTGACCGGCGAATCGGAATCATCTGGGTGGGGTGAGAAATGGCGCTGTTTACTAAGCAGGTTAATCTTTTTACCGCCAATTAATGCTAAACACTCTCACCGTCATCGGCATGCGCTGCTGAATCGATTAGGACGCACGTTGATAGTATTTGCGACAGCATGGCACGAAACTACTGTTTTCCTAATCACTGCGATTCTTTAGTACAAACGAGTATTCAAAACAAAACCACAATGACTGTATGGCGCCACACGATTGCGAGTGAGAATTGAGTAAAGTGAGCGGCTGCGCAAAGCTGATTCTCTCTCTTTTTCGGGTTTTGTGACCATTTCAACGAGAGGATTTGGGATTTCCTGAGATAGGGATGTCCATTAGTTGGAATATACACGAAAGAATTGAATCACATGGCAGCTTACTTAAGTTTTATTGAATAAATAATAAATTATTATCCTAATTATGAAATCTATTCATGATGCGAGAAATGTCCAATAAAGAATATCTCCTCGGTTGATTGCCTTCGAATGAGGTACACAAACGGTCTATCAGCGATGAACTCGTACGATGGTCCGGACAGCAGTACGATGCGTCCTTCCGTGACGGCAGCAGCCGTGGTGCCTCCTTCGAAAACATTGATAACTGCACGTTGCCTCAGCTCAGAAAGCTGGGCTCCCTTTTTCACAAACACGTCGAAAGCATCCACACCGAAGACAGATCCCAGTCCCATCTTTTCCATGATGTCCTTCGCCGGAATTTTGGAGTTTATCGTAAATTTGGGAATCTCAATGTTTCCCTTTGTAACGCGCATTGCACTGTTCAGCTTCTTGTAGAGTTTCATGTTGAATCGCTTCATTAAATCTTCCAGGGATTCCTTGGTCGGCATAATCATCACCATCGAAAGGTCCGTATGCTCTTCGTAGGGTATCTCCAGCACCTTTAGGTTATCCACCTCAGCGTACGAGTAATCGTCCATTTCGGTCATCATGTCGATCTCGCGATCTCCGTTCACAAAATGGAATGTCCTCTTCCAGGGCACGGTCATGAACGGAATTTCCCACCGAGCGTTCAAAGTGATCGCGGTCAACAAAATCACTTGCTCGTCATCGCGGATATCGTCGGGATTTATCAGATCGGTAATCATTCCGTTGGTAGAGTGATCAACCCACTGGTTCACTGAATCAGCAACCTGCTGTTTTTGGGTAAAGTCAGTCGATTCCACTTGCACATCGAGGGCTTCCTGCAGCACTGGTAGAAACTCCGGATTGAGCTCTTCCTGGCTGTGGTAAACTTTGGATACCATTTTGAGAACATTGTTATTGGTACGACCGAGGAATCGGCGAAGATCCGGGATAAGTTGGTCGGCTGTCGGTGGTAATTCGAGGATGCGTTGCATATCGGTGGCGGCATTTTCACTGGCCACGTGGTACAGCAGGGCCAGCGTTGACTGGACGGATATCGGTGACATTACTGTATTTTCATTGGCGTTGAATGATTTCCGGAAGAAATCCAGAGTAAACTTGGTCGATCGAGTTGCAAAATCTACGGGAGAAAACTCGTAAGTTGATGGCTTCTTTGTAAATTTCAACAAAACTTCTCACCTTGTCCTTCGATAGCATATCCTTGAATGTGAGTTGCTGCGCAAGCAAATAACACTACGCAAGCCAACACCCTGTTTGATCGCACTGAGACTTTCATCCTGACTAGTAGTAGCGCACTAACGGTTGTTTCAACACTGAGTTGTAGATGATAGCTCGGCTTGTGGTTTTATAGCGATAAGGTTGTTCGTTGCCTGAGTCCAGCTCGTATAATAAAAAAAATCCCCAGTGAGATGGAAAAACATGAGCTCCTCCAAGGAAAGAAATAAAAAAAACGATGTACCTTATGTTTCAGAAGGTGGGAAATTTTGAGATTGGGTTTTTCCAAATTTTGCAGCATCGCGCGGGTCAATTTCGTGAACAACAGATAACATTGATGTTTGTTCTGAGGAAGAATAAAATTACTGGAACTCTTTACTGCTGTTATTAGTTATTTTATGTTTATGAGTTATTACGTGACAATAACATGAGGGGGAATTCGCATGCTAATAAATGTTATTCATATTTGCTTACTTGAAGTTTACAAAAAAGACTACTTAAAACGTTTATTTTACAGGCTCTTATTTATTGGGAATGCAAATATTCCTACAAATAACGGATACTGTTGAGATTTTTTCACAATCGCATACAGGAAGGGATGATCAGCATAGAACGTCGGAGTGGCACTTCTGCTGGTGAATGACATACCTAGAAAAAAAAATCAAATTATTACATGAATCGATATAAAAAATCTTCGCCAACTCACTGGAAACCGCCGCAGCTCGAGCCCCTCTCTCGTCAATCTCCACCGAAACGCTTTGCATGGCCTTATCCAGGGCCAGCTTCTCGTCCTTGAACACCTGAAACACGGACCACTCGAACGGTGCCGTCAGGTGCAACTTCCGGAAAACGTCGTTCACATTCACCTCGGCGGTGAGCTTGATCCGGGGAAGTTTAACGTGTACCGATTGTTTGATTCTACTGTTTTGTATTTTTTTGAAAGTTTCGTGATCCAGGTTTTGTACTAGCTGAGTCAAATTGCCACTTTTATCAACCGGGATGATCACCACCAAGGAGTAATCGCTACCAGTTTTGAACGGCAGTTCTATCGAGAGAGCGTTCAGCGGTTCATAGTATCCATAGGGAAGTTCAATGCTCCGAAGGTTCATCATATCGGTCATGAACGGCTGGCCTGTCCCGGTAGAGTAAAACAACTCCTTTCTGGTGTTTTTCAGCTCAAATCGATGTTGCCACTCGCTACGGAACGTGATCGCATTCAGCAGAACCAATCGGGTGTTGTCTCGAATATCACTAGACTTTACCACCCTAGTGACCATTCCCGAGGTCGTCCAGTTCGCCCAATCGTTGGCCTCCCTAGCCAACTGACCAACTTCCAACTGGGCACGTTTCTCAACACCCGCGTTAAAGTAGCGCACTCCAGCGGCAAAGTTCGGATTAAGGTCGCTCGTACCGTACACGTACACCTTGGTGCCGATTCGCACATCCCGGTCCATGGCCAGCAGCTGCAGCCGGCGCCGGAACTGCTCCAGCACCGCCGCCATGCTGACACCCTGCAGCCGAAGCTTTTGGCTCAGCTTTTGCATCGTAAAGTGACTGTTGACCGAACTTGCCATCATCGTCATTCCGGCGCGAATCACGAACGGCGAGAGGACCATGTTCTGGCGCTCGTGGAAGCTGGTCTGCGAAAAAATGGTGGAGGTTTGCTGCAGGATCAATTATAAGAACAGCAAACTTACCTTGACGACATCCCAGACAAAATCTGTGGTGAACAGATCTTGCTGAGTCGTTGAAGATGCAAAGGCAGCGAACAGAAATAACGCTTGGAAGAGCAACATTTTGTGAAATGGCAGGTGCAGTTCTGTGCATAGCTTTATATCGTTTCATTTTTGTTATTAGTACATGATTGTCGTTTACGACCAGCTGAATATAACAATCTAGTTCTAATACAAAAAGGTGCAAAAGAAGCAAAGTCTCTAAAACACCCTGCTTCTCCATGGCAACAGACCGGTTGAATCATCATGCAAACTTGCCTACCTTGGGCACACTTGGACAAATTTTCTACACAACTTCAACGCTCGATAGCGACTCCTAAACCTTAACCAATTTGTACCAAAATTGGCACATATACTTGCATAAGGAATAAAAAAAAAGTTCTCCCAGATTATTTTTTCTTGTCACACTAATGGAGACGCATGATTGTTATCGTCGATTCATATAAAATCGTTTCTTTTACTTTTATTCTTTTTACAAGTCACAAAATTTCTACAATAACCCACTTCATACATTATTTTCAAAGATAACTTTACTAGGGCTACCAAATCGAGCAGAATTATCCCTTAAACGTCCAACTTGGTGGATTTTGGCACATCAAATGATTCGATTTGGGCTTTTCTGTTTTTGTTGGCTCAATCAAATGTCCCACGATGATCGGCGTGAGCTCCTGCCGATCAAAAACGGTGAAGACAAAAGGTTCGTGGGCGATAAACTGATTTCCAAGATCTCGACCAGGAATGTTTTTCACTGAAAAAGCAATAATAAAAAAATATTGCAAAACAATTAATATTAAGGGGAATTATTACCTATTTGTCCAACTCCACTTTCAAACTGAATCGTCACTTTTTGCATAAATTCTCCAAGAGAAACCCCGTTTGGTGAATTGAATACCTTCCAAATTTTCTCCGTAAAAGGAGTCTTCAATCCCAAGCTTTTGAGTATGTTGCTACTCTTAAGTGACACTCTTATAATACTTTTCGGCATAATAATGGTCGTTTTACCTTCGTTCAACTTTTGATAAATCTCTCGAAACCTATTATGATCGTAATTCTTCATCATATTAGAGAGTGATCCGTCGATAGAATGCATCAGCAGACATGAATAGGGACTACCGTCCTTGAAAGGAACTTCAACAGCTGCCAAATTCCATTGCGAAAAATATCCGTACCGGAAGTATCCTTCAACTTGCATAAACTCTGTGTAAATTTGCTTGGATTTGCTAGCGTAAAAAGGGCACACTGTTGTATCACTTGGCTTAAACTGGTACTTCCACTGAGCACTCAATACAACAGAGTTCATAATGAGAAAATCCCAATCAACGTCGATATCATTGGGGCTCAAAAACTTTCTCATCTCATTATTAGACGCATTCCAAAACACTCCGTTCAACTTTTGCGTCATCTTTATCGCATGATCAGTTGCAACCCTCGTTTGAAACATCCTGCAATGGTCCATCGTTGATCTGAACATGCCGTCTAGCACGTGCTTTGTGCCCAATCCAGCGGCCAACGTGGCAACTCTCAGCTCATCACGACACTGAAAGCGCTCCCGTTGCAGGTCGTATCTGGTGTGAATTAGGTTAGTCCTGGGGAGCAGAATTGCCTTCTGGAACTCTTTGCTCAATGTATTTGAAGGCAACGAGACGTTTGAAAGACACGCGAATGCTTCCCTGATGTGGTATGGTGAGCTAATGATATTGGTTTCGAACGATTGACTAATCTGTAGAGAAAATGACGAATATTGATTTATGGAATGTAAAAGTGTCTGAACACATACCTGCTTGTAAAACTTCCAAGCAAACTCCGCTTGGTAATCCTTAGGTAGTTGCTTTGGAGAGTTCGAAACTATTCCTGGAGTGTAGAAAACAACTAGAAGTAACAACCAACGAAGCATCTTGAAACTATTCTAATTGTAGCTCATTTGTGAGATGGTGCTTTATACGATCTAGCTCTGTCTAGTTGAGAAATTACATCCATCTGATCAAATGTTTGTTTAATACTATCTATCTATTATATGTTAATATTGATTTAACAATGACGTAACATGAAGTATCGTAAATGTGTTGTATTACTATAGATTTATTGTGTACCGAAAGATTCAAAAATCCATAATAAACATTCCTTCTACCCGTCGATCAACATATCCATCAAACTCAAACATCTAATTTCAAGTTCCACGTTCCTCATTCCTCGGTTCACCAAAGAATATTGCTTATTTTTATTACCACCGACAGAACATTCCATTCCGTTGGAACGACGACTCCAAATTGCCGTTCGACACACCCCAGTCTTGCTGGATAAGTCTGGCCGCCATTCGGTCCCAAAGTCCAAGTCACGATTTGCTGCAAGTGATAAAGCGATTACGCCGTTTTGACGCCACACTCTCTCGTGGACCAAATCCGGCAGCCTCCGGTTCTCTTCATGGCCCGTTTGATCCGCACGGTTATTTCTCTTGCGGGGACGTGGGAAGCACATTTGCAGGTCGTGATCTCGATGCTTTCCAGATATATAAACTTCTCTACGGTGTACGGAAAATGCCCCCGAGGGAACATTTTCAGAAAGGAGGGGGGGACTCTCCTGTGTTTTGGCGCCCACACAGCTTGTGTAGAATAGGGTGGTTTAGATTTTAATTTCTTCAAGGTAAAATACCTTTCGTTGAGAGTTGTAAAAGTAGCTGTCGCTACTTAATTTTTAAGATTCACCAAAATTCAGTAACAAATATCAAATCTGTTACAATTGTTCAAGACCTTGGTTAATCACCCTAACGGCCTATTCAAAAAGGGGAGTACCTCCAGTTAACCCCCTTTGTGCTAAATCACCTAGTCTTAGACCCCGCGGACGGGAAAAATATCGCCGAAAAGGGAACACGTGTTCGCCGCGATAGAAAAGATCGACCTGAGTACCTCGGAAATATTGACAGTCATTATCGATAAACATCTTGAGATTTTTTGTTGCTGCCCCAACTCCATATCTCCGTCGCCCCTTCCTTCTACCAAATTCTTCGTTTGGAAGCTGTGTGTGATACGGCGGAAGACAAATTAGTAGGTAAAGGAGGAGTATAACGCCTCACGGGTCCGTGGTTTGGGAATCTTGCGCGCAAAAAAAAAAGATCACGAAATAAGCGGCTTACAGCGTTTTTGCCGGAGAAACCCGCAGGGCAAACTGTCTCTTCAAGTTACGGACCCGCAATGAAAGGCGTTCTCGCGGAATCAGGGCAAATTTTGCGATAAATCAAACGTCGTGGTCAACGGTGGAGACGTGATGGGGTCTCTGGAAAGGGCACATCCATCCCCAGCATCCAGCATTGTGGACAGACAGTTTTCTTTGTCTTTTTTGAATTTTGGAGAATCGTGACGGCTGGTCGCCGTTTAGGTTCGGTTTGAAACCATGCATGAAATGACGGTTATTTCGTGGTGGAAGCTGATCTGGAGGTTGGATGCCGAAAAGAAGGTTCAAATCGAATAAATTAGCATAACATTTGGTAAAATTGGACTATGAGTTTTGGTACAGAATGTCCACGCCTCCTTCCTCCCTTGTTGGTTTTGTGAAATGTGATCCATTTACCGAATTCGCCTCTGTGGTTGATGTAACGCAGTAGGCCTGGCCTGACAAAAAATGATCATCCAAAAAATTCTTTACTTTGTCGCGTCAGACACCATGCGTCTCCTCTAGGCAAAACATAATCGACGGAGACGCATGGTGAACTCTAGCTCATCCACGGCCTCCCCTAGCTGACCGTCATCAACCATCATCATTTTGGTCATTATCGCGGCACTGACCTGAAATTCAATCGCTCTCACCGCGCGCGCAGCTGCTATTTTTATCAGTCTCTCCAGCAGCGCTCCACAATCCATCCAGAGGACTGCTGCACTAATCCAGCGATGATCACTCTCCCGCGCTGGACTATTTTTAACCGCCCCAGAACCAATTGACGCCCCGTCACATGGGGATTGGCCGCGGAACCCCAGCGTCGTCGTCGCAGTCGGGGTGATTTGTTTTACGACCACATGTTGTTGTTTTTGATTAGTTCGCCGCACTATCAAGCCGTTATCACCTTTGACGCACACACACACACAGCTGACCATCCGCGTCGCCGCTTCAGTTACAGTTCAGTGTGCGATCGGGTCGGTGCAAGTGCGTTTCTGTTGGCTCTCTAATCCTAGTAGGCGAGGATGCGGCTCCTTGGATGGGTTACGGCAGCATGCGGCATCGTGGCCTGCTGCGGAAGTCAATTGCGGTTTCCGTACGGTGATACCAGCTTCAGTTTGGCCGTGTACAAGGTAGGCCATGGTTTGCCGGTTGAATTCGGAACGATTGTTGACTATCTCTACACGTTTCAAGGCCGCCTTCGACCCCGACCGGAATATTGTGGTGGCGCCGTTTGTTTTGCGAAACAGCGTCGTGATGCTGTACTCGATCGCGACGGATGCTGTGCGAGATAAGCTGCGGGAGGTGTTTGGACTGCCGACGAATTTTACGGAATTTTTGACGAATCAGAAGGAGCTGCACTACACACTTGGGGGTGGCGGTGATGGGTTCCGGATGAAGAATCGGATTATCGTGAACGGGTTCAGGGAGGTTGATGTACACATGCGGGATGTGATGAAGGAAGATCTGGATACCACGATCGCCTACTTTGATTTCATTCAACGGGAGGGGGTGGTGCGTCGAGTGAATCATTTTGTGAATTTCAACACGAACCGAGCTGTTGGCGGGATTGTGAAGATCGACGATGTTCCGAAGCATCTACAGCTGGTTCAGGTTTGTGCTGCTAGCTTTAGACCTCCGTTTGCGAGTTCGTTCGATCCGAAAGACACCAATCCGAGGGACTTCTGGAGTGGATTGATTGAGAAGCTGTACAGTACAATGACCATGTTCAAACGAGGAGACTTTCGGTTCTCGAGAATTCCGGAACTGGAGATTGAGGTGTTGGAGTTACCGTTTATCAAGTCCAGCGATGCTGTTATGTGGATTATGCTTCCGGATAGGGATGCCTCGCTGGAAGCGATCATGAAAGCTTTGGAGCCTGGTCACTTTGACGCAATCCAGGCGCATTTCTCGTTGAAACGAGCTGAAATCACGGTTCCTCTGTTCTCAATAGAGTCCGAATTCAACGCAACAGAGTTCCTCCAAGGAATTGGCCTTGATGTGCTGTTCAAGAACCGTGATCTGCGGGTTTTCGAAGACGTTGATTCATCTCTGGACAGTGTAATGCATCGAGCTGGTATACGTTTGCACGAGAAGACAGCGGATGCCGGTGGTGCTTCCGTAGTTCGGAGCTTTAACAAACGGAGTTCAATTTACCAGTACGTGGTGGCGCGTTCCTACCTCTTTGTAATAGTCAAGAAGACCAGCAAACAGATCCTGTTCATGGGTCATCTCCACAAGCCGGACGATTTGGTAGAAGTTTGAAACCTCAGGTGTAACCGTGTACAGTGCGATGTGATAAAAGCAGAAGTGGATCTTAATTAGAGTGCATTTTTATTCCAAGTAGAAGTCCGAAACAAAGGTCCCAACTCTCGGGGTTTGATTTCATCGCCCGCGGGAACCGGTTCCTCTCCAACAGCATCCCGGTTGAAGATCGGCCACAAAAGCGAAGAGACGCGCGAAGAATATCACAGCCAGCACAAAAGCACTCAACTTGTGCGGAATGCAGTCCGGCGCCATCGAGTCTGTAGGACACCTGCACGCCAAAACCCAACTTGGGTTCGTCGGGTTTGGCTTCTTTAAGTTGCTCTCCGGGGCCATGACTCTCGTTATTTATTCTGTTCGCTGCTCGGCGGCGGCGGTGACCAGCGCGTATACACTTCCCCCATATAAGGAAAGGGTTGTGGCCAGGGTTGGAACCGGCGCGGGAGCGGATTGAAATGCTTTATTTTTATGTGCGTTCTTCGCCCGTTTTGTGCCGGCTATCCGGACGGCGTTGCTGTGGTTGTGTACGCTCGTTATGGCCATGGGGAGAGAGCAGCATGATCACGCGGACAGTGGTCGCGAACCGTTGAAACGTCCACACCGACTACACTCATTTTGACCACCCTCAAACTCCCACCGTCCAGGAACAATGTCTCGTCTCACTTTATTACCGCATCGAACTCGCGCAAGGGTTAATGATTGTGGTCGGCCGGTCAGAGCGGTCGTGGTTGAAGTTCCTCCGATGATGATGACGGTAATGATCGCCCCGGTTTGATACGACGCCCGTTGGTGGTGCCCTTTTGCCGTACACCTTGATTTTGCGCGGGGGCGCCCTCCTGGAAAATCACGGTCTGCTCGGTGCTGTGAAGAAGGTAGTGGTTTCGACCAACGGCAACGCTGAGTGGCCATTACGGTTTGACCTTTTGTGGTCGCTGCTGCTGTGGTCGGTTCAAGAAGTAGGGTTTGCCAGAATGAGTCGCTCTTTTTGTTGGGAATTTGCCAATCGCGGAAATTGGCTCCCAGAAGAAATCACGCAATGAGGTGAATAACTAATCAAGCTTTAATTTGCGCAATTGCTTTTGCTTGAAATTTTGTGAAATTAGCTTGTTATACAAAAAATAAGCTTAAATCTTCAGAAATAATAACTACTACAAAAGTAATCTAAAACAGTCATGGAGACGCGTGGTGATTGAATCGATTTAATGGTTGTTTAGATTTATTTGTTTAGATGTTATTATTCAGAACAGGGGTGCCTACTACGACTACGACCCGCGGGCCTGATTCGGCCCATGAAATAATGTTATGCGAATAGCGACGGGCCCTAAATATTTTTTTATTCTTTTAATGTTATTCAAATTAGATTTGAAGATCTAGTTATAGATTTAATAGATAGATAATAATAGGTTTCAAATATGAAGGCAAATTTTTCAAATACATAGCTCAAAGCCCATTTGTCATGTTAAAAAATCAAAATTAATTTTGAAGTGACTTGAATTGAATTGAAAAAAAAATATTTTTGACCCTCTACAGCCCATTTTTTTAGATTTTTTTATTTTTCCCGTGTTTATTAAGTCATTTTGAGCAACTTGTGTTCTAAGAAAAACTATACTTCCATTGTTTTATGTTTTTGTTGTTTTAATTTTAGTTTATGTTTGTTTTGAGTAGTTTTTGGCCTACCACTTAATTTAATTTCATTTTGCCTTTCTAATTTTTCACATTTCAACAGTCACTTTTTTGCATGTTTTTTGATGATCATTTTAATTGTAAAAATGCGTAGAGGCATAGTATGCGACTCTACAAAAATTACTGCAAACTTCTTTTTACTGAAAATTTAGTAAATGTTAGTTAAAAAACACAGCCAAAGTTCACTTATGACATTTTTAAAAACAACCCTAAATTTTGCTAAAATTTGAAGAGAAACTGTTCTTCTTTCCAATGCTTTTTAAAGATCAAAAATTAGTTGAAAAATATATTTTTGGCGATTTTTTAGATCGAAGCCCGTCTAGAGGCGAGGTTAGGTTGTAGAAGGTTAATGAAGTTTTCAATCATGGCCAAGTATTAAAGATCGTATATGTTTGAAGATCTAACATCCCTATCATAAACTAAGAGTTCTCAGATTAAATTTATGAATCATTTATACTATTTTTAATATTTGGGCTAAACATAAAAAATACAGTTTAAATATGAAAAAGGCTGTTTTAATTTACTGAAAAAAGTGCGCTTGGTAATTTTTTCAATATATTCAACGATTAAATTAAATTAAAAAGACTGTTTAAAGCTAATGTAATTTTAATTGGAACCACTCTTGAGTTTCAAACCAATTACGAAGCTCCAAATGATCCCATCAATCTGGTGTCAGCGTCAACAATCCTTTACCGGCAACCGGTAATTTATCTTCGATTCATCATCCGCGCCAGGACATCTTCATCTTCAATCCGGACCCCGTGGTAATTTTGGAATATTTTAAAAACCACGTCGGCCTTAGATTGCTACAATAACTCTCCGTGGGAGAACGACGCACACGCACTTAATGGGGGGCTGCGGGCCTTGACATCTACATTAATTCCTATCCCGCCAAGAAGACCCTTTTCCAGCGGTCCATTTTTCATCTCTTTTCTGATGATGGCTTTGCGGTCGCCGGTCGGGTGAAATTTATTATTTCTTCAAGCTTCTCTTCCTGCCAGGGTGTTCAGATCAGATCTTGGGATGACTCCAAAAATATTCAAATTAAATCCGAAGAAGCACGACGGCGGCTATCATTAACCCTCACGGGGTGCGCGCGCCCGCAAAAGCTCTCAGAAGCCCCCAAAAAGGCACCGAGTTAAGCTCCGTCTTCCTGGATCGCATCACCCCCTTAAAACAGTGACTTTGGTGCCCGCGCGATCACCACCGATCCCATAAATGATGACCGTGAAGCTTCCTCTCTTTGCTGGAGACTCAGCTAGGGGAAGTTGGGGTCACTTGGATTTGAGTTGAGTTTACGCTGAAAGAACAAATTTCAAGTTACCCTAGTGTTTGCTACAGTTGAAAGATAAAAAATCTCCAACCTGAACAACCAACGTCCGGCGTGGATGCTGCCAAGTCACCGAGGTCTCGAGAAGTCCAAGTGGTCAGTCCAAACTCGTTCTTTTTCTTTGTTCTTTACGCTGAGACGCTGGAATATGATGCCGGTGTGGAGAAAGAGGAGAAATTCCATCATTAATTTTAAGGTCAATTTTAACGACTTGACTTTTGGTTGGTCAAGCCGTTTCCTCCGGGCTCTGGCGGACAAAACGTGACGATGATTCAGAACTTATTTGGATAGCGTCTCTTCTTTTTTTCTGTTGTGTTTTACCCTGAGACAAAGACCATCAGCCGACCTTAAGATGAATGTTTTCCACACAGCAAAAACAAATCCCACATCCTCGAGTAAATTACCAGCGGTGTCGGACCGGTTCAACTTCCGCCAGGCCACGGAGTTAATTTGGGTTTGCCAACCCCCATCGTAAAAGGGTTATTTCGGTGGTCATTATGGCGCGAGCTGATTATCGAAATCATATCAATAAATTATTAATCCGATCGACGGGAAGCCGAACCTCGGTGGCCATCCGGTTGATCTTAAGGCGGTTGAAGACGCGGCTGTAAGTTGCTCATCAGGTCGGCAAAAAAGCAACCAAAAAAATCTGCCAGCTTTAATTTCAGCCCCTTGGGGTCCCATTTCATGAAATTTTTTGATGTAGGTCAACGCAATTTGTCATGACTTGTCATCGTGGAATGATGTCGCGCTCTCGTTGCCCGTGGCGGAACCGTTCTTTGAATGCAAAATTAAGGGCAGCGACACGTTGTACTGAAATGGGAAACTAAAAACAGGTCCCAATATCGTTCTACCGATGGTGCTTTATTTTTATGAAAGCTGCCCAGAATGTCGAAAAAAAGCAGTTAGTTGGCCTCGTTGTTCGCAGGATGCAATCAATCATTGTTTGGTTTAATTGGCTTTAAAATGATTGGCATTTTTTTACGTTCATCAAAATATTGTGTCATTTAATTTATTGTGAATACAAAGAGACGAGTTGTTCCTTTTAATTCCGCTATATATTTTTAATATCTTGTAAAGATATTAAAAATATATAGCGGAATTAAAAGGAACAACTCGTCTCTTTGTATTCACAGTAATGCATTCTGCTAAAACGCTCAACCAAACCACAATTTAATTTATTGTTTTTCCTCTTGGAAATGAAAATTTGTCCCATGTGCACTTAAAGGCAATGAACGAATTTTCATAGAAACATCTCAAAAATTAAAATAAAACACATTGGACCTCTATACAGTTATACCCAGGGCTGTGGAGTCGGAGTCGGAGTCGGAGCCGGAGTCGGTGGAGTCGGGTCTTTTAGGGGACCTGGAGTCGGAGTCGGAGTCGGAGTCGTCAAAACTCTAACATCTGGAGTCGGAGTCGGAGCCGGAGTTATCTTAAATTAAACAAAAAATATGTTTTTTTTTATTGTTCAGTATTTCCTATAGAACAGCTTAATTTGCAAAACATCTTATATTTTTAATTGATTTATCAGATGCCATTGTGTTTTTGAAGCTTTTTATTGTGATTGAAAAGCTCTTATTGTGTTATTACGCTATAATCACTAAATGATAACCTCTTCCTCAAGTATGCAGTATCATAATTTAAAAAAAAAAATAATGGTTTTGTAGTCAGAAATATCTAATTGATTCTTGAATGCTTCCTTTTGCCTATATTTATGTTATTTATATTTTGAATTAATCATTGATTGTTGATGTTGATGTTGATTTTAGTAAAACTATTTTGATATCGTTGCAAATTATCGTTGAACAAATCTCAAGAATTCAGTACAAAAATGAACTAATAAAAAAAATTATAGAACAAAATGTAGGATTTTAATTTATTTTTCAAATATTATACAAAAAATAAAATCAAAATATTATCAACTGGTACGAATTTTCTCAAACTGTATGTCCCACGCCAATATGACGCAAGGTGATAATCATTGCATAACAATGTACCTTAAAAAATTAAATATTTGTGACCTAGAAAATATTTTACTTGTGGATATTTGTTTTTTTATTATATTTTAAGTTTTTTCAAATATTTTGATGGAGGCGCAAGATCATTCATAAAGCTTCGTTTTAGGTGAAGATTCACAAAGTAACATGCGCCTCCTTTTTAAAGTATATAAAATTTTAAAATTAAAATTAATTAAAAATTTCCAGGGTAAAATATTTTCCTTGTCACAGATATTTGAAAAGGACATCTTAAGCGTCCTTTTTACGAAGAAATTGTTTAGATATTGCGCCATTCTCACTAACTTGGACTGCGCACTAAATTATTGCTATCGATCGCACTATTGCGACTTGTCAAACTGGCTTGGGAAATTTTAATTTTCTCAATAAAATGATCAAAGCGAGCCGATGTTGTTCACCTATCAATCGCAATTTTAAAGTGCGAATGGCCAGTTTGGTGGAAACTGTGACTGGAAATGTAAATAAACAACTGCTGGTTGCCTAGTTTTTGGAAATTTTGTTGTCAAATGTGCGAGAGAAAAGTGCGGGCCAAATCCAAGTTACAGTGCAAGGATCAATACATTGATTTGCAATAATATTCTCCTTCAGTCATGGCGAAATGTCCATGTACGTATTAAAAAAAAAAAACAAAAAAAAAATTCGTTTAAAATTGTCATTTTAAAAACAAGGTGCCTGTCACTGTGCTTCTTACAAATGTCAGCCTGAAAGTGAGCAAATTGAATTTTGATGTTCAATAGATCATTAAGGCCAAGTTTCTTTTAGTTATTCTTTCAAAAATAACAATTTAATATTTAAATTTATAAGCTTTGAAAAAAATATTTTCAAATTTGAGGTTAAGCAAATAAATCCAAATTTACTTACAAAACTGTTCTTCTCAAAATGCCTCTAAAACTGAAGATATTTTTTGATTTCTGGTTCCATAACGTATAAAACTTGTAACCTAGAAACTTTTTTTCCGTTTATTTACTTTACTTTACTTTTACTTAACTTATTGTTCTTGAGAAAAACATGACGCTTAGAGAGTATTCAAATAATCCTATTTATCAATGTTTTAAAAATAATTAACTAATAATAGTTAACTAACTTTTGAAACATTTAAAATTATGTGGAGTCGGAGTCGGAGTCGGAGCCAACCATTTGTTGAAAGCTGGAGTAGGAGTCGGAGTCGGAGTCGGCTAGAGTTGGTAGGCCGGAGTCGGAGTCGGAGCCAACCATTTGTTGAAAGCCGGAGCCGGAGTCGGAGTCGGAGTCGGCTAATCTGAGAAAGCCGGAGTCGGAGTCGGAGTCGGAGTCGTTTGAAATATGACCCGACTCCGCAGCCCTGGTTATACCTATGAAAAACAGAACTTGTTGTGAAATACAAAAAGTGGTTGCCTGTCCTGTACTGGTAGAATTTGTTTTAATTCCCTTTAAACAATTTCTAAGCAACCTCAGCTGATGATTGTCCATCATCACATATACATGACGAAATCCAGTCTGCAACCCGCTAAGATCACCAACTCCATGCGAATACGAATATAAGTAGAAGGTTGCAAATATTCGTTCAAGTCTATGCCGACTTAAAGAAAGAGGAATAAGTAAGAAAAATTCAATGTTACATTTTTTTAAATATTTAACTATTATAATGAAATCCCAAATGTCTTTACTTTTCAGGAAAAAAAATAACATGGAACAAAACACGGAGAAATGGGAGGGGGAGGGTGGCAAAAGTTATAAAAAAAATCAAATTTTAAATTCTAAGCTTACTTTTTATACATACAGTTCCAAAAATTGCTAAATACATTTGTTTAGTAGTATTGGTGGAGCAATTGATACTATCAAAACATGTAAGAATCCTGATTTTGAACCAAATTGGACTTCCCCTTCTATTTTAGAACCACCTCAAAGTTTTGCAACTATCATATTTTTTTAAAAAACCTCTTTTTCAAATGGCAATATCTCGGAAACATAAAATGATAGAGCAAAACTCGACAGTTATTATTAAAGCAAATTGCTAATATTTATTTCGAATTTGTACATTTTTGTGTTGTGATGCGAAATGACTTATATTTCAAGTTTCACTTTTTTTGCAATCTGTGAGCCCAAAATGCATCATCTGTAAAAGCTCAAAATTGTGCCATTTGAATCAAAATGTAAACACAAACATAATACAATCTATTTGAAATAGCTTAAAATCGGTAGTATAAATAAAACCTCAATTGAATAATTAATTTAAAAAATAATTGTTTTCTTCCAGATTTTTTGGAAAATTTTGTACTGGGACAAACAAATAAAATAAAATCAGCTTTTTAATTTGACTCGTTTGAATATTAACGTAAGCTTATTTACTATTCAGGTTTCTACCACACTGAAAAAAATATTCTATTTTCAGTTATGAGCAATGTAATTAATCTTATAACTGTAAGCCCATACATTCAATTGAAATGTGGTCAAAGGCAAACTTATGGAAAATTTGACGAGCTTTCCGGTAAAAATACTAACGAGACTGAAAAATCAAGTCTGTCATACAGAAATTGCCAAAACCACTAAAAAACCTATCTTTTCAACATTTTTATTTTTAAAACTGCTGTATCTTCACAAGGATTGGACATAGGACAATGGTCAATATGGAGACTTTTATGTAAAATTGTCTGGGGAATCGATTCCCATTATCGGTTTTTGAAAATTTTGATGTTTAGACCACTTTTCAAAAAAACAGTTTTAGTAAATGATTTTTTTTATTTTTTAAGGAGATAATTTTTATACTTAAAAATTGAAAAATCTCATAAAATTGGCGTGCGTTTTTCTTTCAGTGTATTTTTTTTCAAAAAGCTCGTCTAATTTCCTACAAGTTTGTCTTTGACCACTTTTTGATACGGCTTCGAGATACAGCAATATTTAAATTAAAAAATAAAAAATATAGAAAACTCTTACGCCCTTCTAAAATGTCATTTTCGAGTGCAAATGGCTCCTTATACACAAAAATGGCCTTTATAGGCCTAGGATAACATGTCTAAAAAGTTTCATTGAAATCGGATAGGGTCGGGAACAAAAGTACCAGAAAAAATCCTGATTTGAGCTGGAATTGCTCTATTTTAAATGCCACTACTGGTTAAAGAAACCAAAATTACAGTTTGTCTTTCTATTGAAACAAATTTTCAACAAACCTGCACGCAAGATTTTTAAATTCACCCTCGGGACCTCCATTAAGGACGATACAAACAGGCTGTGAGTGTGGCCAATAAACGGACAACAAACGAGCCCCGGTCATATAATCTGATTATAATCAAACATTTTATGCTGGCCTGCCCGGTATGACCACCCAGGTTTGTTAGTCGCACATGCACACAAGTTATATAAACATAAATGATAATAACAATAATTGCATCTGAAAGATGTCCGAGAATCCGCGATTGCCACCCAGTGCGATGAAGTTGATTTCTTCCTTTAGAAGGGGATGCTGGGGTAAATGGGGCCATAAAATGGCGGGAAGGTATTATAAAGTGAACGGAAATTAGAGATATTGAAGGCGTTGCAGTTGTTAGGTTATGATTGACGTTCGTAGCGGGTATTGTCGGTGGGCAGGATCGTCGACTTGAATAGGTCTTCTGGCCAGGGAAGTCTGGATGTGGACCACCATCGGCGCGGCTGTTGTGCGCAGTGTGTCCAATTTCATTACGGTTCCATTTTATTCATCACGTACACGTCGATCGAGATTTTTTTTTTCTTCTCATGTCTGAGAAACGTGCTGGACAGCTCCACAAAAAAGGCTGTATCCAATCGAGCTAACCGAATAAATATAACAAAAATCACGACCACCTCCGCGTCATTCCCCAATTCCCAGAGAGGTGGGCCCCCAAAGTGACCGACCACACCGACTGACGCTTTTTGAGACATCGCGCGCGCAAGAAAAGACGTTTTTCAGTCGCTTTTATCACGTTTATTTGTAACACGATCAACAACACCGTTCCAAAAGATCTGATGCTGGGGTCCGTTGAGCGGTTTGAGATTTAATGACTTCACCGGTGCCGCGGGTTCACTCCGAGATGACCTGACCGACGACGCGGGGGACCACCAGGATCGAGCTCAGCCTTATTTTTTTTATATTTGTTGAGTTATTGCATCACACGTGCACCTCTAACCAACACTCGCCGAGGCCTGGTGGACTCTGTTTGGTTAGGGTCCTAAAGTGAGAAAATAACAACAACAACAACAAAAAAAAGTGTTGAAACTCAGGAGTGGCCACCGACCGAGAGAGGTGTCTTGAGCCCTTTCGAAAACTGAACGCGTTTTCGACGGGTCAAGTGTGGAACAAATTGATTAGTTTTAATTTAATAAAATACGATTTGCTTGCCCACTGGTGCTCGGTTTGGTAGGCACGGCGACGGCGGTGGACCAAGTGTGGACAGATATCGGGGGTGTTGAACGGCAATTTCAGGACCTTACGGTAGGCGGTAATTTCGTTGAAAAATATGTAGTGGCATTCGCCATGCTATTTGGCACGTGATTGCGGGGAAGTTTATGGAATAGCTAGATCAAGTTTAGTATAATAACTTCTTGCGCGTTCAATAAATATGATTTATAATTTTATAGCATATTTTTTTGTTTATTAAAGCTACATACATTTTTATGAGTCAAAAGAAACTTAATACAAACTAAATATTAATTTGATTCAAGCTATCATTTTTATTCAGTATAGGGTAAAATTTCCAAAAAAGAAATGCAATTTTTTATCCAAATCTTTGGCCAAATCTTAACCCAAGATAACGTTCCCTGAATGCCCGTTTCCATTCACCATGATTAAATCCCATAAGAATGGAGTCCACGTACACTACAAGGTACTAAAAGATTGCCGAGATGCAATCATTGTTACTTTAATCTCCGATGCCCGATCAGCATTGTTAAATAACCAACCATACCAACAATTATAATAAATAACCGAATATGGCCAGAACAACAAGCCTCCGATCAACTGAGAGCAGAGAAAAAAAAACCTCCGACCGCGAGGCTTGGCCGCCGTTTTTGGGCGAAGATGAAACCGAGATGCAGCGCAAACGATCCCCGAGGAAGGAGCGATCACAAACATAACAGCAACAAAAAACAGGCATAAAAACAAAAAATAAAAGCAAGTAGAAAAATGAGCGTTGAAAAAAAGGCAACAAGTTTCGAACGCCGGACGAACACCTGAGAATTTTTGGTGTGACCGAAAAACTTTCGGAGCTTGGGGGCAAAAGGAAAAAAAACCAAGACGAAGGAATGATGGTCAAAGAAGAAGATGAAGACGAGAAAGAAGATGATGAATACGGTGGATGGAGAGTGGAAGAGAAAGAGATAAAAATACATGACGCTACCTTTGAGGTCTTTTCGGGGGCAGCAAAGGCGCACACCGAGGTTTCGTCGTCGTCGTCGTCGTCGTAAGAAAAGATTCAAAATCAAGGAATGCACGACAATGTTGAAGTGATGAGCTAGAAGAAGAAACCGCCTTTTTGGGGTCCTTCCTGTATAATGTTGCACTAAGATGAACGAGATTGTGCGGTTGTAAAGCAATATTTTGTAATTATTTCTTTGGAGCAATATGAAAGAATTTTTACAATTCCGTCGTGAAACTGCTTACTTTTCCTGTCTTTCTTGAACGACGAAATAGCCTACTTTTCTGTACCAAAAATAACAGAATCGAATAGCAACACTTTTCAAAATAAATGCTGAAAAGTTCTACTTTTCAGTACTGAAATGGGTGCTGAAAAGTTGAACTTTTCAGCATTTGTTTCGAAAAGTAACACTTTTCAACATTTTTTTTATTTAAACGATTTATTGACAAAATACATAAAAATTTTACTTAAAATTTCACTCAATGGGTGTTTTTCGGATTTGCAAAAAATGTTGTATGGAACTCGTTGCAAAACTTGATTTTTTCAGCACTCTTCGTATTTATCCAACTCGGTGAACCTCGTTGGATAAATGTACGACTCGTGCTGAATAAGTCCTCTTTTTGCAACTTGTTGCATAAACTACTATTTCAGTACTAGGGGAAATATACCCATTCTAATCACACTAAGCCGTTCGACCAATTCTCATCACTTTTGCCGTTTTCCGCTATTAAATCAACATTTTCAGATGTTTCAACAATGTAGAGTTGCTTGCTCACTTTTATTTGAGCTATTTATTACTTTGGAACAGTCAAAAACACTTTATGAAAGCTTTAATTCATGTTCAAAGTGCTGATAGGCCGATAATAGAAATAGGCTGAGAAAGGGTATAGTTCCCCTACTAAAAATTTTAACCGTTAAAAAAGAGGACGATGTCAAAAATCGACGACTAGTCTCCGACGACTAGATTTCCGTTAAATTTTGACAGATAAAGGTTTTCTTTAGGTTTGGTCTAAAAGGTCGAGTCCAAAGGTTTTAAACAGTTTAATTGACCATATATATTGCTATAGCTGGTACGTAATGTTTGTATGATCCCATAGTCGTTAATCGGCAATTGAAAGAATTTTCCGACTAACAATTTATATATCAAATTTGGCTATGCGATGTCCTTTGAAAAACAGAAACTTTATTGCCTAGAAGTAGTCATTTTTGACGGAAAAAAAAAATGAAATTTTACGACATGACAATTACAAAACATTGAAATTACGAAGATTCCACCGTACTTTAAAATCTACTAACAAAAACACAAATATGTGTTGTTTTAGAATAATTGTATACGCTTAAGTTACTGAATAAGTTCAAGAATACAAAATATAAACCCTTGACACAAAATATTCATAGAACAAAAACGAAATCATTTTGTGAAAGTTTGTAAAATTTTCTTCAGCTGAATTTACAATTCAGCCATCCTCATTTTAAAAGTTTAGTTAATATAGTGCTGATATACTCAAAAACGAAGCACATCTTAAACAACAAATGTAACAATAGTAAGGCCGTTGCAAATATTTTTCGAAGTTTATGTGTATAATGCATTTTAAAACACTTTTTTCATTCAAATGTTGAAACCGAGGCTTGTAATTTTTTTTTTTAACTTTAACCTCGATTTTGGTAGGAGTCAAGGGTCATAAACTTCAAAAAATATTTTCAACAGCCTAAAGCAGTACAATAAAATCGGTTTCGGAGGATTTCAGTAAATGTAAAATTTATGCATTTCAAAAAAGTTTAGGTGAAATTCTTTTTAAAGCATTTCAAAAGGGCGTCATATTAGTGTTGATTCCAAAATCCTCGAAATATTTTTTTTAAATTACAAAATTTCACAAATGCACAGCAACCAGAGGTCCGATCTTTAATGTCTCTTATGCGACTTTGTTGAAAATTTGCTCAACTCTTCGATAAAAAATATTTTCAGGAATGGATAATCATGGACACTTATTTAAAAATTCTAAAATTTGAAATTTACAGTTAAAATAACAAAATTGAAAGTAATTTTTGAATTCAAAATTAAATATTCATTGAAAACTGAAGTCAAATTAATTTTAATAAAATCGCCAACTTGGTGGAAAATTTTTGGTCTTCACTTTTCTATGGCTCAAAAGATGACATTTTTTATCCCCTAAACCATATTAAATAAATTCGAAAATAAAAAAAAAATATGGTTATTGGGAATCTATTTATTTGTCAAAAAAAGTGATACAAACATTGCGGAAGACACCAAACCGATCAAAAATTCCTCCATAAGATACAGGTTTTCGAATATTTAAGTACCATTTCTGTATGGACAGCTGCCAAATTTGTATCGCGCCTTGTATGGGTGACACAAAATGGCTTCTTGGTCATAAAGAAGGCCCACAAGAAGTTTGAGCCAAATTAAAAATAATGCAAAAAAACTAAAATGCAGGAAATCGGTCGATTTCGTAGAGAATTGCTCATGTGTACTAATTTGCTTTTGACTTCACATTGTATAATCCATGGCCATTTTCAAGCTATTTCCACTGAAAATTTACAATCAATTATCTGCATTTCGTAATGTATTGTTATAAACAGTATCTTCAAAAAATAAGGTCTAAACTGAATGCATAATATTTACAACTGTTTACCTAAATTCCATTTAAAAATCTTATGAAGTGCTTGAATAAAAAAACGGGTTAAATAGAAAATTTTAAAGTAGAATATTTTGAATTTTGCGGAATATCACGGTATTTTCCTATTTTTCAATAATTACGCGGCTTCCGCAATATCACGAAAAATCATGGCATTGGCCATATTTTTTTTAATGAACTTAAAATGAACTGATTTATTTATCAAAGTTTTTTTTCATTATGGGAACAACACTGCCAAGTGATTTGAAGACACATAATTTAAAAACGTTCATCTGTTCGTTCGTAGTTTCAGTTTAAATTTAAAGATTTCATACAATTTAAATGTAATTTATTTGTTTTGAAAACTAGAAAATGCTGTCCTTTTTTACCGCTCTGTAGGGAAACCAAATCAAATATTGTATCCTAAAAGGGAATATTTTACGTAACAAAATGTCTTTAAAAAACTAACTTAATCCACCTATGTGGTTGGAGCCTTCCTCACAACAATGGCTGTACACAAGTTTCATCTATTTTTTAGATCCGGCTTCCAAAAAGTACATCGATATCACTTAAGTGGGCATATCTCGAGACAGGGTTGCCAGATCTTCAATGTTATGGGCTCGTTGAAAAGGCCTTTTGATAATCTAACCAAGAATGGGTCGGATGGTGGATCCGGACATAGTTTACATACATTTAAGTGAGATCCGGCTTCAAAAAAGTACATCAATATCACTTAAGAGGCCATATCTCAAGACAGGGTTGCCAGATCTTCAATGTTTTGGACTCGTTGGAAAGGTATTTTGATAACCTAACCAAAAATGGGTCGCATGATGGATCCGGACATAGTTTACATACATTTAAGTGAGATCCGGCTTCAAAAAAGTACATCAATATCACTTAAGAGGCCATATCTCGAGACAGGGTTGCCAGATCTTCAATGTTTTGGACTCGTTGGAAAGGTCTTTTGATAACCTAACCAACAATGGTGGTTGGAGCCTTCCTCACAACAATGGCTGTACACAAGTTTCATCTATTTTTTAGATCCGGCTTCTAAAAAGTACATCGATATCACTTAAGTGGGCATATCTCGAGACAGGGTTGCCAGATCTTCAATGTTATGGGCTCGTTGAAAAGGTCTTTTGATAATCTAACCAAGAATGGGTCGGATGGTGGATCCGGACATAGTTTACATACATTTAAGTGAGATCCGGCTTCAAAAAAGTACATCAATATCACTTAAGAGGCCAAATCTCGAGACAGGGTTGCCAGTTCTTCAATGTTTTAGACTCGTTGGGAAGGTATTTTGATAACCTAACCAACGTCGGGTCGGAGAGTGGAGCCGGACATAGTTTGCACACATTTAAGTGAGATCCGGCTTCAAAAAAGTACATCAATATCACTTAAGGGGCCATATCTCGAGACAGGGTTGCCAGATCTTCAATGTTTTAGACTCGTTGGGAAGGTATTTTGATAACCTAACCAACAATGGGTCGGATGGTGGATCCGGACATAGTTTACATACATTTAAGTGAGATCCGGCTTTAAAAAAGTACATCAATATCACTTAAGTGGCCATATCTCGAGACAGGGTTGCCAGATCTTCAATGTTTTGGACTCGTTGGAAAGGTCTTTTGATAACCTAACCAACAATGGGTCGGATGGTGGATCCGGACATAGTTTACATACATTTAAGTGAGATCCGGCTTCAAAAAAGTACATCAATATCACTTAAGAGGCCATATCTCAAGACAGGGTTGCCAGATCTTCAATGTTTTGGACTCGTTGGAAAGGTATTTTGATAACCTAACCAACGTTGGGTCGGATAGTGGAGTCGGACATAGTTTACATATATTTAAGTGAGATCCGGCTTCAAAAAAGTACATCAATATCACTTAAGAGGCCATATCTCGAGACAGGGTTGCCAGATCTTCAATGTTTTGCACTCGTTGGAAAGGTCTTTTGATAACCTAACCAAAATGGGTCGCATGATGGATCCGGACATAGTTTACATACATTTAAGTGAGATTCGGCTTCAAAAAAGTACATCAATATCACTTAAGTGGGTATAACTAGAGACAGGGTTGCCAGATCTTCAATGTTTTGGACTCGTTGGGAAGGTATTTTGATAACCTAACCAACGTCGGGTCGGATAGTGGAGCCGGACATAGTTTACATACATTTAAGTGAGATCCGGCTTCAAAAAAGTACATCAATATCACTTAAGTGGCCAAATCTCGAGACAGGGTTGCCAGATCTTCAATGTTTTGGACTCGTTGAAAAGGTCTTTTGATAACCTAACCAACGGTGGGTCGGATGATGGACCCGGACATAGTTTACATACAGTTAAGTTAGATCCAAATATATGTGAAAACACATTTTTATACATAACTTTTGAACTACTTATCGAAACTTCAATCTGTATAAAACTCGATCTATGGGACCCTAAACCAAGTCGAATGCAACAAGTTCGGGTCAAATCGGTTCAGCCAGTGCCGAGAAACATGAGCTAGTTTGTTGGTCACATACATACATACACACACACATACACACACACATACACACACACATACACACACACATACACACACACATACACACAGACATTTGTTCAGTTTTCGATTCTGAGTCGATATGTATACATGAAGGTGGGTCTACGACGTTTTTATACGAAGTTCATTTTTAGAGCAGGATTATAGCCTTACCTCAGTGAGGAAGGCAAAAAGCCATTTAAAGCTCGTTTTGTTTATTGGCCGTTATCATTCAACCTATCCAGCTTCCAAAATGTGATAAATAATACAACCCCCAGACACAGGTCTCAAACCCCTAATTTTTCACGGTCCATCTCCCGCCAAGAGTCGATGAGTCATTCCGTGTGCCTTTAAATATTATGATCCCCGGGACCTGTTTCCCCCGGTGATCAGAGATTCTCATGTGGTGATGATGCTACCGTTCGATTCTAGCTTCTACCTGCCGGTCCTTCCCGTCCAAATTTAAATGGAACATCGTCCAACAAATCACTATCCTCTCCTTCGTTCCCGAGCCGGATGATGGAAACGATTTTTTTTTTGTCGTTTTTCGAGTCCTTCGCTGTGTTTTTTTTAATTGGAGAGACCCGTTGCTTGCGGGCACTTGGCCCCGGAGGAAACCTAAATCAACCGTGTAAACGTTGGTTCTAGGGGTTTGTTTTAAAAGGACGAACATTTGCGTTAAGTTTGGTGCTGGATTCCGAAACTGGAACCCTGAGTCAGATGGTTAACTTATGGTAACGTACAGATCATTGATTGCTTTAGCATGTTGTCGTTGAAATTCCAATCACGGTACAGTTGGATGCATTTATGAATACTCAAAACCCGAATGAACGTAATATCTTGAATGAAAAAGTATCGAATTTCGTTCAGGTGTTCGTCTGTTGGTTTTTTACTGCCTCCTTGGGCTATCTCGTAACGGAGCAAAAACAGCCAGATTGTAGATGTGGTTAGAAAGGCTGGTATTAATTACCACACTTTCCGCTCTCCTAAATACGTTTCCAATATCAGTTGTCTCGAGAAGGTAATCTCTCATGCACCCGTGTGAGAACACGTTGAAACCACTGCAAAAAAAACTGAACTCGTTTTCAATGAATCTCAGCTTCATTACAGCTCACTGCAGCAAAAAAGTGCACCAAATTTGGGCACTTGAACGCGTCAAGACAACAAAAGACTTGAACACGCCCAGACGACGAACCCGGTTTCAAGCCTCTCCAAGTCGCTTAGGCACAAAAGACAAAACACCGCGTCATCGACAATGGAATGCTCGTTGAGCTTTCGAGCCGATCCCCGCCGACTAACCGACAAACAACCATTATATTCAAAAATTTGCCAGAGCTAAAAGGCAACAAACAACAACTAACAGAAAAAAAAAAGCGATCTCTTCCTTGGCGCCAGTAAGTCGCGATTTAAGACGGAATGAAGCCAAAGGGTAAAACCAAGAAAGCTGAAACACTCGAGTCGACGTCAACGACGGGAGAGATCCGAGCACCGAGATCTCCAGCAGGGCAAGGATTCCTGTACGGTGCGCGGCTCCAAAATCTCCGACCTATTTGCTGTGGCCGTTTGAGAAGAGGAGTTTGCAAAAAAGCCCGAAACCCAGCAGGATGGACATTTATGGAAGTTGATTTGGAATTCAGGTTTATTTTTTGGCTTCCCGATAGTGATACTTCGTTGCCACTGAGTATTGTCAGTTATTTTTGGAGATTTAAATTGGTTTTAGATCTTGTCAGCAGTTTGAAGATAGAGCAGAACATTTTCAACCAATAAGTTCTAATGACAGGAAAAAAAAGATTCAATCTTAAAATAAAGTTAAAAGTTAAAACAATACATACTAAGAACCCTTTACTCAAATTATTGAAAAAAAACTTGCACAACTTAGCAAATTTCATTGCATAAATTATTAAGCTTCAAACAAGTAAAACAGAATAATATTAAACCGGACCTTCCCCAGGACTGTGATTTAAACCGCGCAATGAAAGTTGTCTCCACGGCCCAACCCCAAACAAAAAGGGCCTCCAAAAAACCCCCACGAAACTGCATTTCTCACACATTGTGGGAATCCGGACAGGTTTTCCTCCGGCTCGGCGGAACACCTGGACACAAAACGGGCGTTGCAATCATCCGTGCGAACGAAAATCCTGTGCAAAAGTGGTTTCTCTTCACTTTACGTCCTACGTCTGCAATTATATCATGGCCCCCACCAGCCAACCCATCCAAGTAGGCTCCCCCGAGCTCCTCCACGTTGACTGACGACGGCCAAGGTGTCCTGCGATCCTCGCTGTAAACGCGACGCAACTGGTTGGTGATATTTCTCGTATCACATTAGAAAAGGGACTATCGTAGCAGAATACTATTTTTAAGCAAATTTTTACACCCAAAGCTATTAAATTACTAACTGTTAAATGCCAAGTTTTAAAATAACAAAAAGTAGTCCCTTCCAAAAAGTCCCTCCACCAAATCATTGTTATCCGAGCATTCGTTGGTGAAGGTTGTCTGAATCAACATGACTCGTCGCGTCCCGGCGCAAAACGCCGGCAATATTGCCCTACCTGCGGCTCAAGCAGGCAAAAAAGTGGGAATTTCCAAAAGGAAGGTTGAGGCCTCAACTGATGGCCAAAAACCGGGAATTTCCAAAAGGAAGGTGCTTTTGGAAGTGACATCGAACAGCAAAAAGACGAAAAAGAGCGACGGTACTGTACCGATGGATGAGGAGGAGGAGAACTCTTCATCGCACGAGGAGCAGCTTTTGAAGAACAACAAGTTCGCTGGACTGCCTGACGAGGACCAGGTAGCGGAAGCAAAGGAGAATGAAGTGAAACAGCGAAAGGAGAAACTGCCTCCTTTTATGTGAGGCAATCAGCAGCAACGATCGACTTTCGAGCGGGGCTGGTTGAACTCATCAAGTCTGGGAAAGTCCAAGGCAACATTCGTCTGTGTCAGGACGGATTTAAGGTGCTGGTGCAATCCAGGCAGCACTATCAACTGGTCAAGGATTACTTGACCGAAAACGAGGCGGAGTACTTTACCCATGATGTCGTCATGGATAAGCCGTACAAAATCGTCGTCAGAGGTCTGTACGACATGCCAGTGGAGGAATTAGCTGCCGAGCTAAAAGTTTTGAAACTGGATGTGTTGGCCGTGCACAAAATGAGCCGACGCAACAAAGACATCAAGTACCGTGACCAGCTCTACCTGCTGCATTTGGCTAAGGGATCGACGACGCTTCCTGAGCTGAAGGCAATTCGAGCGGTTTTCAACATTATCGTGTCGTGGGAGCGATACCGACCAGTGCATCGTGACGTCACACAATGCTTCAACTGCCTGGGCTTCGGGCACGGAGGTAAGAACTGCCACCTAAAGCGTCGTTGCGCCAAATGTGGTACCGATGCGCACATCACATCCCAGTGCATCCAAGATTCGCTGGTGAAGTGCCTCAACTGCAACGGTGAGCACTCGTCAACCGACCGAAAGTGCCCCAAGAGAGCTGAGTTCGTGAAAATTCGGCAGCAAGCATCGACGAAGAATCAGCCTCAGCGTCGTAGAACTCCTCCAGCCCTGGTGGAGCAAAATTTTCCACCTCTTCAACCGCGACGCCAGGTCCCGAACTTGGCACCGTTGCCGTTGGATCCCAGGAAGAGAGCTGAGATGAATCATCCACGGCCGGGTTCCAGCCAGGAGCCGAGACCGCCACCACCGGGCTTCAGCCAGGAGCCAAGACCAACCCAAGAACCAGCAGTTGAGGAAAATGGTAATGATCTTTACACCTCAACCGAACTCCTCAATATTTTCAAACAGATGTCCGCTGCACTGCGTGGATGCAAAACCAAGACCCAGCAGATTGAAGTGCTGACCTCGTTCGTCATCCAGTATGGATCGTAGGTCCCTCAAGCTGCTGAATTGGAACGCTTGCTCCATTAGGAGGAAGAACTTAGAGCTGGTGGATTTTCTTCGCGAGAAGGAGATCGACGTAGCTGCCATCACGGAAACTCATCTGAAGCCCGGTGAAAAAGTTTATCTGCAAAACTACAAGATCGCGACGCAGCTCGATAGGACCACCTCTGGAGGAGGAGGTGTGCTTGTCGCTGTTCATCGTGATCTCAAGCCACGCCGGCTGCCACACTTCAAGCTGGACATCATCGAGGCCGTTGGGGTGGAAATTCCCACTTCGGTTGGCCCAGTACTCTTCATTGCTGCATACTGCCCACGTCAGGTGAATTCCAGAGATGGTTCAGCAGCAAAACTGAAGGGCGATATCCAGAAGCTGACACGGCGGAGCGCAAAGTACATCATCGCTGGTGACCTCAACGCGAAGCATGAAGTTTGGGGCAACAGCAGGAGGAATCGGAACGGAGTGATTCTGCACAACGATCTGCAAAACGGATACTACAACGTTGTGAGTCCGGATCGTCCAACGAGGGTGGCTCGGTCTGGGAATCACTCAATCATCGACTTCTTCATTACCAATATGGCTGAGAACGTGGCTCATCCTGAGGTGTTTGAAGAGTTGAGTTCTGATCACTATCCGGTGGTTGTGGAGGTTGGAGCTTCCGTTACTCCGCAGCGGCAACCAACCCGGAAAGATTACCACAACGTTGACTGGCAGCAGTTTCAGCAAGTGGTAGACAGCAACATCGACTATGATCAACACCCGGAAACTTCTGCTGATATTGATCGTTCGCTGGAGGTGATCCAGCAGGCTATCAACCAAGCAGAGGCTGCCAACGTTCGGGAGGTTCCTGTTAATTTTAAGGTAACTGATATTGACGTAGATACTAAACACTTGATTAGACTTAGGAATGTTTATAGGAGACAATATCAACGGACTGGGGACTATGACAAAAGATTTCAGTTAACAATTTGAACAAAATCATACAAGACCGACTTGACAATATCAGAAATCAAGAATTTTCAAAACATGTAAGCCAGCTTGGGAATTATTCAAAACCATTTTGGAAACTTTCAAAAGTTCTTAAAAACAAACCAAAGCCTATTCCTCCTCTTATTGTTGAGGATTCTCCTTTGATTACATCCGAGGAAAAGGCAAATGCACTTGGGCTTCATTTTGTTAGTTCACATAATCTTGGCGCTTCCATGACCAGCCGTAAAGAAACATCAGTTGCCAATAGTATTTCAACAATCAATGACTCTACCTTTGAATTTCCTGCAGATTCCCATGTTTCTGGTGAGGAAGTCAAAGTTGCAGTTAAACAAATGAAAAATATGAAAGCTCCAGGCTTTGATAACATTTTAATCTAGTGTTGAAAAAACAGAGTGATCAGTTCTTTCAACATCTAGCCAATATTTTCAATAAATGTTTGCAACTTGGTTACTTCCCTACCAATTGGAAGCTGGGCAAAGTCATACCAATTTTGAAGCCTCAAAAGATCCAACATCGCCAACAAGTTATCGTCCCATTAGTCTTTTGAGTAGTCTGTCCAAACTCTTTGAGAAGGTCATCTATTCAAGGCTTTTGGATTTTACCAACGATAATAATATAATTTTGAATGAGCAGTTTGGCTTCCGAAAGGGCATAATACTGCTCATCAGCTTACGAGAGTAACTAAAATCATCAAGCAGAACAAGCTTGAGTCTAAATCAACTGCTATGGCTTTGTTGGATGTTGAGAAGGCTTTTGACAATGTTTGGCATGATGGTTTGATACATAAACTGTATTTATACGGTTTTCCAATGTATCTTATCAAAATTATCCAGCACTATCTTTCGGAGAGATCGTTCAAGGTTTTTCTGAATGGGATTGCTTCTGGATTATTCAACATTGATGCTGGGGTTCCCCAAGGAAGTATTCTTGGCCCACTTCTGTACAATATTTTTACATCTGATTTGCCTACTCTTCCTGGTAATGGTGTGTTGTCACTTTTTGCTGATGACACTGCCGTTATTTATAAGGGTAAAATAACCAGATATTTAGTTGGCCGTCTTCAGAAGGGTCTTGACGTTCTTTCCGAATACTTTGGCGACTGGAAAATTCGCATAAATGCAGCCAAAACTCAAACCATCATTTTTCCACTTTCCAAATCGGCCAGATTTGCCCAAAGGATGATGTTTTGATAAAAATGAATGATGTTTCGATACCCTGGTCAAAGGAAGTTGTCTATTTAGGTCTCATACTTGACTCGAAACTATTGTTTCGGCAGCATGTAGATAAAATATTGAACAAGTGCAGCATTCTCATCAGGTGTTTGTATCCTTTAATTAACAGAAAATCAAAGCTATCTTTGAAAAATAAGCTAGCAGTTTACAAACAAATAATTTACCCCGTTATTGAGTATGCAGTACCTGTTTGGGAGTGTTGCGCTAGAACTCATAAATTGAAGCTCCAGCGTGTCCAAAACAAGGTACTCAAAATGGTTTTGAATGTTCCTGGCTGGACAAGATCAAGTGAGGTTCATGAATTAGCAGAAGTAAAAATGTTGGATCAGAAGATTCAAGAAAAATGTTTGAAATTCAGGGAAAAATGTGCTATATCTGAATACCCCTTGATTCAAGGATTGGTTTAGTTTATGGTAAGATTAAGTTAGTTTTAAGTTAGGTTATGTTTTCTTTAATTTTTTTTCCTCATTGTACCTAGTGTTACAAAAATGATAAATCATATACTTTTAAAGTTAAGATAATGAACAGTGTTTAAATCACGAAAAGCAAACTAAAGCTGAAGAGCCACAGCTGACCACTTATTATGTAAACCAAATGTAATTATTATAAGAAAGATTCAATAAAGTATATTTAATTCAAAAAAAAAAATTCCCTCCACCAAAAACCCATCAATGTAATGTTGCTGCTTCCTCCACGGCCTCCTTTGTTGGAACCGGGGTCTCGTTTGTGGTGTAAACTTGTCGATGGGAGCGCATTTTTAGCGGTCGAGATTTCGGGTGGGACACAATTCGCCGTAATTACCACTGCTCGTCTCTGTCTCTCTCGCTTTGGGTAAACAAGTGTCCCTGCCCGTAACATTATTTCGGGGCTAATGTTTGTAATTTGCGGCATACTTAAAATAAATGTTAATGCACGGGGAGGAGAAAAGGAGCGAAAAATATGCACGCCTGTTTATTTAATACTTTGGATGTTTTTACCGGTCTTTTTTTTAATATGTTGTGACTTGATTTTTTTAAAAGCTGTTCAATTTGCAACTTTTTTAAATATTGAATCTCAAATTAATAATAAAAGGTCATAAGCTGTTCCTTAAAGAACATGTTCCTAGAAATGCGAATTTGATGAAAGAAATTAAAAAAATAACATAATAACGTTTTATTAAGATTATAACTTGTAAATGAAATCGTTTGAGTAATAATTTCAACAAATTTACTAAGATTAACAAAAAATACGTTTTTTTTGCGGAAAACCATAGCCTTGTTCCAGAAATCGAACTCAGCCCGAATCCCAAATATGTGATCTTGATTGCAGGTACCGTAATCTGGGGTGAATCGGGACTTCAGTCTGAATAGGGACAGCAGTTTTTAGAGCACTTAAAGCGTTTATATTTGGAAATGGATGTACACATTTTGTTGGTCTGAGTCTGTTCTAACCGAAACTAACCAGAAAAATCAAAATATTGTGCTCCAACATGGTTAAAACTGCTGTCCCAATTCACCCCATGCGTCCCGATTGACCCCAGTTTACGGTAACAGGAAACGAAGCTCAACCTTTGAATTTTAAATGGAATATGACCCGTAAGAATATTTAACATTCAAAATTGACGATTTGGCCACTAATGCGTCTATATTGTGTGTGTACTGGATTCAGGATTCTGGATTCTGGATTCTGGATTCTGGATTCTGGACTCTGGATTCTGGATTCTGGATTCTGGATTCTGGATTCTGGTTTCTGGATTCTGGATTCTTGATTCTGGGTTCTGGATTCTGGTTTCTGGATTCTGGACTCTGGATTCTGGATTCTGGATTCTGGATTCTGGATTCTGGATTCTGGATTCTGGATTCTGGATTCTGGATTCTGGATTCTGGATTCTGGATTCTGGATTTTTATATTTGAATAGACCAAATTCACTTTATTTTTTATTGTATAGTTTAAATCATACTTTACATTATACTAGACTCTGGATTCTGGATTCTGGATTCTGGATTCTGGATTCTGGATTCTGCATTCTGGATTCTGGATTCTGGATTCTGGATTCAGGATTCAGAATTCTGGATTCTGGATTCTGGGTTCAGGATTCTGGATTCAGGATTTTGGATTCTGGATTCTGGATTCTGGATTCTGGATTCTGGATTTTTATATTTGAATAGACCAAATTCACTTTATTTTTTATTGTATAGTTTAAATCATACTTTAAATTATACTATATTTCGGAAAATTAGGGTGAAATATCTAATAGTCCATTGATATCGTTAGTACAGTTCGACATTAAAAAGATCATGTTTTTTTTTGGTTCCGCACTGAAGGTGCTTTGAAAAGATAGTCAATTCGAAAAAAAATCATTTTAAAGTCCAGGTTAATCAGGTTCAGCCTCGAGTTCAAAATCCTTCCTTTAGGATGCAATATTCTCCCGGCCGAGCACGTCCATGAACCGCAAGTCAAAAGCATTCAGAAGTCAATCGAGCACAGAAAAAAAATCGTCTCACTCTCCAGCGTGGATGCTTTCCCACGAACCGGAGGGGGCATGCATTGCATACTACAATCCGATTTTTTCCACTGATGTTTCTGCTGACCGTGTCGCGTCCCTTATTACAACCGAAGACCAGCATCCTACCCGGCCGGTCGAAGCACCTTCAACGCCAAGTTAGTACATGCTCGTCGGAGGACAACCAGAAAATAAAATCATAAAAAATAACCGGTCATAAGTGCATAATACAACAATACCTCGCAGGATCCACGGTTGGGCTCAAGATCTCGGGGTGTCTTTCTCGGTGGACAAGGGCAGCCAGCAATCAGGCTTTGTGAAATTGGTTTTAAGGTGGTGTAGAAGGTCCTTTTGGCTTCCTGAGGCATACTCGAAGCTCGATTAAAACCGAAGTTAACAATTGTGTAGATTCCGGGGAAGGCTTACAAAATTGAAAGTTGCCGGACACGGTTCGTTTTATGGCCCTTAAAAATAAGGAGGAACGCTGGGAGAAAAGGATGGGTGAGGCTGAAGACTGTGATTTCGGTGAAATGAAACGATTCCGAAAGTCAAAATACGAAAAGAAAAATTATCTTTTGGAAGTCGATAATGGAGGAGTGTGGAGGTAAAAACACACGTGTTTAATTGGTCTTTTCTATAGGGGCTACCTAATTGAACGATTCGGTACGGAACGATCACGGATGATTTAAATATTATCTTCTGAATGGTAGGTTCATCTGCCTCAATAGAATGAAACTTGTTTTGCTTTGTGTATTTTTAAACAATCATTTCTATGCTGGTGAAATTTTCGGTTTTTCTCTTAAAACTTTCCAACAATCCATACAATGTATTGAAGCTTTTAATAAACTCATTCTAATAAATTCTACTCACTTGCCTTGAAAACGTGACCAAAAATCGATTATCGGGACCCACATTTTCGATTATCGGCCCAATAACAAAACGGTTTCCATGCCACCATAAAAAAAAGAGGACAATTTCAAATAAATTTGCCCCTCCCCGCCAGGTCCACCAGCCCGATGACAGGTTAATGTTGATTCTGTGCACGTTTCGGGATGCACTTTAGAACCCCAGATGTTCTGAGGCCCAGCATCTAAGTGTATTTCTTTTTTTTTACCTCCCTGACAAGTTCAAAATGTTTCAATTCCAGTTTTGCTCTCAACCCCAGAGGACAGGGGATTGGCAACACAATGAGCCAGTTCTTTTTTTTCCTCTGGACCCACTCTTAAGTGAATTTCGCAACAACCTGTTGATATTTGATCAAGAACACGTTGTACCGTTAGTCATAAAAATATGTTAAATAGATGTGTCACTTCGGTGCACTTTTACCGTTGGGGTTCGAAGCAAAAAAGTGTCGCGCAAAGTGCAAATAACGGTCTGCTGCAACTTTTTTGCAACTCCACCGAAAATCTGCAAAACGGGAGCGCCAAAAAGGGTCATTACATGCCGTTTGGATGCTGTTAAGATTTCCGCAAAAAGGACCATAATTTATGGTAATTTTGTTCTCACGTCGTTTTTTGAGAAACTTTTTTTGCGGAGAAACAATCAGAGCACTCAGTTTTTTAAATTGATGAGACCGGTTCAGAAACCGTTAAGAGTCTGTGATGGGTTTATCTTGTTTAATGTAGTTTTTTCTGAACGGGAAAAAAAACTTGGAGTGTTAGCTGGCTGCGAAATTATGGGAAAATATAATTTCTATCAGACCTGGAATATGCATTATACAACATATTTCAGTACTTGGGTTAGCCCTCGCTCTGCCATTTTAGAATGGCAGAGAACTTGACGGCCAAATTCCAAGGTCAATTGGCAATAATTGGAAAATATTTTGAGTGTTATCAAAAAGATTATTAGCGATAAACATTATTTTATTTCTTTTTTCGCTGGAATTTATTGTACATTTTTTGCATTAAATTTGCATACAAATTCAAATTCATCAAAAACATGATCGGTTTATCCAAAAGGTCAACCACTTCCTAGTTTGAAATGGAACAATCCTTCGTATCTATAAAACCGAACAAAATTTCAAAATTTAACTTTTATCACCAAAATAGACAATAGCTTTGGTATCATTTCAGAATGTGTCGTGAGAAAACCCTAAACCCGTCCTCTTCAAAATTATAATCGATTCAACCTAAAATTAGCTCATCTCAAACATACCTGATAAAACGGGATTCCCGATTCTGGAAATTTCGAAACAATATTCAAAATACCTCTCTGTCCCCCCTTCACATCCACCATTCCTAAATCTCATTAAGACGGGTTAAAATATGGGTCTATTAATAGCCTTGGATGAACACCTGCGCGAGCCACCTCTAAAATCAAAACAAGCGCCACCTGTGGGCCCGCGCCTTTCGAAAATCCTCAAACGTCATGGCAACCGATTAGAGAGAGTCTGAGGGGGGGAGGGCAATAAACTGGTCGCGCCGTGTCGCCAAAATATGCAAATCAACCCGCATCGACGTGACTGGGGTTGAGGGGTTGAAAAGAAGGAAACGAAGTTTTTCATGGAGTCGAAATGTTAAAAAGCATCAGTCGAAAATTTAACGGTCAATTTAAACGACCAAATCTTACCAGGGCAATTTTGAATTCACCGCAACTCATTTAAACGAGTTTGACAGTATATTAAATTGTTTTGTGGGGTGCACATGTTCGCAACTAGATGGCTCCAGCAAGAAATGTTCAACGGAAATTTGCTTAAAAAAGCTTCATAAGTCAAGTCTGTTTGTCTGTGGTAAAACCATGTGCAAACGTCATTTGGAACACAGGTTGAAGAAAGACAAAAAATATTCTTGAAAATTTAGAATTTTTGACAGAACGAAAAATGTTAGTCATATATTTGTGAATTGTTTTGCTCTCATAGTTTAAATATTTTTTTCCATTTTTTTCATCGACAAACTTTGAATGAATTTCGAAATGGATCAACAAGCAAATGTTTGTAAATAATTAAAATTTCAGCGTTAAACTTCATGGGTAAAATTTCACTTCCTGCTTGCAAGCTTCATAGTCTGGCGCGGATTAGATGTCGTGGAATTTGAGGGCGCGCACGACTAATGATATGATGACGGAGTGGCGATTAGGCGATTGGGAGCTCGCGACGTCGCCAAGGCATGCTTAATGAAATTTTGTGTGCTACAAGATGATGGAAATAGGTTGACAACTGTGTTATTAAATTTTGCGCTTCGTTTTCAATTATATTTAGAGCGAATCATCGTCCCGCAAATATCACAAAATTTTAAACCATCATATAAATTATGTTTTAAAATAAGGATAATAATCCTTGTTTCAATCAATCAATACCGGTTCTCAATCCTCTTGGTTCCACGAGCTACCTGAGAGCTTATATAAGGAGTCAATGGCCACCACTAATCGTGTAGTAAAATGCACGGGACGGCGACTACTAGCAGTTAATTAAGTCCCAGTGGGATGCCAAACTTGATCGCTCGCCGTGAAATGGTGATTTTCGATTATCAATTTCGTTGTAATTAATGACAACCGATCGCAGCAGGCTGCTTGAGCTTCGGAATAAAAATTTACGCTGCGTGATGATTTGCGCAATTTAACAGATGTGTTTCAACTTGTTTATAGTTAAATTTGATTGATTTTCTTTCAATTTCTTCTGGTTAGGATCAGTATTTCATTTGTTTTGTTGTTAAAAAAATGTGGATACCTAAAAAATCATTATCATGCAATTATTTCAAAACCATTGAAGATTGGAAAATAAAACAAAATAGAAAGTTTTTTATATGACCAAATTCGCATTCAGATTTTAATCAACAATATCTCAACAGCAAAAAGATTGATTTTCAGTGTTAAAATTCAAAAAATGATAATTTTTTTATATTTAAGGATAAAAATACATTTTATGATTTAAAATCAGGTAAACAAAATACCAAAAGTTCATAATCAGTATTTTGGACCATTTTCAAAAATCTGCCTTGAATTTTGAATATATGTTAGTTGGTGAGATATTGTCATATAAACATTTGTCACGTTTTTGGTAACATTTCAAAAACGGGACGGGGGTCTAGAAAGGTAGACAGGTAATGGGTTAACTTGAAAACTACACATATTTACGAAAACAAAAAAAAACTGTACATCAAAACAAGTCTACAATCATTATTACTTTTTATGAATTCCACACTCTTTGTAATTTTTAAACTTCTTTTAATCTTGAACGATACCGAAATGATGAAAATGATAATTATGCGCTTTAAAGTGTGAAATTGTTACAGAAATAAGTAATAATATTTATTAAAGAGAAAACTTTCAATCGCTTTTCAGCGATTATAACTATTTAATCTAAGCGCTAAGCACCTTATTTAATCTAATCTAATCTAGTCTAATCTAACCTAATCTAATCTAATCTAATCTAATCAAACCCTAGCACAGTCAATCTTTCGAAGAGATCCCGGAGGAAGCCTTAGGTTAGAATACGCCTAGCATTCTTTTTATCATATTTTGACATTTGTAGTGCGCCATTCCATAAGAATGCATTAAAACATCACAAATATTTAAGAGGCCAGGCCTACTGCGTAACGTTTACCGTAAACATGATTTGTTTAAGAAGGTTGATTTTGAGCACGGAATAACTAAATTATCAGATTATTAAAAAAAACTATATTCTTTACTTGATTAACGAGGAATGATTTTAAATCAATCTAAACATGAATCATCGCCACGAGCCACGACAATGAATCTACCATGTTCCCAAAAAAAAAAACACGTCCTTTGTTACATTCCACCGTCAGGCGGGAAGGTAATTCCAAAGTCACTTCCAATGGAGCAATCACGAAATTGATTGCAGCCTGACCCACACCCAGCAAGCTCCACCGCAGCAACCAAAGGCGTGACTCCAATTTCCCCGTCGCCTGCCATGTCGAAGAGAACTTGAAGCTAGAATCGAGCCCCTTTGAAGCTCTATTAATTGTCTTTGACGTTTCAATAATCGAAGCAGGCCGGCCGCCACCATTTAGCATAGCTCCCCAGCAAGCTGGCGGTCTGCGGGTTTAAAGTTCCTATTATCAGATCGAAAGCCTCGGGAACAAGATTAAAATAGTTTCAACTCATTGGTCACATTGTTGCCACGGTTGGCCGCACTCGGAGTTTCTTAACATGTGCTACGCGCTATCACGGTTGTCTTAGGCTTGCTGAACCTATCCCTTAAATTGAATTGAAAAAAAATATTGAAAAACTTACTGAAAATCTTGAAATTCAAATTTCTAATAAAAATCAATTTTGATTATTTTTTAAATGGTCCAAATTTAAAGTTGGTTAAGGGTTAACCTGGTGGTTCAATCGATCTAATTAATTTCTTATGATTCTATTAAGGGCCTGTAACCGTTAGCTCGTGAGGCAGTTTTGCAGGGCACGACTTTTGCGACGACAACGGACACAAAAACACGTGTTGTGATTGATTAATTAAGAAGTGCAGGGCAGTTGTGGGCAGTGCCGCAGTTCGGAGTGATTTCTTGTGGTGGCCATTCGCGGTTCGTTTTCCGTATGGAACAATCATTCATTGTGACAGCTGGGTTAATTAGTTTTCAGTGAGTGTTAACCGCACTGTTTAACATCACAGTGGTCTTCAAGTGATGGCAGTTTTATTTTATTCACGGTAATAAAATGGAAGCCATTATCGAGTGTCAAATGGTTATGAATTGACTGTTGACAAAACCCATCAACAATTGTCGACAATTGTCGGGAAACAAGAACCAAACAGATGTTACATTCAACAGCGGTCCTTGGTGCTTTTAAGACATCTCTTGGTCAGTCCACCGCCGTGAGACTAGAGCATCCAATTTCCCGTCCCGGGAAAAAATTTCCCGGGATTTCCCGAAAAAAAATATTTCCCGTTTTCCGGGAAATTAGTAAATTTCCCGGGAATTCTCGAAATTTAAGCGGAAGTATACATTTCTTAATTTTTTTAACCTTTTTTTTTGAAAATGCTTTGAAAAAATAATAAATGAACAAACTCAACATGATTTTGTTAAATTGAATATATTGTTTGATTTATATATAATTAATCAGATTATCAGAAATTATGACATCAGAATTATTTCTGATAATATTAATTTTTAAGGTAATTAGGAATAGATCTTGCTAAATGAGTATTAAATTATTTCAATTAGGTAAGCTTTCAACAGATTAGTGTAATTTAATCAAAACAATATTAACTCCTTACCTCCAAATTAAAATTGAGATATTTTAACGTTTTTGTTTACCATGATCAAATGAGATGAAAATCGAATTTGTGCAAAAAGAATTAATTCAATTGGTTGAATACCTAGTACTAAAGAAATTACAATTTGAAGTAAAAGAATTATGGAACGCTGGTGCAACTACAGGTGTTAGAGGGTTAAATGTGAAAAATAGAAGACTTTTTGTGAATTGATGTTAGTTTATCGTGTAATTTAAATTATGCAATATAATAATACAAAAAAAAACATTGATACATTAATTTCTATTGTTTGTTCTCAAAAAATGCAAAAATATATTCAAAGCTTGCTCAAATATTTGAAAACATTGGGTTGTTTGGAGTAAAACCAACACTAAAAAGCTTTACCATTTGTTCAAGGGCTGAAACCAGTATTTGTCATGAAAAACATAATTTCTGCATGTTTTTTTTCTCATTTCAATAAACTGGTCACAGAGACATGTTTAAAATTTATGTCACTTTCTTATAGTTGAATGATTTTTTACATGCAGTGAAGCTGTTAATTGATCTTCACACTTATATAAACCATTAATGTTGATGTCCTATACAATTTTGTTGCTTAATATTAATTAAAACCAAGCAATTTTCAATAAATTTAAAATTTAACGGGAATTCCCGGGATTTCCCGGGAAATTGGCTGAAAATTTCCCGTTTCCCGGGAAATTTGTATCCCCGAAAAAAATGGACGCTCTACGTGAGACCGCACCCTGAGTTGGCCAATCCATCTAACGCGATTTATAAATTTATTGATGTATTTAAGGTAGCAAATATGAATATGCATGCCAAAATCGGCGTGACTAGTTCAACTTTAAGAGGAGGTGTTTGCATGCAAGAAACGCAGCTGCGATAAAATAACAAGGTCCGTAACATGGTCAGCAGTGCCACGTCCGTGACCGAAGAAGTCAACATAATATCTCTTTCCGTGATTGCGTGACTTCTGAGGATACCGCGTTGGAATGTTTCTGGCTTCTTTGCAGAGGTTCTCAGTTTTATTTTCTCATTATGAATAAATTTTATTTGCAATTCCGTCTTGAACATCCTTACTTTTCCTGTCACTCTATTGTGACGAAATGGCCTACTTATCATCACCAAAAATAACAGAGAGCTGAAAAGTTCAACTTTATAGCACTTGTATCGAAAAGTAATACTTTGGGACACAGTTTTGATTTTTGAATTGGCCATAAACGATGAGAACCCCTGCTGTAATCCACTAGCAAAGAACGCACCTTTCGTGGCGTGGCACCACGCACAGTCTGAACTTATTCTACACTCAAGGGGTCTCCGAATTCCACCCTTTGCAGGTCATCGCCGCCCAGCATGGGCGCGGCCCCGGCTGCCAACATGACCCCTGGCGGAAAGACAAACGGCGGGGGATTTTTTCGCGCCTCAAACTGTTTTGCACACACACACGCACCGCAACCAAAAACTCAATCCCCTCAGCACTCAAACACCAGGTGAGAGAAAACAAACGACTCATTTGAATAACGAGCTTGCCGAATGGGCCACTGACTCTGCGTGGGTGTGGAACGCGACATGGCCACCAGACTGTGCAGGTCGCATGTCCCCCACGGCGGAATTGAGTAGACAGATTCAGCAGCTGAGATCGTTAACGGGCGGCGTCACGTTGTGTCACGACGTCAAAAAGCGATCTCGACCATTAATTGCCCGAAGGTACAACAATTAAACCATATCGGTCCAATGTGGGGGTACCTTTCTAAAAGGGGAAACCCAACTTGCGAATCCAAGTAACCTTTGCATCGCCTACTGCCACGGTCCGGAAGATCCACAACGATCAAATCTCTCAAAGTCCGTTGGCCGTTGCGATGGTCATCATCCGGACAGTGGCGTGATTGGGTCTGGTTTGGTCTGGTCTCTGTTTACCTTCGTCAAAATGATGCAGGTGTGCGCCCGCCAAGCTGTCGCCACAGCAGGCCGCGATCGGTCGTAAACCGAGCGAAAGAGTGTTTGTATGAAAGGATGAAGGCGGATGGATGGATCGGTATTAGAGGAGACCCGCAATGGGTAGTCATTACACCCCATCACCATGGCGGATTTTCTCGCGGCTTATCCGGTGTGTGGAGCGGAGATGATGCTGATTTCGCGACATTTTTGAGTTGAAATTGTTTCATTGATTTTGTAAACTCAAATGACTGTGTGATTATTTCATTAGTTTTAAGACTTCGGATAATCAAGTCATAACCAAAAAAAGTACATCAAAAACGGATTACTTATTCTACACGAAAGAGCAGTCCACATGGTCTTTCTCTAATCCCCCAATTCAAACCATAATGACTCACTTCAGTGACAAAGTCACGCCAAAGTAGTTCGACTTAATTTGCATTTCGCTTAAAATAGGCTCCACCTGATTACCTGAGTGAGTCTGAGTCTACGAGTAGCAGCGTCGTCAGATCCTATCTCAAGGGTCTCCGGTTTCAGGCCCGACCCGAAAGAAGGGGGTCGACCGGCCATTCGGTCAATTTGGCACCTCACAATCTCGCCAAAGCTGCTGACGGTCCGGTGGTCTATTTTTTTCTCCTCCCAGCAACGTAGACAAATTCGCGAGAGGTTATCGGGCACATCAAATCAGCTGTAAAATTGATCAACACCATTTTGTTCACCGAGTTCACGTTCTAATGGTCACTTATCGTGATCTCCGGCGCGACGACCGGTTGTCGTGTGGCCAGCGTGGTCCCGGTTATAGGACAATTTGATAATTTGTTTATGAGATTGTGTTTATTCCGTGAACATGAGCCCGCTCAAAAATGGCGCCACGACCGGATTTTGTCGTTTGAAATGACCTGCGGCAGTATCCACATGTGACTGAAATCTGAGGTGTTTAGAAGTGCTTAGGTTCTTTGCTGAAAATTCACCTAATTTAATAGAGACTCAAAGATCAACAGACCACGTGGTGGTTATACATATTCAACGCAACTAGGCCCAGCTGTAACGAGATGTGTGGGAACAAAATCGCATCCTTTCGCGTGTGAAAGGCCTCCTTTTTTGGCGAACGACGACGATCCGATCCGGCCAAAAATGTGGGAAAATAGGTGAAAACACAAAAACGTACGGCATAAAAAAGGTAAAAATCATATGCGTGAGAAAACGGAAAAAATAAAGAGTGTGAGAGAAGAGAAGGATGAGGAGGAGGACAAGGACAAGCTGAGAGAAGCGGAATAGGCCAAGATTCGGGTTTAAATAGCAAGCAAGGCACTTTAAATTGCCCAAAAGCGGAAGAAAGCAAAGCAGAGGACAGCAACCAGGACCATGGGAACATTTTTGGCAAAACACCTTGCGTTTCCTTGGCCGAATTCGGTGGGAACTGTGCCGGGTGGTTTTGGAATGGTTATTAAAAGTACTTACTGGTTATTTTCGGCTGGTTATGGGATGTGTTTTTCTTCGAAGTAGGTATAATTTGTTATATTTTAGAAAGGGCTGCTTTAAAGTTTTCGTCTATTACAGTGCCATCCCACTTTGGCAACACGAATTTTCCAAATATTTTTGCTAGCCAAAAATCAACGTTGATTTTTTAATTGTTCATTGTTGGGTGAATTTGTATATTAGTTGACAAAAATTTTTTAACATTGGCAATGTTTCATGAAACAACTTTTTTTACAAAATTTATCAAAATTCCTATTTACAAAAATATCGAAAATTCCTATATAAAATCTAAACAACAACAAAATTAGTATACATCTATTTCAGATTTTGAAACATTTAGGAGCTTTTTAATCTGCTGTCCCTATTCAGACTATAGTTTCACCCGCTGATTCGCCCCAGTTGACAGTGAGATTTTTTTTCGATGTTAAATTAAATGTTTTATTTTGAAAAAAAAAATGAAGCAAAAGCAGCACTGAAAATATGTATGCAAATGACATAGTATTTCGAAGTATTACTTTATAAGCCTACACTGCCCATGTTCGCATAAATGTCAAATCTGTAAAAACAACAACCTGAGAAAAATGCAACGAAAATTTGTCCCACACATAAGGGGCCATCCATAAACCACGTTTATAAACCACGTTGACACTTTTTTGAAATCTCAAACCCTCCCAGATCTTGAATATTTCTTTTTTCTAATGAACCTAAAATTACTTCTTAAGTCAAAGAAATAGTACTCATGAACTCTGGCAAATCGTCGGAGTTTTTGAAGATTTTTTTAATACAGTCGACTCTCTGGTTGTCAATATCCAAGGGACCATCGAGGAAGAGAATCATAAGGTTACAGAACGATGCAAAATGAAGACTCGATTGAAAATATGTTTTTCTTGGTACCCAGCTATGGGAGAGAATCATGGCAACGTCCAGCAAACAAAAACACCCTTCAAAGCTTCGTTTCGCAAAGAAAAATGTCTATGCAAGCCTCGATGCAAGCCATGAGATAGTGACAATATTGACAACTGGAAGAGATTTCTAAAGCAAACAGAATTCAAGGGACCGTCGAGGAAGAGATCCTTCAAGCAAGATAAAATATCGAGGAATAAAGCCAATCGAAGTATGCAATTTGAAGGGACTGAAGAATTCATCGATAGATGGAGCAATATTGATATCGAGAAGATCGACAGCCAGAGAGTCGACTGTATATAAAATAAGCCTTACCCAGCAAACTTCGTCCTGCCCTGTTTTGGTTTCCTGACGTTTCTTGCTTCTTTGCTAATTCCGCCTCCTGTCATCAAAATTTGTTTTTACGCAACTTTCTTCATATGGTTTCGGAATCAGTGTCTTGCGAACCTTCGTGGTGAACGGACACTAGAGCTGCGGTATTTTTTACTACCTAAGCTCAGAGTTATTTCAAAACAAAATTCACAGTCTTTTTAAAGACTACCTGAGTTATTTTCCAAACTTCTAAACAGTCTTTTCAAGACTAACCCCACCTGAAATTTTGTTGTATTTTACAAACAAAGCCATCTTTTAAGAGAACTTTGCTTGCAAAATGCGTCAAAACAAAGGTAAACGCAAATCTTCTGAAGATTTGGTCGTTACGTCGGTGAAGCGTTTGAACGCTAAACCGGCTAACGGAAACAGAAAAAGAAAACAGCCTCTTCTGAGGTCTGATTCTGATTCTGAATGTGAGGTCAATCCTCCAATTCCATTGGCAAACAGTTTCGGTGTTTTATCCGAAACTGATGACAAGGAACCTTCTCCTCGTACTGAGCCTTCTGCCGTCGAGAAACGAGTAAAGGCTCCGCCAATTGTAGTGACTTCCGTTTCCGATTTGGCCAGCTTTCGAACGCAACTGAAGAATTGCAAGGAAACTTGCAATTTGAAAGTTTCGTTCCAGCTTGGTCGAAGAGGAGAATGTCGCTTGTTGACGGAATCTTTACAAGATCACCAAACTTTTGTTGGTTATTTGAAAAACCACAAACACAATTTCTACACGTATGAGACCAAGAATGCTCGTCCATTCAAGGCGGTCTTGAAAGGTCTCTCCAACGACTTGTCGGTGGATGAGATCAAAAACGAACTTAAGGTGTTGCTTGGCTTTGCCCCATCCCAAGTAATACCGATGAAGAAAAAATCAAACGGGAATATTTCTCGCTTTGGTTTGACTTCACAATTTTATCTGATTCATTTCAACAGAAATGAAATCAACAATTTGAAACTTTTGGACAAAGTTCAGTTTTTGTTCCATGTACGGGTAAAGTGGGAGCATTTTAAGAAACATGGCGGTAATGGCCAGAATCTGACCCAGTGCCGGCGTTGCCAGGCATTCGGTCACGGTACTGATCATTGCGCCATGGTTCCAAAATGCATGGTTTGCGGGGATTCTTCTCACGACAAGGACAATTGTCCCGTGAAAGTAGTCACCCAATTTAAATGTGCAAATTGTGGTGGAAATCACAAATCAAATTTTTGGGATTGCCCCATCAGAAAAAAGGTTTTGGATTCTCGTGCTAAGCATCAGCCGAAATCCAAACCGAAATTTTCTCAAAGTCAGGTTGTACCTGCATCTTTAAATCAAACGTTCGTGCTGTCTCACTCGAACAATTCTAGAAATACCCCTACCGTGGAAAAGTTAGGTAACAACAATGGCATTTCTTATGCTAACGTCGTTTCGGGTTCATCCACGAATTTTAAATCCTCTACCAATCTTTCTGAAATTGGGCAGGTACCTCAAATCTCATTTGAAAATTTTTCTGCTGGCAACGCTTTGGGATCTTCTGATCTCGGCGATGTTACGTTTGAAAAATGACTTTTTGCAAAACTCACTGTTTGGTTTGATTCAAACAATGAGTAATGCTACATCCATGATGGAAGCAATCCAGATTGGATTAAAATTTGCGAATGATGTTGTTCTTACCCTGAAGTTTAATCATGGATCTAAGTAATTCCATCAATATTATGAATTTTAATGCTCGCTCTTTAAAAGCGAAAGAAAATGAATTTTTCAACTTTTTACGAGTTCATAACGTGCATGTCGCTGTTATAACCGAAACATTTTTAAAAACTGGCACTTATTTGAAAAGTGATCCAGATTATAAAGTTATAACTAATAACCGAATGAATCGAAATGGCGGTGGAGTTGCAATAGTTATCCACCGTAGTATGACTTATAGCACGTTACGTGACTTTAAGTTAAAAGTTATTGAAAGTTTGGGCATTGAACTTGAAACTTCTTTTGGGAAAATTATGATTGCAGCTGCATATTTGCCTTTCCAGTGCACTGGGGAAAATAAAAATTATTTCAAAGGGGATTTGAATAAACTTACTCGGCATAGATCTCGATTTTTGATCATCGGTGATTTTAATGCCAAACACCAATCTTGGAATAATTTAAAAGTAAATTCCAATGGTAAAATTCTGTTCAGAGATTGCACTTCTGGTCTTTATTCGGTTTTATACCCGAATGGGCCAACTTGCTTTTCTTCTGTTAGAAATCCATCAACAATTGATTTGGTTTTGACAAATCAAAGTCAGTATTGTGGTCCTTTAGTGACTCATGCTGATTTTGATTCTGATCACCTTCCAGTAACTTTTTCACTTTCTCATGAAGCAGTTACCAGACCCAATAGTTCTGTGTTTAATTACCACAAAGCTAATTGGGACAGGTATCAGCATCATATTGAGAATAATTTAAATCATAATTTTGTTTTAGAAACCAAAGCTGATATTGATTCAGCCTTGGAATCTTTATCTAATGCAATTTTGGATGCTAGGAATATTGCTATTCCTAAAGTCCAAGTCAAATTTGATTCTCCCATTATTGATGACGATCTTCAGCTTCTGATTCGTCTGAAAAATGTTCGCCGAAGACAGTATCAACGTTCTCGTGATCCTGCACTGAAGCGAATTCAAAAGATTTGCAAAAGGTTATTGACCACAGATTCACTCTCCTGCGAAATGAAAAGTTCGCAAGAGATGTCGAACAAATTAAACCTTATTCCAAACCTTTTGGAAACTTTCAAAGGTTCTTAAGAAACCTCAAAACCCATCCCTTCTTTAA